>NC_041403.2:20208597-20551097 GCF_900747795.2 Erpetoichthys calabaricus
TTTCTTTTCAGGTTACAGGTAATCAAAGTGAAAACAAGAGCTGCGTACACCTGCAGCACAAATTCAAGCCCTTGACCAAATATGACCTCAGTGTCCGGTGCTGCCTGCTAATGGACACAACTCGGTGTAGTGATTGGAGTGACCCGTTCTGTGAATGGACACCACAAACAGGTGATAACCAACATTTTCATTTTTATATATAGGACCTTTCAGAGTCAATGCTGCCTAAAAGTGATTTTAAAAAGCAAAAATAAAAAAGATAAGTGTAGGTATCAGGAAAGGACAGACAGGCATCCTGGCCGGGATAAAGTAAGGATTCATGCCTGTTAAGGAGGCCATAGTGGAAGGAATGAGAGCTGAGAGCAGCTTATTCCTCCACACAACACGTGTTCCTCACGGCTGGACCACTTTAGGACACCCACAGGGTGGCATTGAAGTTGGAGTCCAGAGACACAGCCCTGTCGCTCTGAGTGAGGGTTGTGTGGGGAAATGAGCTGCTTCTTCACCTGCTTCTTCCATTATAACCTCCTGGCCTGGCATGAATCCTTCCTTTATCCCAGCCAAGATGCCTGTCCTTCCTTCCAGGTACCTACAGAAGGTATGCAAAAATGTGGGGAGCAGAATAAATGCAGACAGGGTAGTAAAACCATATTTAGCAGTGTTCTGTGACAGGCACCAGGCAGCAGGACAGACCTGAACACAAAAGTCAAGAAAATTAGCAAGCATCAAAACCACAATGAAGAACAATCATATTTCACTGTCACTGTACATTACCTAGTAATAACAGTAGAAATTAGGAAGTGTCTCAGCTTCAGATCTTTGAATAATTGTAATGAATTGTATCTATTTGTTTTTAAATGGATTTGTTAATAGAGTATATGGGGATACTCTGAAATGATCCCAAGGTACGTTGAGGAAAGGATCTTTCACTTAATATCTCTGAAAAGGAGTGGAAGGTAGCCATGCATACAATATACTCCAGCTTCATATCTGCAAAGCTTTCAATCATCCAACTTAAAAACTTTTATCTGGTTTAAAATTGTTCAAAATGTATCCAGGGCAAGAGTCAACCTGTGAATGTTGCCATCGAGCTCCAACCTCATTGGGTCACATGTTTTGTGTGTGCACCAAATTAATATCATTCTGGACAAAAATCTTTGAGTGCCTATCAGACAGCCTTGGTATCCCAATCACTCCTAACCCATTAACAGTTCAGTGGACTCCCAGAATGGCTTAAAGTGGAGAAGGACAAACAAATCGTAATTGCCTTTACTACATTACCAGCACATAGATGTATTTTGCTCAACTGGAAGAATCCCAGCCCACCTGTCTAAAGTCAGTGGGTAACTGATATTCTGTACTATTTGAAATTGGAAAATGTCAAATTCTCACTTTTTAAAAATATATCAAGATCTAATTAATCAGATCTTAGAATAAGCATTTATATTGGGGATATTGGGGATTTGCTCATGTTGTAGTCTTTCCTCTCTTTCACTCAGGTGGAGGCTTGTTAAGTTTGACATGATTGTATTCAATGTTGTTTTCTTCAAATAAATTCAATAAAATTATATATATATAAAAATAAGATACTCTGAAAAATACAGGTTGGCCCTTTCAGTTTCTGGGTTTATGATTCGTGGATCATCCTATTCGCAAGTTTGTCATCAATAATTAAATGGAAATTATTTTACGAGTTTTGTCATCTATTACACAAAACTTCAGATGATGCTGTAGCAGCACTACATAAATGGACTACAAATCCCAGCAGTACTGAGCCATTGGGCACCTTTACTGGTTGCCGTTAGAACTGCTGGGTGAAACCAGATGAAGTGCAGCAATATTTAAAAGGAACCCATAAGATAGTTGGCTCCCTTTAGCTTTTTTTCAACACTTCACTGCACAGTTGGATTACAATTACATCCATTGGATTACAGTTTTCTTTGGATTTTATGTTCCTCTCTTGTACTCACTTGTTTGTGTGATTTCATTTGGGTTGGAAAATGTCTTAATCTGGGGATTGTTCCAAGCTTCTACAAATCTTCACTAACATCAGCAACATGGTAGGACAAAACTTCACATCACTTTCAGGAGGCTGTTCACATGGGGTTTCAATTCATAACTATACCGCCATCATCTGCATCAGCGAAACTGGACTGCGTCGTGAGTGTTTATCCTTTTGTGCTTAGTGTTTTGTTGGATTACTTTTGTATTTGTAAAATGAATCATTTTTACTGTTTACTTCTATATAAGTACACACAACTTTATTATTATAAGTAAAAGTTTTTAAAAAGCTACAGTTCATTAATAAAATTGTGTAATTACGCTCTCTGTCTGGGGGACGCCACTCATTTTTGTCTCAGCTGCCAGCCTCACATGCATGATTAACTTATGCAGCGATTGTTCTATCTTAGGTATTTTGTAATGTTTTGTATCTTATTTAGTGGAATAAACTTAGAATACTGTATAATCACAGGCCTAAAACATATTTGCAGATTTTCACATTTGTGGGGGCGTTTTGCCCTTAACCTCGCAAATCGCAAGGAAGAGCTGTATATCAAAAATGGAAGGTTTATAATTTCTAACAATATGAATTTATCCAGTTAATGTGAGATGACAAGATGATCTCCTATTAACATCTTGTTTGACAAACTGAAAAAAACTGAACTTGATTGGATCTTTCATTTCTTTGCAACTCCCATAACTGCTTTTTGCTCAATTTAAATTTTGTTCCCAAGCTTTATGATTTAATAACGCTTGACCTTGAACTGCTTGAGTGCCTCTGCCAGAGTCTCATGTTCAAGCACATTAATTTAGTAATTCAATTTTGTTTCCTTGAGAACTTCACTTAGGATAGAAAATATTAAGATTCATCTCCAAGCTGATTAACTCCCACATTAAGTTGCCTTTTGTATTCATCCACCACTTCCACTCGCCTTCACAATGCATCTTCCAGTCATCGCCATCACTTAAGTGCCAAACCACATAGAACTCCTTTTGTTTTGCATTTTTGATATGTGTACTTTTTTATTTTAGGACAAACTGAGGGGTTGGATGTTTGGAGAAAAATAGAAACACGTGATGCAGAGACAAAAATGGTGACCATACTTTGGAAGGTAAAGTTCCTCCATTATCTTTTTAATGATATCAGTGTCCAATTCTTGTGCACTAGAAGAGAGATGGGAGATTGTCAGTGAGTGTGTGTGCGTGTGTGTGTGTGTGTGTGTGTGCATACAAAGTTTGAAACGAAGCAAATGGAGTGCCAACTTTACTAATCCAGATGTATAAAGGGGCTGCCAACAGCCTTTGAGTGCTGAAGACACAGGAGAATAATCAACAGATACCATCAAAACTGAAACTGAAGCACAGGTGATCAGTATAACATGGTGCAAAAATGTGAACCAAAGCTGTGATTTTTGGAATAAAATATTGCAGGCCAAAACTCTATGAGGTGGAAGAATCATATCTTGTTGAAAAATGTTATTTAGTTAGACCCCAACAGTGTTACAATAAAATCATGTTTGCAAGAATGCCAATTTCTTGAAATGAATTCACAATGCCAAGATCTGTTATGAGCTTACTCTGACTGAGTGATATTTTTCTTGATAATGTCGGACAATTTATGCCCATTTTGCAGTCGGCAAAAAATTTTCTGAGTCAGATCAAATTTCAGTTTTATTGGCTTTCGTCTCATGCGCAGTATGTGAGAGGGGCTGCGATGCCCAATTGCATTTGTGAAAGGTTTGTCGTACGATTGGAAGAATTTTGGTCATGTCAGAAATTTCATTCAGTGTGAGGAATCTCCGGAGCTGATTTTTTGGTGTCGTCTTCAAATTTCCTGAAATTTGTTGTGCAGTGCACTGCAGTACGTTGTACTTTGGTTACTGCCAATGTCATGCTCATTTTCACCTTTCTGAGTTCAAAAAGCTAACTATTATATTCCAACATGCAAATAACTAAATGGCCAATGACAAAAGTATTTTAACAAACATTTAATGGGATAACCTGAAATAAACACAAACAACGTAAATTATAGAAATTACGTACCTCCAATTCTCTCTGTAAAATAGACAGACGATTTTGTCTGCATGAAGCCAGACTTATCTCTCTATTTAAAAAATGAAATCTTGGAAGGTTGGAAGGAGACGAGACGTGGTTTTCTTAAAGACACACTTTCACAACCCGCGAGTCCAGTCTTTGTGCTAAAAGATTTAACCAGGCCCGGAGACCGGAATAAAAAAAAGAGTAGATGACAAAGTAGAACGTCGTAAAGAATTCAAAACGTTGGCGACATTGGCGAAGTACACATGCAGAGCAGGTTACAGAGTAATGGAAGTACAAAAATTCGAAAGTCTCAAAAAAAGGATAGTAAAGATCACATGAACGCAAACAGACGGAAACTATTACTCGGTGAAATAGCGGAACAGCGAAAAGAGATTGAATATATTGTTTGGATTCAAACTTTAAGTCAGAGACTTGTAGATCGTCTAATTCGTGTTGGCATCAGGAAAATAAAAGGTAGTGTTCCTCCCCAATGAAGTGGCGTATCCGCGAGAATTAAAAGATTTGTTGTTTGGTGAAAGTGAAATCCCGCGAGAGAAATCATTTCTCATTTGTGTTAATACTATTGTGAGACACATTTCTTGTACAGAGAAAGAAACGATATTCACTCATGGACAGTTATATGTTGCGTTATCACTATATAACTCCAAATACGAAATCAAAATTCAATGCGATATTGATGAAAAGGTAAAAGCGAAAAGATATTGAATATATGGACATAGGTGATATGACAGAAGTGCACTGCGTGAGGTGCAGATCACATGGCATGGCAGCAATCCAGCAGCTGATCGAGCAAAGAGGAGGTAAAAAAAAACCTATTTGTTTCCCATTATATCACCGTTTAAGAGGGGGTTTTGGAGAAGCGACCGCGTCTCCTTGGAATGCGTTCAGCCCCTCTCTTCACAACACGAGTGGCAGAGATGCGAAGTGGCTGGCATGTAGTGCAGGCCATGTGGGGGGGGGGGGGGATGGCGAGTGAAGCAAGTAGGGGCGGTAGCCCCCTAGTAACACATAAAGTTTGTCTGGAGACAACCATGGGTGAAGTTTGCTTAAAACTGGTTGGAAACCATTAGACGGCTCACTGAGTGTCCCATTTCTAAACCAATCCAATACCTCATGAAGACGGAGCTAAAAGTAGGGCAGTTGTTTAGAACTGTAAAGATCAGAGGTGGTCTTGTTAACCTTGTCTGACAGACAGCACGCTTCTGATTATAATGAACAGTTCAAAAGTCTACTACAAAAACATATTAGACACATTAATGTGTGTCGAGTGTGCACAGAGCACATTGCATGTTTTAAAAATAAACATAATCTGATGTGAGGAAATAAACTTTCTGTGGCGTCAGATTATACATTGACATTCGACAGCATCAATGGACAAGTGGTAAACGTGAACAATATGTGTGTGCTGTCTGTGGAAAGAGTCTGAATGCTTGTGTGAATACAATATTTCAGTTTGTTATTTAGAATAAATTTGAAAAGAATCCTAAAATGTTTCACTTTGTCATTCTGGGGTACTGAGTGTTGTTTGATGTTGGGAAATAATAATTTAAATGACTTTAGCACATGGCTGCAGTATCACAAAATAAGTGAGAAGTAAAGATGTTGTATGTTGAGTTGCAGTCATATGAATGGCTGCATGGAGGAGTTTGTGTCAATATGAATATGTAGACATATAAATTCAAGCAACCTACTGTAAACATATATACATATTTAACTTTTAAATATTTAAATGTTATGACTTGTTTTTTTATAGTCAGTCAGTCACATTTCCAACAAGCGTATTCCTGATTAGGGTTGCTGGGGGTGCTGCAGCCTATCCCAGCTAGCAAAGGGGGCAAGAACAATCCCCTGGACAGGGCACCAGTCCTTCTTAGCTTCTTTCTCATATTTATTTATTTATTTATTTATTTTGCAGCATCCTCACTCTGAATATGTCAGAAATATTATTACAGAATACCAGGTGCACTACCTACACCATGGTAAGCAAACCGAAGGCTGCAGGTGTCGGCCCTCTGAAACACAGTGCAAGATGTTTGTTCCTGCTGAAACCAAGCAAGTTCAAGTGACAGCATGGTATCCCAAGGGACCCTTAGTAACAGCCCAAGTTACTCTTCAACCAAAAGGTAATTCCTGTCAACCGCACAATGAATTAGCCCTGTCAGATTTTACACCTAGGTCATGTTATTGACTCTACCAGCGATTTTTAGTTATAGCCTTCATTTACATAATCTTTTTTTATTTTATTTTTACTTTGCCCCCTGCTTGCTTCGCTCGCCCACCCCCTACACCCAAGGGTGTGCTACACTCCAGCCACTTTGCGTCTCTGCCGCACGCGTTTGTGAAGGGGTGGGGGTGGGGGACCGAACGCACACTATGGAGATGCAGTCGGATCAGCTGCTGTCTTGATGCTTCTGCTGCCTTGCTGCGTGTTCTGCTTGTCACATTGCACGTCGATCATTTAAAAGCCCGAACAGCAGCTGTCCTTTTGTCTCATTGCATTGTCTCATGTGACATTAAAGTGTCTCTCGCGGGACATCAAATTGTCTTCTGAGAAGATCACGTATTGTCTCCTTCCAAGCCTTCAAAGATTTATTTTTTATAATAGAGAGATTGACTTGGTTAAAATCAAATAACATTTCATACACAAGTTTTACAAGAAAAAAAACAAATCAACCCCCACCCCTGAGAAAGCAGTGTAAAACTTTATGCTAGTAAAGATAAGTGAATAGATAAATTAATAAATGAATAAAGATAAATGGAGTAAAAGAGGGGAGAGAACCTGCTTCCTCAATTTAAATGCCTATTCTAAAATGTTATTGATTAGATTTTGCCAGGTTTTGAAAATGTTTTGTTACAGATCCTCTAAGTGCGAATTAGATTTTTTCCAGTTTCAAATAGTATATAACATCAGTTACCTACTGACTTAGAATAGGAGAGTTAATATTCTTCCAGTTGAGCAAGACAAGTCTACGTGCCAATAGAGTAGTAAAGGTGAAATAGAGAAACAACTAAACGACTGCTTCTGGTTGTGCAGGAATAGTTGGCATTCACAGTAGAGTGTCCATTAAAACACTTGGAAGGTAGATTTCAAATCCAAACCTTTAATTTGCAGATATATGACAGTGTGGGTGTGTGGTCTACAATAAAAAATAAAGCAGATCTATTCTTAGTTTTCAAATTACACATAAAGGAAAATCACGTTACAAATACAGTATTAATCTTAAAGTTGCAATACTGAAGTTGGCCACTAGGTGGTACCTTATAACTAAAGGCAAAGTGCTTTTAGGTGAGAAACGTTTTAGTGTTAATGAAAGTACAAGCGTAACTATTATAATACAAACCAAAAAACAAATGAACAGAACTTACGTTGCTTCGTTTGACGCACACAATTTCTAAAGAACCCTTTAACTTTGTGAAGTGCAAATACTTAAACAGACAGTGAAAACAACCATGCTTTCTCTTTCTTCCTGCTACCCACAGTGCTTCACTCACCGGAAGGCAGCATCTAAGTCCGTCCTCCTGCTGACTGAACTCCGCCTCTCAGACAAGGCAATTGCAGTTTGTTTGTCCTTCTCCACTCATTTACATAATCTTAATTAGTTGGAGGCAGTCGGCGATGTGCTCCTGTAAAGTCACTCGTCTAATGAGACACGTCTGGCAACTGAGACCAACTAGTCTGTGATTGGTTAAGATTAAGTCAAAAGGTTTGAGGGGCAGGCAGTGTATGCAGGTTTGCAGAAAAGCCAACAACTAATGAATGGTCATCCATAAATTGGAAATTCATAAAATGTAGCGATAAGGAATCAGAAACACACCTGTTACAAGTCTCACAAAGAGAAGAGAGGCTCCTTTTTCTGATGTCTCGTGCTTTATATGCCACAACAGAATGGAAAAAAAAATGGCAGACTGTGGATCAACTCCAGTTAGCCGTTTACCCATCGCGGTACAGAGCCAGATCTGTCGGGTAGCAGGAGGGCTTTAAACCTCACAAACAGAAAAGATGCTCATCTGTCTGAGGTCCCGGGATTTAAGTACCATGAAGAAATATAAAATAAATAAATAAATAAAGGATAGCTGAACTCGCTCCTGCTATCCTCTCTTACAGTGGAGCACCTACTCTGTCAGGTAGGACACTATTGGCTGTCAAAAAAATGGGCAAGAACGGCTGGGCTGCAAAATCTTAACTGTGGCCAACGATTTGCAGTCATGTAATATGATATGTTGCAGTGATGCGATCAGTGAATCTGACACACCCCACAAGAAACAGTCGTGTTACGTGACGCTGATTTAACTTGCAAAGCTGAAGACTCCCCCTGGACCCAAGTGGCTACTACAGATTCAGTATGAATGCAGTTCACATCAGGACATCAGCATTCATTGTCAATAACTGCACCTGATGAAAGGCTTTCTGAGATGAATCCAGGCCACTGCTGCAAGAAGAAGACGAATGGCAGAGTAAAACTCTCCTTTCAAAATGGCTGAATGTCACAAGAATGTTTTCCTTTGTGATTTTTTTCTCCTTAAAGCAATATGGATACGCTGTTTTACTCTATGTGTGCAATCTCAATATGCCGATCAATGCGCGACAACATTTTTGGCTTGAAAAATCAACAAACTGTATTTGATAAGTTTTAAGGTTGCTGCATTCACCTATGGACTCTTTTGTCTCTTAGTCCCATGGCAAGCTGCATGAACAGAAAAGGTATTTTTAAAATTCATAAAAAGTGCTTCACTTCAGAACACAATTTTATGTGACAATTTAATATTTACCATGATTGTGAAGAAATAACTTCAACTTGAAAAATACCCAACCTATCCTTCCTTTAATCATGTGTGTAGCTTGCAATCAATTGACCAGAACTACATAAAAATCATTTATAAGTTACATTCAGTTTTAATCAGGTTAAATTTTAGTAAATTTACTTCAGATGTTTTAACATGGCAGAACACACCAAAGGAATGTGTTGTGGTTGACTTCATCAGCCATATAAATAGACTGGGTGTGCGTCTTTAAATTATCTGAAAGTAAGACACAGTGAGCAATTGAAGAGCTCAGTTCCAAAATCAGTTATGTACAAAAGATAAATTTTGGAGATAAATAGGAAAATCTGGGTCCGTACTTAGCAGATTTTGAAACTAAATCCCTAAAACTATAGCACTACACTGTTGCAATTAGCAGGTTTTAAAGCTCAAACATATTGTCGGCGCATGACCAACTGCATGAAAAGTCACAATCACGTGTTCACTAAATTTTACCAAAAGGTGTAATTAGCAGATTTTGGAACTCACATCTTCAATTGCAAGTAAACCTTTTCTTGTTACAATCAATGATTTGTTTTTTTTTATCTGCTTTTGTCTTTGTACTTTGATTCTGTTATGGACTAGGAGTCCCAAAATATTGTAAGTTCTGTGTGACGCGTGAGTCTCTGTCTTGCACCCCAAAACATGAGGCTGAGTACTTTAACAAAAGCAACTTTATTCAACTTGAAACAAGAACAGCAAGGTTATTTATTGTAGCGTGATCCACCGCTCTCCTATACACAGACACAGCAATCAGGCAGCATCGGGGCCAGGTTAGTGGCCATGTAATCCTGTTCCCTGCATTTATAATGTTCCTTGCATCACCCATCAATGGCAAGCTCTTATAATGCGACCGCAATCGACCCGGATCTTCTTTAGCTGCAAGTTGCTGCAGCGTTGGGAGACCACGGCTGCCCCAGCAATTGATAAACTGTCTTCCACAGGCATGGTGATCGCACCTTGGGATGCTGTTCGGCGTGTCATCCTAATGGGGGGAGTCCCAAAAGAGTTTAGAAACCTTACACCTAATACTTCCAAAAATGCTCACCCTGGACAGACACAAAATAGGCGTTGTAGCATCTTTATAATAGGAAAAAGGTTAATTCTTAATGAAAATGCTCTGACATAACATGAAACTCCATTGAGTGCCAAGACATAAAGGAATTGTGGTAAACTAGAAGTCCCAAACACTAAAGAGTTTTAAAGCACATAGTCCCAAACACTTTTATCAATGCCGCCTGGAGGGGGGATATCACCACCAAACCCCTATACTAATAAGGGCAAGCACCAAACCTTTAAATAAAATGGTTTATCTCACAATAAGGCTCTGAAAATACAAGACTCTCTGTAGAGCACACAAGAAAAAAAGGAGTTGACTGCAAAGGCAATCCAAAGTGAACACGTTCCAATGCGAAATCCCAAGAATAGTTGAAAATACAATGAAATCCCAAAAAAGCACAGAACTAAGCTAGAAAACACTCACCAACCCTCCGAGCCAATTCAAAATGATCCACCAGGAACTGTGGAAGACCCTCCAGATTTATAGGTTGCCTCTTCGGTGCCACACATAAAACATATTATGAACAATCCTCTCTCTGACAAACTAACACTGTGGACTTCAGACAATGAATCATTCAGGAGAAGTGTGTTAGGAAACAATACAGGGGGATCCTTTATACCAACAGCAATAAAACTTTATAGAGCCTCACTGGGACTGCGACTGCCAAGTCAGAAGATGGGGGGCTTAATGCACCCCAAGGAGATGCGGTCACTCCTCCGAAACTTCCTCTTAAACGGTGATACAATGGAAAACAAATACAGTTTTTTTTTTTTAACCTCCTCTTTGCTCGATCAGCTACTGGTTTGCTGCTGCTGCCGTGCCGTGTGATCTGTATCTTGCATGGAGCTTCAAACATTTCAAAGCCTGTACAGCAGCTGTCCTACTCTTTGTCTTTTGTTTCCAGCTTGGTTAAATCTCTTGGCACAAAGTCCAATCTCGTGGGACATGAGTTCTTGATATTTTTTAATTTATAATTTAAAAACGGAATAAGCTGAAAATCTAACAACATCACATTAAAGTTTGATAAATTCGGAAAAGAATTATACCAAACATATATATGTAGGTTTTAAAATAAGCCCGAATTAAAGCTTAAAATCCTCACCAACTGCCATTTCTGGCTAAAATTCTAGAAAGAATTATTTATAATCAATTGGTCGATCATCTTAAGTCCAATAATTTATTTGAGATCTACCAATCTGGCTTTAGGCGTTATCATGGTGTTGAAACAGCACTACTGAAAGTGTTCAACGACATCTCTCTTATTACTGACTCAGGTGGCACTGCAGTCCTTGTCCTCCTTGACCTGTCTGCTGCCTTTGACACTATTGACCATGAGATATTGCTGTTGTGGCTTGAACATCTTGTTGGGCTTAAAGGGGCTGCTCTTAACTGGTTTAGGTCATATCTAATTGGCAGACACTTTTCAGTGACTTTAAATTCCTATTTTTTGTCTACTGCTCCTCTTAAATATGGTGTTCCTCAGGGATCCATTTTGGGTCCTATTTTATTCTCCATATACCTTCACCCTATTGGAGCGATTTTTAGGAAATTTAATATTTCTTTTCACTGCTATGCTGATGATACTCAGGTTTATATTCCTGTCTGCAACTCTGCAATGAATCAACTGCACAACTGTCTTTCTGAACTAAGATCCTGGATGGCTAATAATTTTCTTGATCTGTATCAAAATAAAACGGAGGTGCTTATAGTGGGTCCATCAGCTAAAGCCCAAATTGGTGTTGGACTTCTCGGCTCTTTCTTTGTCTTTTCCAAACCTCAAGTCCGCAATCGTGGTGTTATCTTTGATAGTAACCTCTCTTTTAAGAAACAAGTAAATTCTGTAGTCAAGAGTTGCTTTTTACAACTTCGTCTTTTAGGTAAGATCAAGCCTTTTTTTATCTTCTAGGGCTCTTGAGAAAGCTACTCATGCATTTATCTTTTCTCGCCTTGATTACTGCAACTCGCTGTATTCTGGGATTAGCAAATGCCTGATCCGCAGGTTACATCCATCCATCCATTTTCCAACCCGCTGAATCCGAACACAGGGTCACGGGGGTCTGCTGGAGCCAATCCCAGCCAACACAGGGCACAAGGCAGGGAACCAATCCAGGGCAGGGTGCCAACCCACCGCAGGACACACACAAACACACCCACACACCAAGCACACACTAGGGCCGATTTAGAATCGCCAATCCACCTAACCTGCATGTCTTTGGACTGTGGGAGGAAACCGGAGCGCCCGGAGGAAACCCACGCAGACACGGGGAGAACATGCAAACTCCACGCAGGGAGGACCCGGGAAGCGAACCCGGGTCCCCAGGTCTCCCAACTGCGAGGCAGCAGCGCTACCCACTGCGCCACCGTGCCGCCCTCCGCAGGTTACAGTTGGTCCAAAATGCTGCCGCTCGCTTTCTGGTTGGGGCAAGAAAGTATGACTCTGTTTCTCCTATTTTAGCTTCTTTACACTGGCTGCCTGTCAGTTTTCGAATTGATTTTAAAATCTTGCTGCTAGTTTTTAAATCTTTACATGGGCTTGCTCCTGCCTATTTATCTGAATTGTGTGTTTTACACCAGCCATCTAGAGTGTTTAGATCTTCTGGTCAGTTGTCTCTGGTTGTCCCAAGTACCAAGAGTAAAACTAAGGGGGACAGGGCTTTTGCAGCTGCTGCTCCTCGCCTGTGGAACTCTTTACCTCATCACATAAAGGAGTTTAAAGATTAAGATTAAAGACTCATTTCTATTCACTTGCATTCCGTGACCTTCAGTAATACTGATGGTTTCCTCTTTGTGATTATATAACATTACTTCTATTTATTATGTATCTTATTTTATGTTCATATATATTATTTCTATTTATGTTTTTATGTTAATTGTTTTGTTTCTCTTTTATTCTATTATTGTAAAGCACTTTGGCCACAGCATTACTATGTTGTTTTAAATGTGCTATATAAATAAATTGACATTGACACCATTGCACTTTTAGGCTTAGAATTTTATATATATAGAGTATATATATATATATATATATATATATATATATATATATTCATAGCGTTTGTAGTCTGAAACACAATCCGAGGTTCAATCCCCGCATAAGCCCAAATAAGGGCGAAACACGTGTCGCGTACTCTTTGCATTATTTGTGAAATATGAATTTCCCCTTGGGATTAATAAAGTATCTATCTATCTATCTATCTATCTATCTATCTATCTATCTATCTATCTATCTATCTATCTATCTATCTATCTATCTATCTATCTATCTATCTATCTATCTATCTATCTATCTATCTATCTATCTATCTATCTATCTATCTATCTATCTATCTATCTATCTATCTATCTATCTATCTTATTTGACAGTAAATCTATATAACATTCTATGATCTGCTTCTCGCAACTGAGAGGGTGTGGCAAACATTTCAAATGTGTTTTCTGAGAAGTAAATTGAAAACTGATGTTGGTTTTGATAAATTTGTAAGAAGCTGATCTCTGGAATCCCACACATATAGGGAAGCCACACAAGGCTGATTTTACTTTTGATAAGTTATACCACTTGAACCGCTCTATTCAGCTCTGACGTAAAATTCTTGTAACAGATATCCACAGCCTGGGTTATTTTCTTCCCTTTCTCAGAGTTGGGCGGTATTGTGGACGGAGTCGCGTAAATTCTTGGCTGTGCTGGGTTTGGGATTTCTCTGGCCAGTGTTGGTATTAAATGGCTAACGTGATTTCTTAAATTGGTAGTGTTACCAACATATTTACATTTTTGTGTGTAAGGCTTTACACACCGCATACAACCTGTCCAGTTTATGCATCCCAATCTGTTCATAAAATCCAAAATGAGTCCAGATATCAGCTTTTAAAATGTTTAGAGCATTTTTATTCTCTCATCCTCCCTCCGCCATGTTCTACCGATGTAGTGTGTGACGTCAGTGAAATGACTTACTTCTACACGGAGCAGTGCTGTACTCAGATCAGCCAGCCACAGTCACTACTGGGACAACCTTTTAACTAGAAAATCACCAAGCAATGTCATGATGATATAATTGATTATGATCTGCCACTGCATCGATGCAGAATCGTCCACATCTGCATCGCGATGCATCGATAATGTGATTAATTTCAACACCCCCAGTTCATTAGAGACCAATGACATGCTCTTAAGGAGAAGATCCAAATGAGAGAGTAGGGAATGGATTTTTAAAGACCTGTTGCACTCAAGTGTTAGGTATGGAAAGATTCTCTCATTGGATTGGACGGGCAGTATAGACGCCACTACAGAAAACCCAGGAGCGGGTAGGCGGCCATTGGGCCAAGGTCTCTAGGACTGTTACTTTGTTATTGACTTTCTTTTTCACAATTTTAATCTCCACCATTGTCAACTGGCCACAGTTCTTTAATTGAACTAGGGATAGATATTTTTGCTTTCCCCTTATATTTAATCAGTTTCACCTTGTTCTCCATATGTTATAACAAATACTGTATGCATTTATATGTGTGACAGGTGCCTGGTCACACTTACAGGTAATCTAACTTAGACAGCATTAAAATATCCGACTACGCCACCCAGTTTTATTAAGAGACTGGGAACTCTTGAAATTTACTGATAATAGCACACAGGTTTCTTTAAATTGGGTGGTGAGTAAACACACAATGAAAGACACAACAGTAATTTCAGGAAAAGCAACAGTAACTTCTATTACACTAGACAATATAAAGTACATTAAAAAGATAAACAAACATAACAAAATCAAAAAATATCAGGAACGAATTTCCTTTTTTAAAAGGAAAACACACAGTCCACACTAAAAGTCTGTTAAAAACAAGAATTGGAGGATACAACCTTTAATGGTGCAGAGTCCAGTTTGCGCACTGTGTTACCCCAACAATTAATCATCCAACTGTCCACCGATGCACTGTGTTCACCAGACACTCGTTTCCCAACAGAAGTTTTGTCAAATTGTGGAATCCCTGTCAATGTCTCCTCGTCGTTCTTTTTTCCCACCCCGGGCTCCTTGTGTTGCTGAGACCTAGGCACGCCTCACTTCTCGTCTGCCAGCTTTGCTCAGTCCTTTCATGCAGCTTCCCTCTCTCACTGGACCCACAGCCGTCTTCTTGTGGAGCAGTCTCTTCCTCCCTCGGGGTAAGTGTTGCTGTCCGTGTCTCTCACGTCGCACCAGCCATGTACCCCAGTCTGCCAGCGAGCCCCTGTGCTCTCTGCGAGTATCTAGGCAGTGTTCTCGGTGGACCGTCCCTGAAGTGCCTTCTCCTGCCCAGGAGTTTAAATCTCCTTCAGTCCCTGCCCTTGTCAGTCCTGGACAATCGGTTTAAACAATGGCAGATCTAAATTTCCTGGGTTTAACAATTAATGAAAACACAAGTTAACAAAATGTATTGTTACCAACCATTAATGAGTACAGATCTGCTGATTAGAAACCAATATTGTCAAACATGTTAATTTCCAAGTCAGGTAAATACAAATGTCCTCTGAGGAAGGAGCAGTTCTGTTATCACAACTTTGTATTGTTTGTATACTCAACCAGCCAAAAACTTTAAAGCTGTGACTTCTTTGCAAGACAGCAAATACCTACATCCTGCAGACAGCCATGACAACAATCAGTAACCGGATTACCCAGGAAATTTGCCTTTTAACTTCTCACCCCCAGTCCCAACAATGGGTGCCTAATGGAACCACCCAGTGTACAAAAAATGTCCCCCTCTGACATCTGTGTACCAGTTCTGTTGTAAAAACCATGCTTGGCGGCAAGTTTCCCACTCCGGCTGAGCTGGAGCAAAGTGCAGACTCGGCCACGTCAAACCGTACTAATCCTCTCATTCCTTACCTGCACATCACTCAAGTTCCCCAGTCGACAGTAGAAACAAACAAGTTGGTCAAAGATGAAAGGTTCAGTATGTGAAAAAATGGGTATTTTGGAAAAGGATGAAATATAATCAGAATTACTTTTATTTGTCAGTCCTTAATGTACGAGAATTTGTTTTGGTAGATTTGGAGCTGCTTATAACGGAACATAACATCACATACAAATAACATAAATAGCTTAAGTTACAAAGAAAAACTTCAAACAAAGGTGCAGAATAGTACAATTATAACGAAGATGTGCAAATGAAAGTGTGAGTGTGCAGTATGTATGCATGTGCACACACACATGTTGTGAAAGATCATCCCTTTAACACAGACAGATCCGCAGACTCACAATGTCCCAAACACGCATGTTTATTTTTCCCTTCTTCTCTACAGCACACAGTGCACAAATCACCCACAATAATGGCTCAGTCCTTCCTTTCTCTAACTTTTCTTTCTTTATTCTTCTTCTCTGCCACCCTCACTCCTCCACTCGCAAACTCCGTCCTCTGCCTCCCAACTCCCGAGTGAGGTGGCCCCTTTTATGTTGCACCCCTGATGAACTTCCTGCAGCACTTCCTGGTGTGGCGGAAGTGCTGCATGGGCACCCAGAAGCACTCCAGATGTATTCGGTTCCTCTTCCAGCAGCACTTCCTGGTGCTGCAGTCCACTGCTCTAGAATGATCCGGACACCCCTTGGCCCCGATGCAATCCGGGGGGCTTCCCTCTTCCGCCCCTCTCTTGGTCCTTCCATTCTCCAGGCATCCCGGGAGGGCAATGGTGTCAGCCATACGCCACATTGTACATACACTGTACAATACAATACAATACAATTTATTTTTTGTGTAGCCCAAAATCACACAAGAAGTGCCGCAATGGGCTTTAACAGGCTCTGCCTCTTGACAGCCCCCCAGCTTTGACTCTCTAAGAAGACAAGGAAAAACTCCCAAAAAAAACCTTGCAGGGAAAAAAATGGAAGAAACCTTGGGAAAGCAGTTCAAAGAGAGACCCCTTTCCAGGTAGGTTGGGTGTGCAGTGGGTGTCAAAAGAAGGGGGTCAATACAATACAATACAGTACAATACACAGAACAGAACAAATCCTCAGTACAGTATAAAAATAAAACTTTTAGAAGTATGGAGCAGAATTTAACAGTAGATGATATCACATAATAAGATTTGGATTTGTTTAGAGTCCTGGAGACCTCAACCATCAAGCTACCTCCTCCATTTGGCCATTCCACAGCTGAAACAGTGCTGGGCCAGCCAATCCGATGAAAGGACCCCTGTTTCCCATGATTCCTGCAATCCTCCATCAGGGATGACTTTACCTTAGGCAGGCAAAACAACTTGGCAGGTGGGCCGTGGCACCAAGTGTCACATTTGAGTACCGGGAAGAGAAACAGAATAGGTGAGGGTTAGTATCAAATTATAAATATCATGTTACTTATGTTTTAGTGCTAATGACTAACTACAGAGATGCAGTCTGTACAGTAAATCAGCAGCTCTAGTCAGGGTATGCTAAACTTAAGTAGTGAGTATTCAGCCGGGATTTAAAAGCTGAGACCGAAGGGGCATCTCTTATAGTAGCAGGCAGACCATTCCACAGTTTAGGGGCCCTGTAACTAAAAGCTCGACCTCCCACTTTACACACACACACCTTCATAAGTATCTGACAGAATGCATGAATATATAAAGAAGACAGGGTAAGTAACTGATGTGAGAGGGCTATGGCTCTGGGAAAGAAACTATTGAAGTGTCTGTTAGTGTTTAGTTTTAATGGTCCTGAAGCATTTACCAGAAGGGAGTTTTTGGAATAAGTGATGAGCTGAATGAGATGAGTCCGTGGTGATCGTTTTGACATGGTTGGTGACACGAGATGCATACTGGTCTGCCACTGATGTAATTATTTTCCCAGCACACCTCAAAACAAGCAATATTTTAGATTTGGAGAGAGCTGTTGCTGAACCAAACCAGATATCAATGGAGAATGTGCTTACACTTTCAATTATGGCTTTGTAAAATTGAACTAGGATTGGCTGGGAAATATTTAGTTTGTTTAGTTGGTGTTAGAAGTACAGTCGCTGCTGTGCTTTTAAGTGATGGAAGTGGTGTTAATGTCCCAAGCTGAGAGTTTGTGATAGTTGGGCCCAAAAACCTGAAGGATTCCACCCATATGGACTGCAGAATCGTAAATTTCTAGTGGGAGAGGTTAAAACTGCTGTTTGTGAAAGTCAATGACTGTTTCCACTGTCTTGGTGGTATTGAACTCTAGGTTCAAAAGCACACTGTGACACAAGATGAGATACCTCTTTTCTGTAATGTGTTTCATTGCCATTTGTAATTAGACCAATAATGGTGGTGGTGTCATCAGCGAACTTAATGATTTTATCTGAAGAATCAGTGGCCCTCCAGTCATTGGCGTACAAGGAGTAAATTAGAGGGGAAAGTACATGGCCTTGAGGGGCACGTGTACTAATACAGAGACAGTCTGAGAGCCCACACGAATGTATTGTTTCTGGTTCGTCAGAAAACTGTAAATCCATTTTTCAGATGGAATGATTCAGATCAGTCTTGTAGAAATTTATTTACCTCAGTATTCTCCGATCCAGATGAGGACACACTTATGTACAATAATAGAAAAAGAAATTAAAAACCCAACATGGCCCTGACCCCTCTTGTACTCCCTTGTCTTAACCAGAAAACATATATACTGTAATTTATAAAACAACAAACAAACATTATTAGATAGACAGATATATACTTTATTAAATTAAAGAGTGATAACAATGCAGGTATAACAGACAATAACTTTGTGTAATGTTAACGTTTACCCCCCCGGGTGGAATTGAAGAGTCACACAGTGTGGTGGAGGAACGATCTCCTCAGTCTGTCAGTGGAGCAGGACGGTGACAGCAGTCTGTCACTGAAGCTGCTCCTCTGCCTGGAGATGACACTGTTCAGTGGATGCAGTGGATTCTCCATTATTGACAGAAACCTGCTCAGTGCCCATCGCTCCGCCATGGATGTGAAACTGTCCAGCTCCATGCCAACAATAGAGCCTGCCTTCCTCACTAGTTTGTCCAGGCGTGAGGCGTCCCTCTTCTTTATGCTGCTTCCCCAGCACACCACTGCGTAGAAGAGGGCGCTCGCCACAACCGTCTGATAGAACATCTGCAGCATCTTATTGCAGATGTTGAAGGGCACCAGCCTTATAAGGAAGTATAGTCGGCTCTGTCCTCTCTTGCACAGAGCATCAGTATTGGCAGTCCACTCCAATTTATCATCCAGCTGCACTCCCAGGTATTTATAGGTCTGTACCCTCTGCCCACAGTCACCTCTGATGATCACGGGGTCCATGAGGGGCCTGGTCCTCCTAAAATCCACCACCAGCTCCTTGGTTTTGCTGGTGTTCGGTTATACTATACTATATTATACACAAAGAGTCCAATGAAATCATGGAAACTGCGGAGATTGAGAAATGGATGAAAGCTGGCCAAGTCCTAAATGCTGAAATGACAGAAAACCACAATACAAACTATTCGAAGTATGAACCCAAACAGTCTCACCGATGCCTCCAGAAAGCAGTCTGACAGCCCTGGGATGTGGATGATGAAACGTCCTAAATCCCTTACTGCTGTGTGTGACTGGATAAACCACAATGATCCGTGGATGCCTTTGAATGCAGTAATAGCAGTGCTTGATATGAAGGATCATGGCGGTTCTATGCTTCCTTTTTCTTTTTTTCTTTTTGAAATGCAACTCAGGAGTAACAGGTACCCCCACCTCCTCAAGGGTCAAGTGTCGAGATTGGTGACATCCTTGCAGATGCAGCCAGGACACTCTTCTTCAGGTATAGATATTTTATACTGAAAAAAGTCAAATAAACACAATTCTTATATATATTGTGGCGGATGGCCGGGACCCATGCCTGGCTGTGATGCCCTTTTGTCACTGGATCCGGGGGAGCAGATCTTGGGAGCCACGCTACATTCCTCGGAACCTTTGTTGGCAGCCCCCCTGGGCTGCATCTGGGCCACTTTCGTGGAACACTGGAGATCATCCTGGTTGGCTTCCGCCAGGGGGAGCTGCATAGAGCTGCATGGCTTAACGAGCCCATCTGGGCCCATCTGTTCTGTTCTGTGTATTGTATTGTATTGACCCCCTCCTTTTTGACACCCACTGCACGCCCAACCTACCTGGAAAGGGGTCTCTCTTTGAACTGCCTTTCCTGAGGTTTCTTCCATTTTTTCCCTACTAGGTTTTTTTTGGGAGTTTTTCCTTGTCTTCTTAGAAAGTCAAGGCTGGGGGGCTGTCAAAAGGCAGGGCCTGTTAAAGCCCATTGCGGCACTTCCTGTGTGATTTTGGGCTATACAAAAATAAATTGTCTTGTATTGTATTGTAAGTGCAGCCGGAAGTAGGTCAATGAGTACCTGCAGCACTTCTGGGTGGGCTATAAGAGGAGCCTGCAGCCACTACTCAGGGTGCCAGAGTCGGGAGGAGGAGGACAAAGCTGCCTGGGAGGAGTAGTGGAGGAAGACAAAGAGTGTGATTTGGGGTGATTTCTCTTTGTATGTGTTTTGAGGACTGCGTAGGGCCTGTGGGACACAGGGAAGATGTGGCCCACGGCTGAAGAAAAAATACATCTTTTTGTTTATTTTACCCGTGCCTCTGGTGTCAGTCTGTGTCAGGTCGGCGCCAACCAAACGCCAATATCACAATACTAAAACAAACAAGATTGACATTTTATGTAGCCCTAATACACTGTATTTAGTAATTAGTGTAATCTGTACTTGAATTCTGAGAATTGTTCAAAGCTCATTGCAGCTGCACTTAGTGGTGCTCGCTATACCAAAAATAGGTTGTATTTTATTGTAGTTACAGTGTATAAAAAGCAACGCCTCTCTACTAGCTCCTCATACATTTCCACTTTAGTAATCATAAGAAAATTGTGACACGCATTTTCAAAGGTCTCCCAAGCTCTTTCTTCTACTACGCACAACTTGGATTTCACGTTTGCTTATCTGTTACCTGGTCCAGACAAGAGGTGGACCAACCTAGCCTTTTCGAAGTTCAGTAAAAACCATTTAAATGACAATTGTCTCTCTTATGGACAGGAAAAGGGCATCTTTTTAGTCTTTGAATTATGAATTCCTAGCTATTTTGAACAAATAAGAAAAAATATTGAATGAGAGCAAAAAGTGAGTAGCAAATATCTGATTCTGGGTTCCTTCTCCTTCTAGGACTGTAGAGTCGGAGTTGGAGTCAGAAGCAAATATTGGGTTAAGGGAGTCGCACTACTCTGACTCTGACTAAATGTAAATTGTAATATAACATGTTAAAGTTCAATTTCACATATACTGATTCGATTGAACTATTTTTGATCACAATATACCTTCGTTTTTACTTATGTAAGTTTAGTCTTCGGTTTAACGTTACTCAGCCACAACAACGTTGCTACAAACTTTAAACCCGACTTTTAACAGGGGAAAGTGCTAAAAAGCAGCCTGGTGATTCACGCAGGCCATGATGAGGTGCCTTGTATTTTGTATGTTGTGGGCTTTCAATCAGCACAGTAAATTTACGAGTCTAATTACAAACAGAGGAGTCGGAGCAGTGGCGGCTGCTAGCTTTTGAAACAAGGGAAGCTCATATTAGGCCTTCATCATAAAATTCATTATGTTATTTGTACGTAAATTCTGCCCTCCGTTCCTTTTGCAGAAAATGGTCTGTGACCCTGTCGTACCAATTGGCCGTCTTTTCCAGGGACTTAACCAGTTTCCTCTCAATGGCCAGGAGAGCAAGGTTGCTCAAACGATCTTGGCCCATCGTGTTGCGGGTGTATGACTTGACCTGTTTTAAACAGGAGAAGCTCCTCTCTACATCTGCTGATGTAGCGTCAATTGTTGCCACTAACGACAACAGCTTGTATAACTGAGGCATTGCACTATCCAACTCCATGTCTTTAAAAAACACCAAGAAATCACACAGCTTACCCCTGCTCCCCTGTAAGTCATGATCTGAATATAGTACTTGAAGTTCAGATCTCATTCTCCCTGAGTCAAAGAAATGGCCATAACTTTTCAGCACACTTTCAAATGCTGTCAATCAAAAAAGGGGTCCCGCCCTTTAAACAGCTCCTCCAATCATCATGCAGCAGCCCAGCGTCCTGGCCCGCCCACTGCTCCATTCACTCCCAGAGAAGCTGAGCTTCCCTGGAAGTGACGATTTTGGTGCATTTATCCAATTACCATCCAGCTTTTCTTCAGTGAAAAAAGCTCCTCTGTGCTTGCCCATAGAGCTTCAGTGAAGCTGAGCTTCAGGAGGGTTTAACACGCTGTGCTGCACGGAAATGTATGACAAGAAAATCACGTCAAACAATCTACAATAAATACTTGATTCTGAACGAGCTAGTCATGAAGTTGAATGCGTTCTAGCGCACTTTTATTAAAACCAATATAAATACGACAGTGCATATATGAGCATTTATTTTCTGACATAGTAGAGGAAGCGAAGCTTCCCTTGTAGTCTTAGTGCAGTTGCCACTGAGTCGCAGGTACCAGAAATTGAGGAGTTGGAGTCGAAGGTACCAGAAATTGAGGAGTTGGAGTCGGAGTCAAAGGATTTGTGTACCGACTCCACAGCCCTTGCTGTTTCCACCAAAACTAATGTTAAAAACATGAAAGACTACCATTTTATCTCAGAATATACTTCAAACAATATTCTGCACATGACAAATACTTCAGCCACAAAACAAAATTTTTAAAAAAATCAACAATATTTTTCAAACCACTGTTCTTCACTGAATCTGATATCTCACTGAAATGGTTTTGTGATAGAGAAATCCTAATTTTAGAAAGGGATTTAGCCCACCAAAACCTAGAAAGGTGACCGATTTTTTCGGGTGGAATGATTTTGGTGTTGACCAATTGTGTTTTTGTGTAGACATTGAGTTGTTTTATGGTTTTGTTTAGTTCAGATTCTGTTGTGAAGCTTTTCTTATCATTTTAGTTTGTTTTATTTTTATTTACTGGGGCATTATTTGTTTACACCAGAGGTGGGCAAAGTCATTCCTGGAGGGCTGCAATGGCTGCTGGTTTTTGTTCCATCCTAAGTGCTTAATAAGAAGCACTTATTGCTCAAGTAACACTTCTGCTTCATTTTTGCTGCCTCGCTCATTAAGATTCTGAACCCTTATTACCTATTTTAGTCTTAAACAGCTGTAGTCTTGGTTTTAAAATTGCTCCTTATTAGCAATAAGATGCAAATGACAAAAGAGACCAGCAGTTCTCCATTTATTTTGTTTTCATTTACATCTCTGTGTGTATTTATCATGCACTATTGGGTTTAATTAAATACTTGGAAGGAAAGTGAAGAGAAAAAAGTGAAGGACTGAGAATTACTCATCCGGTTTTAGACTTCAGATCATTTGGATGATATCCTTAGAAAGGGGAAGAAAATCTAGGATATGAGAATGACCTGACATAGCAAAGCTAAAGCACTAACAAGCCATGAAATTAAATTATTGGCAAGAATTCTAATTAAGCAATTGGGTTGGAACAAAAACCTGCAGCCACTGCGGCCCTCCAGGACTGACTTTGCCCACCCCTGGTTTACACAATGTGGTAGGATTCACCACGTGACATTGATCATTGCATCAGTCTGTCAGTTGGATAAAATTCTCTAAAACAATTCGCTGTTCGTTACCTTTCAGACAAGTAGGCAGTAGTGCCAGGTGTCAGTTTATTTCATTGAACTCCTTTCTGCCTTCGACTCTAATTTCTGTTTTGCCATTCTTGTCACTGACTTGGTTTCTCTCTTATGTGACTTACTGAAGAACCTCTGGTCACGAACGTTTCTGAACACGTACAAATTGGGTTACGATCAAAAAGTTTGCAAAAAGTTTGCATCTGTTCACAACCACATGCTCCGGTGGCGAACAAAAACACTGGCGGCCAGTTTCCCTACGCACATTTGTACGCGCCAGTGATTTCCCATTTTCTTTTGTTTGCCTATACAGGGCCTAACAAAGCAGCTGATGTTGCAAAAGGAGTTACAATGTTAACCAAGCAGAGGCCTCTAATGCTGGAAGTGGTGGAAAAACTGTTGTTAGTGTGGTTGAACGAGAAGCAACTTGCAGGGGATAACGTAAGTGAGGTGATCATATGCGAGAAAGCCAGGAAGATTCATGGCGATTTGCTGAAAAAAAATCCTTCTTCGAGTAGCGAAGGTGAGGAATTTAAAGCCAGTAGAGGATGGTTTGAATCACCATGGGTGCTTAAAACTCATAAAAAAAGTGTTTACAGCGAGTGGTTCGTAAGGGTCTAGCATGAACTCTTTCAATGTTAGTTTTCTCTGTTGTTCAAGTTTTTCTGTGTTATTCAATGTTTTTGCATTTAGTTTACTATTACACTGTGCATTCTATGGTATAATTAACTATTTTTGTGCTTAAAAAAATATATATTTACATACAGTTCGTAAGGTCTGGAACGGATTAATTGTATTTACATACAATCTTATGGGGAAATTACGTTTGGGTCGCGACCAAATCGGGCCGTGTCCGGAGTTTAGGAACGAATTACGGTTGTGACCACATTTACTTTGTAGTGGTGGCAGAGAAAAGGTTTTAATCTCATTTTCATGTACAATGGAAAGAAACAAAGTTTATGACATAAGAGTAGTCAAAGTGGTGGCTCCGAGTCTAGGGATCTGCACTGGCAATTGGAAGGTTGCCGGTTCGAATCCCGTAAAATGCCAAAAAGGGACTCTGCTTTGTTGGGCCCTTGAGCAAGGCCCTCAACCTGCAATTGCTAAGCGCTTTGAGTAATGAGAAAAGCGCTATATAAATGCAAAGAATTATTATTATTATTACTATTAATTGTGACCAGTGATGTGAAACACAAAAACAAGGTAAAAAAACTCCATGGAAAAAGAAAAAAAACAAAATCTCACATTACTTGTGTCACCTACTTGAAATCCACATGTCTATCATCCAGTAACCTGTTTAAAATATCCAAAACAAAAGCAATTTTGCTGAAGTATTATGAAATAGTTACTTCCAGAATTATCCACATGGACATAAACAGGAGACCTAAAGACTCATGGGTGTGACTTTTTGACCTAAAGACCCGCCACTCCCCATCATTCACTGGTCAAGAGTCCTGCCTTCAAGTCAAATAGACACTCTCGCCAGTCTTTCACTTAACAGTACTCTCTTAAGACACTTCTAAGTTCATCAGATCATTTCCTGCTTATTTTCTCCTATCACAATAATCCTTGGACGTGTTGTCTTTCACATGATTAAGTTACCCGTTTTCCTAAATTCTGTGAATTTACTACGTCAGAATGTGAACAATTTCACTTTCAATGATCTGAACCATGCTATGTCTTTTGATAGGTTGCTCACCACCAGTGATTACCGGTGTCACTTCAGCTGGGAAACTGGGAATGCATGTGATGTGGAATCCATCTACATATTCAGCAGTCCTCTGGTACATCATCGAGTGGCACGGCAGGGATGAGCAGATGTCTTGGAAAAAGGTGCCAGCAAGAAAAACCTCTGCATTTGCTGAAGGTGAGCTTTTCATTCATTGTGTACATTTCAAATGAAGTGCTGTGAGATTTTATATTTTCTGGCCAGCAGGAGGTGATGTTTCTCCATTAACTTCCGCTAATCATTTTTAAAGCAAGCTGAATGAGAAGACTTTAAAAGACAACTCTGGATGAGAAACCAATCAATACAATTAAAGTCTTTTCATTCAGAAATGAAAACTTTAATGAAAAATAGCAAAAAAATAATTGTCTCCAATATAGATTTACTTTGGTGCTCTAATAGCTGCAAATAAAATGTTAGAGCCTTGTAATAAATATATAGATTGGCACAATAAAATTATAAATAAAAAAAATGAAAAAAATCAATTAGCTTCCCCCTGTTTTTTGAAAGTTTAATTAGCAGGTATCTGGAGCAGGTTTTGCTTGAACTTTCTTATTATGACTTTAACATTTTGCTGGAGATATCAAAATTGTTATCTGTAGTGCAATAAAGGCAAATCTGTAATGTGTGGGGTGTGTGAAGAGTACTCAGAACAATGAGGTAAGTCAGCAAAGTGTAGGAGTTTAGTTTCACTAAATGCTAAGAAAATGACTTGGGTGGACACACATAAAAGAGGATGAGAAGAAATCACAGAAAGTGGCAGGACAATGAAAGAAGAGAATAAGTGGTGAGATCAAGAAAAGACCACGGGCATCCTACTGTTTGATGGTTTTGGTGGTACCCCCATGACCCAGGCTGAAGGTCCTATACAGGCAGACAGATAGAAATGGTGTGAAATGGTAGAAAATTGTGGCTGATGGTGTAGTGGGAGTAATTAAATAGCTGGTGTAGTTGGACGGTTGGGAGACAAAGTCAGAGAGGCGAGATTGCATTGGTTTGGACATGTGCAGAGGAGAGATGCTGTTGGGTATATTGGGAGAAGGATGTTAAAGATAGAGCCGCCAGGCAAGAGGAAAAGAGGAAGGCCTAAGCGAAGGTTTATGGATGTGGTGAGAGAGGACATGCAGGTGATGGGTGAGACAGAGCAAAATGGAGAGGACAGGAAGAGATGGAAGAAGATGATCCGCTGTGGCGACCCCTAATGGGAGCAGCCGAAATAATAATAAGAAGAAGTTAAGGGCTACAAGAGAAAAAATAAAAGTGCTTGAGGATCTACTGGTAAACTCCAGTATGTGTGTTGTAATACATAACATGGGTTGGCTGGTATCCCTGTCAGGATGGATGGTTCCTTACCTGACCAGGAGGCCTTTTTAATGGAAGGATGTGGGTGGACAGGCATCCCAACCAGGTTCATTAGTGGTACCTTGCGCAGTCGGGGTGCCATTTTGATGGATAGACAGGGGGAAACTGCTTCCCAGGGCCATGTGTTCCCCTAGTCCATTGAGATAGTAACATCTCTCTGATGTGCCTCCCCTGTGGACACCTACAGAGCTGCATGGGAGTTGTACTTTTGGTGGGCAGCCCTGTTGGGGTCCTCGGGGGATCTACTAGAGGCAGGATCTCTTGTCACAAGAAGGTTCCGCCTGACTTGGAAGTGCTTCCTGGAGGTAGTGTGATAGCACTGGAAGTTCTTCTGGGTCCGGCATAAAGGAAGCTGCCACACTTCAGTCCAGGAGAGTTGGAGATTGGCTTATTAGTCAAATGGAAAGAAAGAAAGAAAGAAAGAAAGAAAGAAAGAAAGAAAGAAAGAAAGAAAGAAAGATGTTTTGCCAAAATTAATAGCAGTGATGAATGTGTTTTAAGGGGAAGACAGAAGTAATGACACTCAGTAAGTGGAGAGGGCAGTAATTAAAGCAAACAACAAAATCCAAAATGCAAGATGATTTTTCAGTCTTCTTCTTCTTTTTTGTCAAAACTAACATGAAGGATCTAGTGTGCCATGATCACATAGCTGACAACTGTGTCTGGCTATGGCAAACAATACATACTGTACCTAAAAACGGTGATGCAGAAACATCACCAACAAAACAACAAAAAGTCTGCACTAATTTGTGGTGTTCATAGTAAATGTAATGATTTACGTAATCAAGTAGAAGTAGATAATAAACAAGAATTGTTGAATTAGATATTTGAAATATTAAAATGTGTGCTTCAGATTAAATGTTATCAGTTGTAATAGACGTTTGTCATTTTTCATCCTCTAATAGAGGACCATTGAGGGCTAACTCCTTAGCAAAAGATCAAAAAATTAAAAATAACATCAAATCGTCATCTCTGACCTTGAAATAGTCTAAAACGATACCCCACATACTTATGTCTGGGATTTGTTATTTTTAAACTTCTGGGAGTGGCTCTTAGAGGGGCTAGGACCACCAGTACAGAATCAAATATCAAAAGTATTATCACATTTATGATGAGCAACCTCAAAATAGCAAAAAGCGACACTCCACATGCCTATATCGCTGATTTCCATTTATCCAAAGCTTTGTATAAAAGATCAACTTTGACCCCTTGTATCCCATTTGGGGTTGAAGCCCTGGGGGTCGGTTGATGTGACACACAACTTCAAGTCCTTCTGATCATTTTTGCTGAAGACACCTATTGGTTTATTCTTTATCATAAAGGTGTTGTGGAAGTTGGCCCGGACACAGACAGGTGGACACCGAAGGTTCAACCACCAACACACGTTTATTATACATTATTTACAAAAATACTGCACACACAACCCAGTGCCCCTGCACCAATCACCCGTCAAGTCCTGGCCTCTTCTCAATGCCTTTTCCTTTCCTGACTGCCTCCACTTGTCTCCTCTGAGCTCCGTCCTCTTCCACCCGACTCCAGCCCTTGAATGGAAGGAGGTGGCCCCTTTTATATTCAACTGGACGTGCTCCAGGTGCCTCCCAATGAGCTTCTGCCAGCACTCCCTGGTGTGGCGGAAGTGCCAGCTGTGCACCCGAAAGCACTCCGGGAGTCCCTGGTCTTCATCCCCCCTGAGGACCAGGGCTCTTCAGACATCTGGGTTCCCCCTTGTGGTGACAACGGGCCCCTATAGGGTTGAGCTTCCATGCTCCTTTCCTGTGGTTCCCACAGCCACCAGGGCGGCTGCCCCCTCGTCGTCCAGAGGAGGCGTAATTCCTCCTTCAGTCCTTCTGGCAGCTGGGTACCTCCCCCAGCCGCTCGCCACAGTGTCATTTGCTGCACAAAATATGGTCCAAAAATTACTTAAAAATGAGGGTCCCCAAAAAGCAAAATGAACAGGCAAACGAAACACGATGGCAAAACGAAAATTAGAGTGGAAGGCAGAAAGGAGTTCAATGAAAAGAACCGTCCTCTGACATTTGGGCCTACTTGTTTGAAAGCTGACTAACACTGAATTGTTTTAAAGAATTGTAATCCATCTGATGCAGTGACGCAACAGCCGAGATCACAGTCAAATGGTATATCATATGTGGGGGTCTTCTCGTGAATCAGTAGGCACCAGACACAAAAAAGTAAACCTGAAGTGATTTCAAAGCATCTAGAAGTAACACAAAAATGATGGTAACATCCATCCATCCATCCATTGTCTCCCGCTTATCCGAGGTCGGGTCGCGGGGGCAGCAGCTTGAGCAGAGATGCCCAGACTTCCCTCTCCCCGGCCACTTCTTCTAGCTCTTCCGGGAGAATCCCAAGGCGTTCCCAGGCCAGTCGAGAGACATAGTCCCTCCAGCGTGTCCTGGGTCTTCCCCGGGGCCTCTTCCCGGTTGGACGTGCCCGGAACACCTCACCAGGGAGGCGTCCAGGAGGCATCCTGATCAGATGCCTGAGCCACCTCATCTGACTCCTCTCGATGCGGAGGAGCAGCGGCTCTACTCTGAGCCCCTCCCGGATGACTGAGCTTCTCACCCTATCTTTAAGGGAAAGCCCAGACACCCGGCAGAGGAAACTCATTTCAGCCGCTTGTATTCGCGATCTCGTTCTTTCGGTCACTACCCATAGCTCATGACCATAGGTGAGGGTAGGAACATAGATCGACTGGTAAATTGAGAGCTTCGCCTTGCGGCTCAGCTCCTTTTTCACCACGACAGACCGATGCAATGCCCGCATTACTGCGGATGCCGCACCAATCCGCCCGTCGATCTCACGCTCCATTCTTCCCTCACTCGTGAACAAGACCCCGAGATACTTGAACTCCTCCACTTGGGGCAGGATCTCGCTACCAACCCTGAGAGGGCACTCCACCCTTTTCCAGCTGAGGACCATGGTCTCGGATTTGGTGGTGCTGATTCTCATCCCAGCTGCTTCACACTCAGCTGCGAACCAATCCAGAGAGAGCTGAAGATCACGGCCTGATGAAGCAAACAGGACAACATCATCTGCAAAAAGCAGTGACCCAATCCTGAGCCCACCAAACCGGACCCCCTCAACACCCTGGCTGCGCCTAGAAATTCTGTCCATAAAAGTTATGAACAGAATCGGTGACAAAGGGCAGCCCTGGCGGAGTCCAACTCTCACTGGAAACGGGTTCGACTTACTGCCGGCAATGCGGACCAAGCTCTGGCACCGATCGTACAGGGACTGAACAGCCCTTATCAGGGGGGCCGGTACCCCATACTCTCGGAGTACCCCCCACAGGATTCCCCGAGGGACACGGTCGAATGCCTTTTCTAAGTCCACAAAACACATGTAGACTGGTTGGGCAAACTCCCATGCACCCTCCAGGACCCTGCTAAGGGTATAGAGCTGGTCCACTGTTCCGCGACCAGGACGAAAACCACACTGTTCCTCCTGAATCCGAGGCTCGACTATCCGACGGACCCTCCTCTCCAGGACCCCTGAATAGACTTTTCCAGGGAGGCTGAGGAGTGTGATCCCTCTGTAGTTGGAACACACCCTCCGATCCCCCTTCTTAAAGAGGGGGACCACCACCCTGGTCTACCAATCCAGAGGCACTGTCCCTGATGTCCATGCGATGTTGCAGAGGCGTGTCAGCCAAGACAGTCCTACAACATCCAGAGCCTTGAGGAACTCCGGGCGTATCTCATCCACCCCCGGGGCCCTGCCACCAAGGAGTTTTTTGACCACCTCGGTGACCTCAGTCCCAGAGATGGGGGAGCCCACCTCTGAGTCCCCAGGCTCTGCTTCCTCATTGGAAGGCATGTTAATGGGATTGAGGAGGTCTTCGAAGTATTCCCCCCACCGACCCACAACGTCCCGAGTCGAGGTCAGCAGCGCACCATCCCCACCATATACAGTGTTGACACTGCACTGCTTCCCCCTCCTGAGACGCCGGATGGTGGACCAGAATCTCCTTGAAGCCGTCCGAAAGTCATTCTCCATGGCCTCCCCAAACTCCTCCCACGCCCGAGTTTTTGCCTCAGCAACCACCAAAGCCGCATTCCGCTTGGCCTGCCGGTACCTATCAGCTGCCTCTGGGGTCCCACAGGACAAAAGGGTCCTGTAGGACTCCTTCTTCAGCTTGACGGCATCCTTCACCGCCGGTGTCCACCAGCGGGTTCGGGGATTGCCGCCACGACAGGCACCGACCACCTTACGGCCACAGCTCCGGTCAGCTGCCTCAACAATAGAGGCACGGAACATGGCCCATTCGGACTCAATGTCCCCCACCTCCCTCGGGATGTGGTCGAAGTTCTGCCGGAGGTGGGAGTTGAAGCTACTTCTGACAGGGGGCTCTGCCAGACGTTCCCAGCAGACCCTCACAACACGTTTGGGCCTACCACGCCTGACCGGCATCCTCCCCCACCATCGAAGCCAACTCACCACCAGGTGGTGATCAGTTGACAGCTCCGCCCCTCTCTTCACCCGAGTGTCCAAGACATGTGGCCGCAAGTCCGACGACACGACCACAAAGTCGATCATCGAACTGAGGCCTAGGGTGTCCTGGTGCCAAGTGCACATATGAACACCCCTATGCTTGAACATGGTGTTTGTTATGGACAATCCGTGACGAGCACAGAAGTCCAATAACAAAACACCGCTCGGGTTCAGATCAGGGGGGCCATTCCTCCCAATCACGCCCTTCCAGGTCTCACTGTCATTGCCCACGTGAGCATTGAAGTCTCCCAGCAGAACGAGGGAGTCCCCAGAAGGTATGCCCTCTAGCACCCCCTCCAGGGACTCCAAAAAGGGTGGGTACTCCGAACTGCTGTTCGGCGCATACGCACAAACAACAGTTAGGACCCGTCCCCCCACCCGAAGGCGAAGGGAGGCTACCCTCTCGTCCACCGGGGTAAACCCCAATGTACAGTCTCCAAGTTGGGGGGCAATAAGTATACCCACACCTGCTCGGCGCCTCTCACCGGGGGCAACTCCAGAGTGGTAGAGAGTCCAGCCCCTCTCAAGGAGATTGGTTCCAGAGTCCAAGCTGTGCGTCGAGGTGAGTCCGACTATATCTAGCCTGAACCTCTCAACTTCGCGCACTAGCTCAGGCTCCTTCCCCTTCAGAGAGGTGACATTCCACGTCCCAAGAGCCAGCTTCTGTAGCCGAGGATCAGACCGCCAAGGTCCAAAAAGCATAAATACAAAAAAGAGAAGAAAATTAATGAGAAAGTCAATATACGGATACCCAATGGCAAGCTTTGTGGTTTGTTTTGTATGAAAACCTTTTGAGTTTGTTGGAAATGTATAACAGTCCATCAAAATTCTTTACTGTTCCATCAGCTGCCTTAGACCCCTCCATGAAAAACTGGAGGCACCTTTGTCTTTGCTGTCTGCAAAATCATTTGACATTAGTCAAGTCAAGTCAATAAGACATCTAACTAAGAAAAAGTTTAGGGTCTGGTGGGAAAGAGAACTTTTCTTTGAAACAAAGGGAAATGCTCATTTTCCTTGAGGTAAAGGTCAAAGGGGTCCTTTTGCACTCAGTTTTGTTAGAAAAAGAACATGCAAATGAAAACAAATAAACCCTGAATCCTTAAAGACCCTAATAAAGACCACCCTCATATGAAGTGTAGCACAAGAATGTTTCGGCCCATCAGTGTACTCTATAAATGTCGATGTGTTGCAGGTTATGCTCCTGGGGTCCGCTATCAAATCTACCTCTGGGCAATGTCCTTGGATGGGGAATGCCAGCCAGCTGTGACTGAAGGGTACTCAGAACAACAAGGTAAGTCACGGCCCCTTTCAGCGTTTTCACTAGATGCTAAAATAAATGACTCGGGTGGACAAATAAAAGAGGATGACAAGGAGTCACATAGAGTGGTAGATCAATGAAAACAACAGAATAAGTGGTGAGATCAAGAACAGACCACGGGCATCCTTCAGTTTGATTGTTTTGGTGGTACCCCCATAAACCAGCCTGAAGGTTCTATGCAGGCAGGCAGATAGAAATGGAGTGAAAATGGTAGAACACTGGAATAAAATAGGTGGTGTATTTAAGGGCTACAGGAGAAAAAATTAAAAGTGCTTGGGGGTCTACTGGTGAACTCCAGTACAGGTGCTGGTCATAAAATTAGAAAATCATGACAAAGTTGATTTATTTCAGTAATTCCATTCAAAAAGTGAAACTTGTATATTAGATTCATTCATTACACACAGACTGATGTATTTCAAATGTTTATTTCTTTTAATGTTGATGATTATAACTGACAACTAATGAAAGTCCCAAATTCACTATCTCGGAAAATTAGAATATCAATTAAGACCAATGCAAAAAAAGGATTTTTAGAAATGTTGGCCAACTGAAAGGTATGAACATGAAAGTATGAGCATGTACAGCACTCAATATTTAGTTGGGGCTCCTTTGGCCTGGATTACTGCAGCAATGCGGCGTGGCATGGAGTCGATCAGTCTGACACTGCTCAGGTGTTATGAGAGCCCATGTTGCTCTGATAGTGGCCTTCAGCTCTTCTGAATTGTTGGGTCTGGCGTATTGCATCTTCCTCTTCACAATACCCCATAGATTTTCTATGGGGTTAAGGTCAAGCAAGTTTGCTGGCCAATCAAGAACAGGGATACCATGGTCCTTAAACCAGGTCCTGGTAGCTTTGGCACTGTGTGCAGGTGCCAGGTCCTGTTGGAAAATGAAATCTGCATCTCCATAAAGTTTGTCAGCAGCAGGAAGCATGAAGTGCTCTAAAGCTTCCTGGCAGACTTCTGCGTTGACCTTGGACCTCAGAAAACACAATGGACCAACACCAGCAGATGACATGGCACCCCAAACCATCACTGACTGTGGAAACTTTACACTGGACCTCACGCAACATGGATTCTGTGCCTCTCCTCTCTTCCTCCAGACTCTAGGACCTTGATTTCCAAAGGAAATACAAAATTTACTTTCATCAGAGAACATAACTTTGGACCACTCAGCAGCAGTCCAAAGGTGAGACGCTTCTGACGCTGTCTCTTGTTCAAGAGTGGCTTGACACAAGGAATGTGACAGCTGAAACCCATGTCTTGCATACATCTGTGCGTGGTGGTTCTTGAAGCACTGACTCCAGCTGCAGTCCACTCTTTGTGAATCTCCCCCACATTTTTGAATGGGTTTTGTTTCACAATCCTCTCCAGGGTGCGGTTATCCCTATTGCTTGGACACTTTTTTCTACCACATCTTGTCCTTCCCTTCGCCTCTCTATTAATGTGCTTGGACACAGAGCTCTGTGAACAGCCAGCCTCTTTAGCAATGACCTTTTGTGTCTTGTCCTCCTTGTGCAAGGTGTCAATGGTCGTCTTTTGGACAACTGTCAAGTCAGCAGTCTTCCCCATGATTGTGTAGCCTACAGAACTCGACTGAGAGACCATTTAAAGGCTTTTGCAGGTGTTTTGAGTTAATTAGCTGATTAGAGTGTGGCACCACGTGTCTTCAATATTGAACCTTTTCACAATATTCTAATTTTCCGAGATACTGAATTTGGGACTTTCATTAGTTGTCAGTTATAATCATCAACATTAAAAGAAATAAACATTTGAAATACATCAGTCTGTGTGTAATGAATGAATTTAATATGCAAGTTTCACTTTTTGAATGGAATTACTGAAATAAATCAACTTTGTCATGATATTCTAATTTTACGACCAGCACCTGTATATCTGTTATACTGTAATAGTGTGGAACGAGCCCCGGACACAGACAGGCAGACATGTTGAAAAGGACCACCACACGTTTATTTACAACTATTTATAATAACAAGTGCACACAAACCCCTTAAACTCCCTCAAAGTCTAGGCCAAAACAACACTATGCCTCTTTAACTCTTCAGGCCGCCTCCTTGCCTCCTCCAAGACCTCGTCTATCGACCTCCTGACTCCAGCCATCAAATGGAGGGAGGCGGCCCCTTTTATAACCACCCGGATGTGCTCCAGGTGCCTCCCGACACTCTTCCGTCGGCACTCCCCAGTGTGGTGGAAGTGCCGGCTGTGTACCCAGAAGCACTCCGGGTGTCCCTGGTCTTCTTCCCCCCAGCACTTCCTGGTGTGGTGGAAGTGCTGAGGGCCAGGGCTCCAAAGGCATTGGGGTGCCCCCTGGCGGTGACCACGGGCCCCTACAGGGCTGAGCTTCAAAGCTCTGTACCCATGGTTCCCAAAGCCACCAGGGCGGTCGCCCGCACGTGATCTGGGGGAGGCATAAGCCCTCCTCTGGTCCTTCCAGGCGTCCAGGCCGGGTACCACCCGCAGCCACCTGTGACAATAGACAACATGGGTTGGCTGGCATCCCAGCCAGGATAGATGGTGCCTTACCTGGCCAGGAGGCATCTTTAATGAAAGTCTGTGGGTAGACGGGCATCCCAACCAGATTGGTTAGTGGTACCTTTCCTGGTCAGGAGGCCGTTATAATGGATGTACAGGGTGGAGACTGCCTCCCAGGGCTATGTGTTTCCCCAGTACATTGAATGGCGACATCCCATTGCCATTCTTCCCGTTGAGGCACACGCAGGGTAACATAGGAGTTGAAGTTTTAGGCAGCCCTGTTGGGTTCCTCGGGTGCCGCTAGAGGGAGTTGCTGGAGGCAGGTTCTCTTGTCACAGGGAGGTTCCACCTGACCCAGAAGCAATGTTATAGCCCTGAAGGTACTCCTGGATCCAGTATAAAGGAAGCTGCTACGCTTCATTCAGGTGAGTTGGAGTTGGGTGGAAGAGGACAAAGCTCACCTGGGAGGTGTGGAGGAAAAGGTAAGAAGAGGGCTGTGGTTATGTTGTGGTTATTATGATTGGTCACATTGTCAAATGCTCCTCGTCACAAAAATAGGAAAAGCTGAGTTGCAAGACTGTGACATGATGTGCCAAAAATAAAGTGCAACTGGTGGGATGTATCTTGATTTCAACCATACATCTGGACAAGCCAAAGAGAGAACCATCATGACAAGAAAATTGAAAGTTGAAGAAAAGTTCAACAAGTCAGTTTTATCCAAGAAGAGTGGTCAATATCAGCCTGAAGGTCCTATATAGTGCCCTTCATAATGTTTGGGACAATGACACATTTTTTTTTTCTGATTTCCACCTCTGATTTACAGTTTGAAATTACAAATCAAGTAATTCAGACATTGTGATTAAAACATACATAGCAGATTTTCATTTAAGTGGATTTGCTCTACATTTCGGTCATACAACACTTTTTCTACTTGGTCCCTCCATTTCAGGACACCATAATGTTTGGGACACAGCAATGTCAGGTCTATTAAGGCCGTCATATTTAGTACTTTGTCACATGTCACTTGCATGCAATGACTGCTTGATTTCTGCAATTCATAGACATCACCAGGTGCCGAGGGTCTGCTCTGGTGTTGCTCTGCCAAGCCTCTAATACAGCTAGCTTTAGCTCCTACTTATTTTGGGGGCTTGTCCCCTTTAAGTTTGCTCTGCATTTTATGGAAGGCCTGCTCGACTGGATTTAATTCAGGTGACCAGTCTAGTCATTCAAGGATTTTCCATTTTTTGCTTTCATTGCCTTAGCAGTGTGTTTGGACCATTATTTTGTTGTACGATGAAGGGCCGTCCAAAGAGTTTGGAGACATTTACTGGAACCTGAGCAGCTCAGATGTTTCTCTACACCTCAGAATTCATTGTGTGACCGCCATCACCAGTTCCATCATCAATGAAGAGAAGAGTGCCAGGAGCTGTGGCAACCATACATGCCCAAAGCATAAGACCCCCACATCCATATTTAACAGATGAGATGGGCTGCTTTGGATCTTGGGCAGTTCCTTTTGGTTTCCACACTCTGCCTTTGCCATTATTCTGATGAGGTTCATCTTAGTCTCGTCTGTCCACAAGACCTTCTCCCAAAATTCTGCAGGCTCTTTGAATTCCTTTTTCACAAACCGTAATTTGGCCATCCTGTTTTTATAACTAACTAGTGGTCTGCATCTTGCAGTGCTGCCTCTGTATTTCTGTCCATGAAGTCTTCTGCTGATAGTCGTCTCGGACACACACACATTTTGGCCCCCTGAATTCTGTTTCTGATCCATTGGACAGGTGTTTGTGGCCTTTTTTCTTTCTCATGGTGAGGATACTTTTGTCATCAGAAGTGAAGGTCTTCCTTGGCCTACCAGTTCCTTTGTGATTCCTGAGCTTACCAGTAAGTTCTTTCTTCTTCATGATATTCCAGAAGATTGATTTAGGTCATCCTAAGGTTTTTCCGATGTCTCCACTGGTTTTATTCTTGTTTTTCAGCTTCATAATGGCTTCTTTGACTTTCATTGGCACAGCTCTTGTCCTCATTTAGAACAATGGCAACTACAGACTCCAAAGGGTAGAAGCAAGCTAAGGTTTCTTATGAAGCCATGAAATCCACCTGAGGAATCACAAACACCAGGGACACCAATTGTCTCAAACATTATGGTGCCTTGTAATGGGGAGACCATGTAGACAGAGTGTTGTCATCTCTACATGGGGTGACCGAAATGTATGCAAATTCCCTTAAATGAAAGTCACTCTAATCACGTCTGAATTGCATGATTTGTAATTTTAAACTGTGGAGCAGAGGGGTCAATTAAGGAAAAATGTGTCTTTGTCCTAAACATTATGGAGGTCACTGGACAAGCAGGCAGATAGAAATGGTGTGTTCAGGCACAATGGAAGTTTTCAGTGTTTCCATTTGCGACCTTCCACCTTACCACTTTGTGGTGTCTGTTTGAATTTGCATTTGGATTTTTTCGGGAGAAACGTGAGGTTGCTTTTGATTTGCTACTCGGTCTGCACAGAAAGTAATTCAAGATAAAGTACTAAAATATGTTCCATTTGTTCACATGTACATGAAATTAGTTCTAATAATTTATAATTATTTGTTTTACTTCAGACACAAATTAATCATTAGAAGTGATCAAATATTTAAAATTTGCATTGATGCTGTGAGCCTGTCTTATGTTCTCACACTGACTCAACTGTCTGTGCCACATTACTACCTGCAAAAAATTATTTGAATAAGGAGACAACTCACATCCAGTTTTGTAATGTCACAGAACCAGCTGCTGGACCGACCATTTCAGTGACAGAAGTTACCACGAAAAGCATGAAGGTTCAATGGGAGGAGATTTCAGTGCAGCAGCAGAGAGGATTTATTCAAAACTACACGCTATACCTGAGAAAAGGCACCACAGGTTCTTACTTGAAATGTAAGTAAATTTCACAATGGCACGACTTATGCTGATTAGTAAATGCAGATCTGGAGTGGCCTGGGATGGACATGCCACTCATTAGACAGTGTGGCAGATGGCCGGGGCCCATGTCCGGCCCAGGACGCCCCTGCAGAATATGTACCAGGGTAGCAAGCATGGGAAACACAACATCTCCCCCCCCCCCCCACAATGGACGCTAGATGGCAGCCTCCCTGGGTTGCAGCGGTGCCTTGGACTCCCCCAGGGCTTAATGGGGGTTGGAGTTTTGTGCAGCCCTGTTGGGTTCTGCAGGCGCCAACGGGGGGTGCTGCAGCAGGAGCTGCTGGACCCTTCTGGGCACTGGTTTCACCACATCCGGGTGCCCAATAAAAGGAGCCAGCAACCACCACTCAGGGGCCAGAGTCGTATGAAGGAGGATGAGGTTGCCTGGGAGGAGTGGTGGTGCCAAAGGAGGTGGTTTGCTTTTGTGTGTCAGTCTTTTTGGGACTGTGTTGTGGCTGGGAGACACGGGGGAAGACATGCCCTCCAGCTGAAGAAAAAAAAAAGTTTATTTATTTTATATGTGTGCCTCCATGTACAATCAGTGTCGGGTTGGGCGCATATATAGCGCCTTATTACACTGGCGTAGTCGGCAGGATGCCAATTGTGGAAGCTCAGCCCTGGAACACAGACAGGCACACACCGAGGGTTCCTAAAAGCATACATTTATTTACAATTTGTCCACACAACACACAGTATCCCTGCACCAAACACTTTCTTCACGGGCCCTCCAATGGTCCTGCACCGCCTCCACTCCTCTCCACTGAGCTCTGTCCTCATCCTCCTGACACCAGCTCTCGACTAGAGGGAGGCGGCCCCTTTTATTCTCACCCGGATGTGCTCCAGGTGCTGCTCTGATTGACTTCCTGCGGCACTTCCTGGTGTGGTGGAAGTGCTGCATTAGCACCCGGAAGCCCTCCTGGTGTCCCCGGTATTCCTTCCGCCAGCACCTCCAAGTGTGGCAGAAGTGCTGACGTCCGAGCCCACACAATCGTCTGTGCGCCCCCTGGCGGAGGACATGGGCTTTTATAGGGTTGAGCTTCTATGCTTGAACGCCATGGCCCCCTTACCAGGTGGGGCGGCTGCACTCTCGTGGTCCTGGGAAGGCACAGTCCCTCTCCTGGTCCGTCCAGGCATGGCGATTGTGCACAACCCCCAGCCAACCACCACAACACACATGGGCTTGCAATGTAAAATATGAGACCGCTGTATTTTTACCAGACAATCTTAACATTGCATCTGTCTTACAATTCCTAAAGTATAAAAACCCAACAGCTAATCTGTTAAACAGAAATTTGCTCTTGAAACGCTTCTTAAACACATTGAGGGAATCAGAATTGTGAATGGAGGTGGGCAGCACGTTCCACCAGCTACGAGCTACACATGAAAAGAGTTTGGCCTGAGATTTAATACCACACAGAGGTGGCAGCACCAGCTGCCATTCATTAGCAAGTCCAAGTGGTCAAGAAGGGGTGCAGAACTTCATAAGCGTCTTCATATATATATAGGTAGTGACTTATGGACTACTCTATAGGCAAGCATAATGGATTTGAACTTGCTACTACAGGAAGGAAATGTAACCATCAGAAAGGAGGAGTGACATGTGCCCACCTCGGCTGATTGAACACCAGACTTGCCACCTGCATTTTGAATCATCCGCAGTGGCTCGGTGACACATGCTGGTACTACCACCAGCAGAGAGTAGCAGTAGTCCAGACGTGACAGGGCCAAAGCCTGGACCAAGAGTTGTGATGTATACTCTGTTAGATATGTTCTGATCTTCTGGATATTGTGTAGAGTGAATCTGCGAGACTAAGAGACCATAATAATATGATTAATAATTAATTACATTGATGTAGCACTTTTCTGGCTACTCAAAGAAATTCATATTGACAGAGGGGAACCACTTCAACCACCACCAATTTGTAGTACCTCCCCAGAAGATGCGACAGCAGCCATTATTGCACCAGTATGCTCAACACACATTAGCTATTAGGTGGTGAAGTGGTGAGAGAAATAGTTAGCCAGTTAGAGACAAGGAATGATTAGGGGGCAACATTGAATGAGGCTGTGTTGGGTAATTTAGCCAGGACATCGGGATACATCCTACTCTTTTCAAAATATGCCCAGGGATCTTTAATGACCACAGAGAGACAGGACCTCAGTTTTACATTTCATCCGAAGGATGGCGCCATTTTTACAGCACAGTGTCCCCATCACTGCACTGGGTCATTGTGGTCCACATTCAGACCACAGGGTAAGTATCCCCTGCCGGCCTCCCCAGCACCTCTCAGAGCAGTAACCCAAGTTTTTCCTAGCTGGTCTCCCATCCAAGTACTGGTTGGGCCCAAATATTGCTGAGCTTCAGGTCGATGACCTCTTCTGAAGCACAAGTGGTATGGCTAATGACCCCTGAAGGGAAAGCTGGTCATTGATCACCACATCAAGGTTGTGCGCTGACTTGATTGTTGTCAGTGATGATGGGGTGCTGAATAGATAGACAAACTAGGAATAACAAGAAGGTCCATCTTTGACAGACTGAACTGGAAATGGAGTACGTTCATTCAGGTTGCAGTAACATGAAACATTCAGAGATTGTTGCTAATGCTGTGTGGTGCTATGGAGGTGACAACAAGTACATCTGCATATCTTCAGCAGAGCACTGCAGGGCAGTCTTAACAGCATTATAGGCCCCCAGGCAAAGAAGTGTACTGGGGCCCCTACCTACACAACCACTTGGCAAGTTACATTGATTAGTATGGGGCCCTTATTCTCGTGGGGCCCCCGGGCTGCTGCCCAGGGTGCCCATGCATTAAGATGGCCCCGGAGCACTGATATCAGGCATTACGTCTGAACAAAAACTGAGGCAGCTTACTCTTTTTTTTTATATGTAATGTCCAGAAGTTTGATTTTTATCCTCCTATAACACATAGTGGGCACTATCCGAGATGCTTTACCAAATAATTTAGTCAGAATTTTAAATCATCTAGTGCTTTTACTTTGTGCCCCACCAGAAAGAGCTTAACAGTACAACCAAACAGCTATACCATCTGTGCTTCAGGACAAGTCACCCACCTAAAGTTACACATGTTCAGGCCTGGCCAGCAGGGGCGGACTATCCATTAGGGCATTTGGGCAATGCTCGGTGGGCCGTGGACTCTGGTCTGGTCATGGACCGGCCGTTTCATGAAATAAATTTTATATACTGGTTACTGTTTGACATTAAAATTAATTTTCTAAACTACTAAACATTATCTGTCCGGTACTGCGATTTATATAGTCCTATATGATGTACCGTTTTACGTCATCAAGTTGTTTTAGTTGTCAGTACACAGCGAAAAATTTGGTCAAAACTACCTTTTGCTGAGTTCTGTTTCGATACCCGCTACATTTCGGTTAGCATATACATAATTACAATTTATTTTATCTCATATCTAATATTTAAATTCTTTGGTACTAATTAGTTTAGATTATGTATTATGCATTTTATTGTTCTCTTGTCATCGGCATGAGCAATAGTTAATGGTTTTCAGCTGCAATTATTAGTATGATGAAATAAAGTTATAAAGCACAGGATAGGAATTTTTCATATTAGGACGGAACATTTATAGTTTATCGTTAAGTTAATGGAACATTTCTGTCATGTGAGGTTTTCATTCTAACCTCGATTATCATTTATTCCATTGTAAATGAGATGCTATTAGCCTACTAGGGTACTGGCACTTGGACATATCTTTGACATTTGACATGTACTCTAATAACGTGTAAGCCATGTTACTAAATTTTTCCATCCATCCTTCCATTTTCCAACCCGCTGAATCCGAACACAGGGTCAGGGGTCTGCTGGAGCCAATCCCAGCCAACACAGGGCACAAGGCAGGAACCAATCCCGGGCAGGGTGCCAACCCACTGCAGGACACACACAAGCACACCCAAACACCAAGCACGCACTAGGGACAATTTAGAATCACCAATGCACCTAACCTGCATGTCTTTGGACTGTGGGAGGAAACCGGAGCGCCCGGAGGAAACCCACGCAGACACGAGGAGAACACGCAAACTCCATGCAGGAAGGACCTGGGAAGCGAACCCAGGCCTCCTAACTGCGAGACAGCAGCGCTACCACTGCGCCACTGTGCCGCCCTACTAAATTTTTATTTTTCATTAAATTTTATTTCTAAGTATGTCGTCAAATTTTAAGTTATGTCTAGACCAGGGGTTCTCAACGTCGGTCCTGGGGACCCCCTGTCGCTGCAGGTTTTTGTTCCAACCAGCTTCTGTTTTTAATTGAACTCCTGGGCTAGTTAAGTGAACTGATATTTCCCAAGTTCTGTGTTTAGGGAACAATATATTAATTAGAAAACTAAGTCTGCTAAAAAAAAAAAAATATTAAAATGTACCAAGCAGTTATATAGGAATAATGTATTTTTTTTCTTTTTAACAGTATTTTCATCTTGATTTTCATTCTACTTTTCAAGGTGTTCTAATTGTTTAATTAATCCATTATTTACTAATTAGTGGGTGTGACGCTAAAGTAGTTGCAGCCTTTGATTATTCAGTGTGTTGTTTGCCAGCGTGTCTGATCTGCTCGTTTTAAGTTGTCATTATTAAGATACAATGAAGGGGGAAAAAACTGCACAGAGAAAGGGCAAAGTATAATGAAATCAACAAAAGAAAGTTAAGCATTTAAATCTATAGCAAAAGCAGAAATTTTATAAATGTCTTATAAATGTAAAACAACATGCTTTTCTGAATGTCGAATAAAAGAAAAAAAAAAACCAGCTAATTAAATGAGCTCAGTGTTATCAGGTGTTGTCACTGATTAGGAATCTCGTTGGAACAAAAACCTGTAGCCACAGTGGGTCCCCAGTACCGAGTTTGAGAAACACTGGTCTAGACAACAGTGTACAGATTAAGTTCATATCATAGGCTCATAGCAAGTAGCGAGCCACATACTCATCACAAATTTGAAGAAAATCACAATGAACAATGGGACGAGTGGGTTGACCTCGTCACCTCACTCGTTGAAGGATGCCCGGGCCGGTTTGGAGACCCAGTCCACTCCTGCTGGCCAGTACTTGATCATCTAATATAAGTTTGGTTGCTTAGGGGTGCTTACTTCATGGTGTGTGTGTGTTGAACCCAATGCCCATGTGATGGGGACACTGTACTGTAAATATAGCGCCGTCCTTCAGATCAACTGTAAAACTGAGGTTCTGACACTCTGTGATCATTAAAGATAGATTTTGAAAAGAGTAGGGCTTTGCTCCGATCTCCTGGCTAAATTGCCCATCACGGCCTCATCCATTCTGGCCCCCTTAATATCTTCTGTCTCTAATGGCTACTATCTCTACCACTGCCGTCACCACCTAATATCTAATGTGTTGTGGTGAGCATACTGTTGCAACAATGGCTGCCGTTGCATCATCCAGGTGGGTGCCACACTTTGCTGGTGTTTGAAGCTGTTGTGGCGAAAAATTGTCACCAAAAGGTTTTTACCTGAAATGAAGGCTATTAGGACTCAGTGGATAGGCAAACAGAGTTTATAGTTTTATTGCAACAAAACAACAATAATAATAACACGGACTCAACCCAATACGGCCAAATTGAGCTGAGCCCTGAACATTTCAGAACTCAAAACTTATATAGTAATTTCTTATCACTCCGACCTTGCTCAAATTAGCCGAAACCTCGAGTTTTCATGAGAACCATTATTATCTCCTGACTTCCCCCTACAGCTGGCCTCCGGCATTTTTACTGTCTATTGTTCGTCTTTATTTTCTGTTTTGCTTATTTTCATTGGGCTTGGCTGGGCAGAAGTCCATTTTTGGGCTTCCTCTTATCATTTCCTTTCTTGGCTTTCAAGCTATTTTATACTTGGTGGCTTAAAGCTAAGCTTTAATTAAAAAGAAATATGGCATGTGCTTTTATTTAATCATTTGCTTGGCAGGCCTGACTTGCATTAATATCTGCACTAAGGTTAATGCTTATATATTTCTCTATATTTATTTATGCTAATACATGAATATAGTAATCCCTCCTCCATCGCGGGGGTTGCGTTCCAGAGCCACCCGCGAAATAAGAAAATCCGCGAAGTAGAAACCGTATGTTTATATGGTTATTTTTATATTGTCATGCTTGGGTCACAGATTTGCACAGAAACACAGGAGGTTGTAGAGAGACAGGAACGTTATTCAAACACTGCAAACACACATTTGTCTCTTTTTCAAAAGTTTAAACTGTGCTCTATGACAAGACAGAGATGACAGTTCTGTCTCACAATTAAAAGAATGCAAACATATCTTCCTCTTCAAAGGAGTGCGCATCAGGAGCACAGGCTGTCAGAAACAGAGAGGAAAGCAAACAAATCAATAGGGCTGTTTGGCTTTTAAGTATGCGAAGCACCGCTGGTACAAAGCTGTTGAAGGCGGCAGCTCACACCCCCTCTGTCAGGAGCAGACAAAGAGAGAGAGAGAGAGAGAGATAGAGAGAGAAAAACAAACAGTCAAAAATCAATACGTGCCCTTCGAGCTTTTAAGTATGTGAAGCACCATGCAGCATGTCGCTTAACGAAGCAGCTGCACACAGAAGGTAGCAACGTGAAGATAATCTTTCAGCATTTTTAGACGAGCGTCCGTATCATCTAGGTGTGCGAACAGCCCCCCTGCTCACACCCCCTACGTCAGGATCAGAGAAAGTCAGCGCAAGAGAGACAGAGAAAAGTAAGCTGGGTAGCTTCTCAGCCATCTGCCAATAGCGTCCCTTGTATGAAATCAACTGGGCAAACCAACTGAGGAAGCATGTACCAGAAATTAAAAGACCCATTGTCCTCAGAAATCCGCGAACCAGCAAAAAATCCGCGATATATATTTAAATATGCTTACATATAAAATCTGCGAAAGAGTGAAGCTGCGAAAGGCGAAGCACGATATAGCGAGGGATCACTGTACACTAATTTTATTTTCCATACATTACATCATCTTGACCTCACTGTAACAATGCATTTGCTATCTCTGCTGACTCACTATTCCAGCTGGTTTCTCACGTACCTATCCTGACCATTTTTTCTACATTTTGTTATTGGTATCATTCCTTGCTTTCTGGCCTTTTAAACAACAGGTGTTCTTATTCCCCCTTCTCTTGTCCTCGGGTAGTTTCTGTACGTCATTCTCTTCCTGTTCTATCCTTCCTTTCCCAATATTGGTAATTTTCCTTCAAGCTTAACTAGAAAATGCAATATAACTAATGTCTTTATTTAACTATTTGCTTGACATATCTAATGTTTCAGAAGCTGTCATTAATTACTTTTATGGCTATACATATATTTTTTATCTCCCATAAAGTGGCTCCACACTCTCTATGTAAATTGCCTTGAGTAATGAGAAAAGTTGCTCTATAAATGGAATAAATTGTTATTTTTGATCAACACAGCACACATATCCAGTAATGTATTGTAGCGCCCCAGCCAGGTTGAAGCCCCTTTTGGAATGACTGTTGGGTCCGATTGAGGGAGGGCGGAGTACAGCACGGAGGACTGACAGCGGGGGTATGATTGATGCGGTAAGGGGGGGCAGTACCCGGGACGGGAGGAGGGTTGAGAGGTTTATTGGAGAAGGTGCTAGAAGGTTGTGTTGTGGGGTTACGAAGTCGGCATTTTCTTCTTGTTCTGTTTTTGTTTTTCTTTAACGCCATCTCTCAGGACCGCAAATATGAGAGAAATATAGGAGATTGTAAATTTTTTTCTTCTTTATTGTTCAAGTAAACTTTTGTGAGCTTTACTTTGTTCTGTCTGTTTTTTTTCTTCTTTTTCAAACCTGACGCGGAGGTCGCTACAGCATTATATACTGTAGCTCTTTTCTCAAGGTACAGTTAGGTCCATAAATATTTGGACAGAGACAACTTTTTTCTAATTTTGGTTCTGTACATTACCACAATGAATTTTAAATGAAACAACTCAGATGCAGTTGAAGTGCAGACATTCAGCTTTAATTCAGTGGGGTGAACAAAATGATTGCATAAAAATGTGAGGCAACTAAAGCATTTTTTTAACACAATCCCTTCATTTCAGGGGCTCAAAAGTAATTGGACAATTGACTCAAAGGCTATTTCATGGGCAGGTACGGGCAAGTCCGTCGTTATGTCATTATCAATTAAGCAGATAAAAAGCCTGGAGTTGATTTGAGGTGTGGTGCTTGCATGTGGAAGATTTTGCTGTGAACAGACAACATGCGGTCAAAGGAGCTCTCCATGCAGGTGAAAGAAGCCATCCTTAAGCTGCGAAAACAGAAAAAACCCATCCATGAAATTGCTACAATATTAAAAGTGGCAAAATCTACAGTTTGGTACATCCTGAGAAAGAAAGCAAGCACTGGTGAACTCAGCAACGCAAAAAGACCTGGACATCCACGGAAGACAACAATGGTGGATGATCGCAGAATCATTTCCACGGTGAAGAGGAACCCCTTCACAACAGCCAACCAAGTGTACAACACTCTCCAGGGGGTAGGCGTATCGATATCCAAGTCTACCATAAAGAGAAGACTGCATGAAAGTAAATACAGAGGGTGCACTGCAAGGTGCAAGCCACTCATAAGCCTCAAGAATAGAAAGGCTAGATTGGACTTTGCTAAAGAACATCTCAAAAAGCCAGCACAGTTCTGGAAAAACATTCTTTGGACACATGAAACCAAGATCAACCTCTACCAGAATGATGGCAAGAAAAAAGTATGGAGAAGGCGTGGAACAGCTCATTATCCAAAGCATACCACATCATCTGTAAAACACGATGGAGGCAGTGTGATGGCTTGGGCGTGCATGGCTGCCAGTGGCACTGGGACACTCGTGTTTATTGATGATGTGACACAGGACAGAAGCAGCCGAATGAATTCTGAGGTGCTCAGAGACATACTGTCTGCTCAAATCCAGCTAAATGCAGTCAAATTGATTGGGCGGCGTTTCATGATACAGATGGACAATGACCCAAAACATACAGCCAAAGCAACCCAGGAGTTTATTAAAGCAAAGAAGTGGAAAATTCTTGAATGGCCAAGTCAGTCACCTGATCTTAACCCAACTGAGCAGGCATTTCACTTGTTGAAGACTAAACTTCAGACAGAAAGGCCCACAAACAAACAGCAACTGAAAGTCGCTGCAGTAAAGGCCTGGCAGAGCACTAAAAAGGAGGAAACCCAGCATCTGGTGATGTCCATGAGTTCAAGACTTCAGGCTGTCATTGCCAGCAAAGGGTTTTCAACCAAGTATTAGAAATGAACATTTGATTTCCAGTTATTTAATTTGTCCAATTACTTTTGAGCCCCTGAAATGAAGGGATTGTGTTAAAAAATGCTTTAGTTGCCTCACATTTTTATGCAATCGTTTTGTTCACCCCACTGAATTAAAGCTGAAAGTCTGCACTTCAACTGCATCTTAGTTGTTTCATTTAAAATTCATTGTGGTAATGTACAGAACCAAAATTAGAAAAACGTTGTCTCTGTCCAAATATTTATGGACCTAACTGTATATTGTGAAAAGTTGCTTAGAGGTAAATTAGCCTATAGAATAATTAGGGTTCGCTTCCTGGGTCCTCCCAGTCAACATGGTCAACACTTTGAGTAGTGAGAAAAGTGCTACATAAATGTAAGGAATTATTATTATTATTACTATTATTATCAGTCAGTTAGTCAGTCATTACTCAACGTGCTATATCCTAACACAGGGTCACGGAGATTCTGGAGCCAATCCCAGTCAGCACAGGGAACAAGGCAGGAACAAACCCTGGGCAGGGCACCAGCCCACTGCAGGGCACACACACCCACACATCAAGCACAAACTAGGGACAATTGAGGACCGCCAATGCACCTAACCTGCATGTCTTTGGACTGTGGGAGGAAACCCACGCAGACATGGGTAGAACATGCAAACTCCACGCAGTTTAGAACCCCTCCCTGTTTATCACACGCAGGGAGGACCCGGGAAGTGAACCCAGGTCTCCTAAATGCAAGGCAGTGGCGCTACTACTGCGCCACCGTGCTGCCCTACTGTTATCCATCCATCTAATCCATCCATTATCCAACCTGCTATATCCTAACTACAGGGTCACGGGGGTCTGCTGGAGCCAATCCCAGCCAACACAGGGCTCAAGGCAGGAAACAAACCCCGGGTAGGGTGCCAGCCCACCACAGCCTACTGTTATTATTACTATTATTATTCATAGACATCACCAGGTGCTAAGGATCTTCTTTGGTGATTCTCTTAATCGGTCCGTCAGCCCGTCTTTATCGTTACATTTTTCACAGCATGCATCACAGGAAATTCTTTACCAACGAAGCAGTCATAACAAGTTACTGTATAGCACCTTTCACAGGACAGGAGATTTCAGAGTGTTTTTTATTATTAGGAAGTTTTTAGTGCACCCTCACTCACGTGAAGAGCTTTGCAGTGCAATTTGCAGCACGTGGCAGTTTTCTTCTTGCTTTTGTTCTTGGTTGACGAAGTAAACACGTTCAGCGTGCACAAATGTTTTTTGCAGTCTTTATTTGCAGGCAATGTGGTTGGTGGCTTCTTTGTAGCTTGTCGTGTACTGAAACCATTACTGTGGGAGGGGCCCCTTGACTTCTTTTTTTTTTTGCAAGCTGTTGAAAGAGCCCCCTAGAATGGTAGAGAAAAAAAAATTAAAAACTTCCTGTGTGGCTACCACAGTTGATTGCACCTCTTTGCTCTTCCTCCTCTTTCTTATAATGTGTGAAAGTCCCCACTATGAAATATTGAATTTGTTACGAGAAGGGTGGGGTAAAGGGGAAACGGGGAGTGGGGAATCGTTAAGGGAGTTTTTCCCAAAGACAAATATCAAATTCTTTTAAACTAAAAACACAAACGACAAATGTCATTTGGGACCACAGTCTGTCCCCAGAATTTCCTCTTCTGGTTCCCATGAGATGAACCCAAGGAGGGTGACGATCATGTGTCACCAACCCGTTAGATCTCATTTCCTCTTCACCTCAAGACAGCTGACCACACGTGCCTGCAAAAATGCTCAACCAAAAGAGCCAACAAACATCTTGTGTGAGTTTAGCCCATATTAGACACAGTGAAATCATGCAAGACTTTTAAGAACCAACATCCAAAGAACGAAACCTTCCTTTTTGACATTTATTCTCTTTGGAAAAATCAGATACAGCAATTTCTATAATACTTTAGAAAAAGGTAAAATAGTTTGAAGCACCAGATCAGACAACTGTTATATGATGCCTTTCACGGCAAGGTGGCACAGTGGGTAGCAAGTCTGTGTCTGTGCCCACTTGTTGTCCATGTAGAATTTGCTCATTCTTACTGTGTCAGTGGGCTACTTTCACTTTGTCCTCCATGTTTCTCCAAAGCTGTGCAGGTTAAACTAATTAACAGTGTACAATGGTCTCCTCTGGGATTAATAAAGTATAACTCTCTATTATATAAAAAAATCTTGGGTCGAGACATGATTTTCTCGGAGACACTTTAACGTCCCGTGAGACAAGGAGGACAGCTGCTGTACAGGCTTTTAAATGTTCAAAGCACTGTGCGACAAACAGATCACGTAGCACGGCACAAGCAGCAGCAAGCCAGCTGATCGAGCATAGAGGAGGTAAAAAAAATGTATTTGTTTCCCACTGTATCACCGTTTAAGAGGGGGTTTCGGAGGAGCAACCGCGTCTACTTGGGGTGCATTCAGCACCTCTCTTCAAAACATGAGAGGCAGAGACGTGAAGTAGTTGGAGCGCAGCGTGCCCCCTAGTCAAATTTAAAAAAAATCCCAAACTGGGCCTGTGTGGATAGAGTCATATAAAAAAGTTTGGGAGCCCCTCTCAGCCTGCATAATAATGTACTCTCCTTTCAACAATAAAGATAACAGTGGTATGTCTTTCATTTCCTATGAACATCTGAGTACTGCGGTGTTTTCCGAACAAAGATTTTTAGTGAAGCAGTATTTAGTTGTATGAAATTAAATCAAATGTGAAAAACTGGCTGTGCACAAATGTGGGTCCCCTTGTAATTTTGCTGATTTGAATGCCTGTCACTGCTCAATGCTGATTACTTGCAACACCAAATTGGTAGGATGAGCTCATTAAGCCTTGACCTTCATAGACAGGTGTGTCCAATCATGAGATATAAAGGTATTTAAGGTGGTCAATTACAAGTTGTGCTTCCCTTTGACTCTCCTCTGAAGAGTGACAGCATGGGATCCTCAAAGCAACTCTCAAAAGATCTGAAAACAAAGATTGTTCAGTCTCCTGGTTTAGAGGAAGGCTACAAAAAGCCATCTCAGTGGTTTAAACTGTCAGTTTCAACTGGAAGGAATGGAATCAGGAAATGGAAGGCCACACGCACAGTTGCTGTTAAACCCAGCAGGTCTGGCAGGCCAAGAAAAATACAGGAGCGGCATATGTGCAGGATTGTGAGAATGGTGACAGACAACCCACAGATCACCTCCAAAGACCTGCAAGAACATCTTGCTGCAGATGGTGTATCTGTACATCGTTCTACAATTCAGCACAATTTGCACAAAGAACATCTGTATGGCAGGGTGATGAGAAAGAAGCCCTTTCTGCACTCACGTCACAAACAGAGTCGCTTATTGTATGCAAATGCTCATTTAGACAAGCCAGATTCATTTTGGACAAAGTGCTTTGGACTGTTGGGACAAAAATTGAGTTATTTGGTCATAACAAAAAGCGCTTTGCATGTCGGAAGAAGAACACGGCATTCCAAGAAAAACACCTGCTACCTACTGTCAAATTTGGTAGAGGTTCCATCATGCTGTGGGGCTGTGTAGCTAGTTCAGGGACTGGGGCCCTTGTTAAAGTTGAGGGTCAGATGAATTCAACCCAATATCAACAAATTCTTCAGGATAATGTTCAAGCATCAGTCACAAAGTTGAAGTTACGCAGAAGTTGGATATTCCACAAGACAATGACCCAAAGCACAGTTCGAAATCTACAAAGTCATTCATGAAGAGGAAGAAGTACAATGTTCTGGAATGGCCGTCACAGTCCCCTGACTTGAATATCATCAAAAATCTATGGGATGATTTGAAGCAGGCTGTCCATGCTCGGCAACCATCAAATTGAACTGAACTGGATTTTAATGGAAGAATGGTCAGAAATACCTCCATCCAGAATCCAGACACTCACCAAAAGCTATAGGAGGACAGCGTCGAGAGGCTGTTAGATTAGCAAAAGGAGGCTCAATTAAGTATTGATGTCATATCTCTGTTGGGGTGCCCAAATTTATGCACCTGTCTAATTTTGTTATGATGCATATTGCATATTTTCTGTTAATCCAATAAACTTACTGTCACTGCTGAAATACTACTGTGTCCATAAGGTATGTCATATATTAAACGGATGTTGCTACTTTGAAAGCTAAGCCAATGATAAACAAAAATCCAAAGAATTAAGAGGGGTTCCCAAATGTTTTCATATGACTGTATATGTGTGAGCAGGCCCTGTAACGGACTTGTAGCTCAGCATGCCTTATGCCCAGTGCTGCTGGGACTGGCTTCAGCTCCCCATGTTATGTAATGCTATACTGTATCACCTTTATCAGCAAGTTTTAGAAAGTAAAGTTAACATATTCTCTCCTGCAGTCAGGACACATGGCAACAATCTTTTTTTTTTTTTTTGTCCGAGCCAACCCTGGATAGGTCAACAGTCCATCACAGCACACACATCAACACTCATTCATAGCAGGCCAGGTGTTGTTGGGATGTGGGTGGAATGCGAATACTCCCTGGTCATGATGTTGGAGAGTGGAGACATTATGCAGGTTGGTAAGCACATGCAAGTAGAAGATTCAGTGTACTTGTTACACTTGAGAAAAATGACCCTATAAACCTAAAAAATAGGCATTGTATTACTGTTTTATATTTTTGTACATGTCTGTGATATGACAGTATCCATTGATCAAGTGATCCAGCCATCCATTTTAAACCTAAAGAGCCATCCCAAAGGAAAGTTTTACTGCTCAAAGGTTGATATTTGGTGGCTCAAGAGATTGTCATGTACAGTATGTTCAATTTAATAATTAATTTTGTCACAGATGTTTCTCCTAAAATTCCTCAGGAGAAACAGCTTTAGACAAAAATGAGACATGAGATACAATTGAGGTAAAAGGAGTCAAAACTGAGAATTTGGTTTGTGAGATCTCGTTGTAGTCTCTTTCAAGACTTCATATCTCTTACTAATTATTGGACTTTTGCCTTTATTCAGGGTGACTTACAACATCTGGTTGCATTTCTTTTGTTTTTCCCAGTTGGAGCATAGGCAGATGTGACTTTCTCATGGTCACTTGGTGTCAGTAGTGGGATTCAAATGCACAACCCCAGGGTTTGAAGTCCAAATTCCTAACCACTATGCCTGACTGTCTTTCTTTTTTCATAGAATTAGTGTGATATATTTGAAGCACAGCAATATAAATTAGAGTTACTCATAGTATCATTCAGAAGCAAAGACTTCAGTTTTTTGTTTGTTTTTTTTTGTTCTTTATTTCGCCTTATACAATTTCTTGTATTAGGAATTTGTTAGTTTTCGCATACCCCTTGGGGTCAGAGCGCAGGGTCAGCCATTGTACAGTGCCCCTGGAGCAATTACAGGTTAAGGGTCTTGCTCAAGGGCCCAGCAACGTAGGATCTCTTTTGGCAGTGACGGGGATTCGAACCGGCAACCTTCTGGATACCAGTGCAGATCCTTAGCCTCAGAGCCACCACTCTGCCTCTTAAAGTTTTGTAATCATAGTAAAGTGTTTTATTACCACAAACAACTATTCATGCATTTCACCACATATTACTGAGCGCACAATGCAAATACAGTGGAACCTTGGGTCACGACCGTAATTTGTTCCAAAACTCCGGTCGCAACCCAATTTGGTCGTGACCTAAACTAATTTCCCCCATAGGATTGTATGTAAATACAATTAATCCGTTCCAGACCGTACGAACTGTATGTAAATATATATTTTTTTAAAGATTTTTAAGCAGAAAAATAGTTTATTATACCATAGAATGCACAGCGTAATAGTAAACTAAATGTAAAAACTTTGAATAACACTGAGATAACCTTGAAAAGAGAAAACTAACATTGCAAGTTCATGCTACAGCCTTATGAACCGCTCGCTGTAAACACTTTTTTTTAATGATTTTTAAGCACAGGGAAAACAATGAAAATTTGAAAAATCCTTAATTTATACAAAAACTAACCATAAACAACCAAGAAAACTAACCTTGCATGAGTCGAGTTCTGGCATGGAGGAAGAACTAGCCACTCATAGAAGGATAGTTTTGCAGCAAATCGCCATGAATCTTCCTGGCTTTCTGGCATAACATCGCCTCGCTTACGCTATCCCCTGCAAGTTGCTTCTCGTTCAACCACACTAGCAACAGTTTTTCTACCTCTTCCAGCACTTGAGGCCTCTGCTTAGTTAACACTGTAACTCCTTTTGCAACATCAGCTGCTTTAATGGCCTTTTTCTGCTTTAGAATAGTCGAAATCGTAGATTTTGACTTCTTGTATTCGGCGGCAAGATCAGTAACATGAACGCCACGCTCATACTTTTCAATAATTACTTTCTTTAATTCGATTTTAATTTTCTTCTAACCTCTCTTCTCACCAACACTACCACTCTTCACTTGCTTAGAGGCCATGGTTAATTGCAAAATTAATCCAAAAGCACACGAAATAGAGTACAAAGAGTTCACAGTGAATGCACGCACGTCTGACCGAGAACAATGTACAGGGAGAGATTGAACACGTGTGGAAATCATCGGTGCGTACGAACCAGAAGGAAAACTGGCTTGTTCATCACCCAAGTGTGTGGTCGTGAACAGATGCAAAAGTTTGGCGAACTTTTTGGTCGTAACCCGATTTGTACGTGTTCCGAGACGTTCGTGACCCAAGGTTCCACTGTACTTTCAAATTGCAAAAAAAAAAAAATGTCAAGACACTACTTGGAAAATCTGAGCCCATTGTGTAACTTTGCTGAGATCTCTTCTGGAACTCAAGTGGAGACACTTGTAGGGGATTTTGTCTGAAGGGAAAAACCTGAGAAGCAGACAAAATAACATGTCCAGAGGTGGCCTTAGGGGTGTGCGGGTCCCTAGGGCTGACCAACTTCATGCAGGGCCAGTTACGTCAAACTCTGTTACCTGTATGTGTGGACTGCATAAACTTGCATGTGGATTTAATAAAAGTAATGTTAACATACACCGGATTTTCTTATTACAGTGTTCAGCTAAATTTTTGCAAGATAACACGCGGACTTTGATTCGTTGATGACATCTTCGTAGTCTAATCTGGATGCAATGTCTTTTTCTACAGATAGGAGAAGCCAACCCATCAACTAATGGGATATACCTATTTTAGGAAGGGATTATACTGACGACCCTTTTTGGGCGATGAAGGTGGACTATGGAATGTTTTCAAAGACGTCCATGTACGGAATTTGACCTTGAAGAGGGATTTTAAAAGGGTTACTCTTAGAAGCATCTCATTCGATTCGATTCGAGTGCAGTGGAGTGTGTACACCTGATGAGCCCAGAATGAGGGCGAAACACGTGTCGTGTACTCTTTGCATTTATTTGACAGTAAACTATTTTCAACCATTCTATGATCTGCTCCTCACAAACTGAGGGCACCGTGGCGGATGTTAGCAGATTGCTGGCCAACCACAAGCGTTACCTGGTAGGTAACCACCCATACAATCAGATTATGACACAGACTTCGAATGCCGTGAATATATATATATATATATATATATATATATATATATATATATATATATCGTTTAGTAAATTGTTGTCAACCATCATATATTTATATATATATATATATATATATATATATATATATATATATATATATATATATATATATATATATATATATATATATATATATATACTGGAGAATATAACTTGACAAATCCACTCAAACTTTTTCTTCTGATCTCATTGTTGTCTAGGAGAAACCAAAACGATATTGAGGAGATCACTTTTTTTGATTTTCATTCCCGTGGCATAGCCTATCCCAACAACATGAGGTACAAGGCATAAACAATCTTGGCATGTTTCCCCAGTTCACTAGGGATACAAAGTATGTATCCTTTGAGATGGGGGACAAAAATGGAGTGCAAAGAGAAATTCCCCTAAGATACTGGGAGAGTGTGTTAACTCCAGAGAGACAGCAGCTAATCTGTAGCTCAATCCTTGGGTCTCTGGAGTTGTGAAACAGTAGCCCCAAACGTTGCATCACTGCGCCAACCAACTTGCAATTATTAGTAGTTTTTATAATGATTTAAGGATAAGTTTGGTATTTTTCAAGTCAAAGTTATTTCTTCACAAACATGGAATGTACAGTATGCATTTGCCATGCCAAATTGTGTTCTGAAGTCTAGCGTTTTTTATAAATTTTATAAAATATCTTGCCCGTACTGGCATGTTACAGTGGCGGTAATGTGGCAGGGAGCATCACCAGAAAAACTGAATAGGCCGTCTTTGAATTTCAATAAAAGAAAATGTTTCTGATGCATGATTGTGACAACAAAAGTCAGCTGGAAATTCTTATTTCATTGCATATCCATCCATCCATCCATTGTCTCCCGCTTATCCGAGGTCGGGTCGCAGGGGCAGCAGTTTGAGCAGAGATGCCCAGACTTCCCTCTCCCCGGCCACTTCTTCTAGCTCTTCCGGGAGAATCCCAAGGCGTTCCCAGGCCAGTCGAGAGACATAGTCCCTCCAGCGTGTCCTGGGTCTTCCCCGGGGCCTCCTCCCAGTTAGACGTTCCCGGAACACCTCACCAGGGAGGCGTCCAGGAGGCATCCTGATCAGATGCCCGAGCCACCTCATCTGACTCCTCTCGATGCGGAGGAGCAGTGGCTCTGCTCTGAGTCCCTCCCGGATGACTGTGCTTCTCACCCTATCTTTAAGGGAAAGCCCAGACACCCTGCGGAGGAATCTCATTTCAGCTGCTTGTATTCGCGATCTCGTTCTTTCGGTCACTACCCATAGTTCATGACCATAGGTGAGGGTAGGAACATAGATCGACTGGTAAATTGAGAGCTTCGCCTTGCGGCTCAGCTCCTTTTTCACCACGACAGACCGATGCAGAGCCCGCATTACTGCGGACGCCACACCGATCCGCCTGTCGATCTCACGCTCTATTCTTCCCTCACTCGTGAACAAGACCCCGAGATACTTGAACTCCTCCACTTGGGGCAGGATCTCGCTACCAACCCTGAGAGGGCACTCCACCCTTTTCCGGCTGAGGACCATGGTCTCGGATTTGGAGGTGCTGATTCTCATCCCAGCCGCTTCACACTCAGCTGCGAACCGATCCAGAGAGAGCTGAAGATCACGGCCTGATGAAGCAAACAGGACAACATCATCTGCAAAAAGCAGTGACCCAATCCTGAGTCCACCAAACCGGACCCCCTCAACACCCTGGCTGCGCCTAGAAATTCTGTCCATAAAAGTTATGAACAGAATCGGTGACAAAGGGCAGCACTGGCGGAGTCCAGCAATGCGGACCAAGCTCTGACACCGGTTGTACAAGGACTGAACAGCCCTTATCAGAGGGTCTGGTACCCCATACTCCCGGAGCACCCCCCACAGGATTCCCCGAGGGACACGGTCGAACGCATTTTCCAAGTCCACAAAACATATGTAGACTGGTTGGGCGAACTCCCATGCACCCTCCAGGATTCTGCTAAGGGTATAGAGCTGGTCCACTGTTCCACGACCAGGACGAAAACCACACTGTTCCTCCTGAATCCGAGGTTCAACTATCCGACGGACCCTCCTCTCAAGAACCCCCGAATAGACTTTTCCAGGTAGGCTGAAGAGTGTGATCCCTCTGTAGTTGGAACACACCCTCTGGTCCCCTTTCTTAAAGAGGGGGACCACCACCCCGGTCTGCCAATCCAGAGGCACTGTCCCTGATGTCCATGCGATGTTGTAGAGACGTGTCAACCAAGACAGCCCTACAACATCCAGAGCCTTGAGGAACTCCAGGCGTATCTCATCCACCCCTGGGGCCCTGCCACCAAGGAGTTTTTTGACCACCTCGGTGACCTCAGTCCCAGAGATGGGGGAGCCCACCTCCGAGTCCCCAGGCTCTGCTTCCTCATTGGAAGGCATGTTAATGGGATTGAGGAGGTCTTCGAAGTACTCCCCCCACCGACCCACAACGTCCCGAGTCAAGGTCAGCAGCGCACCATCCCCACCATATACAGTGTTGACACTGCACTGCTTCCCCTTCCTAAGACGCCGGATGGTGGACCAGAATCTCCTCGAAGCCATCCGAAAGTCGTTCTCCATGGCCTTCCCAAACTCCTCCCACGCCTGAGTTTTTGCCTCAGCAACCACCAAAGCCGCATTCCGCTTGGCCTGCCGGTACCTATCAGCTGCCTCCAGGGTCCCACAGGACAAAAGGGTCCTGTAGGACTCCTTCTTCAGCTTGACGGCATCCTTCACCGCCGGTGTCCACCAACGGGTTTGGGGATTGCCGCCACGACAGGCACCGACCACCTTACGGCCACGGCTCCGGTCAGCTGCCTCAACAATAGAGGCACGGAACATGGCCCATTCGGACTCAATGTCCCCCACCTCCCTCGGGATGTGGTCAAAGTTCTGCCGGAGGTGGGAGTTGAAGCTACTTCTGACAGGGGGCTCTGCCAGACGTTCCCAGCAGACCCTCACAACACGTTTGGGCCTACCACGCCTGACCGGCATCCTCCCCCACCATCGAAGCCAACTCACCACCAGGTGGTGATCAGTTGACAGCTCCGCCCCTCTCTTCACCCGAGTGTCCAAGACATGTGGCCGCAAGTCCGACGACACGACCACAAAGTCGATCATCGAACTGAGGCCTAGGGTGTCCTGGTGCCAAGTGCACATATGAACACCCCTATGCTTGAACATGGTGTTCATTATGGACAATCCGTGATGAGCACAGAAGTCCAATAACAAAACACCGTTCGGGTTCAGATCGGGGGGGCCATTCCTCCCAATCACGCCCTTCCAGGTCTCACTGTCATTGCCCACGTGAGCATTGAAGTCTCCCAGCAGAACGAGGGAGTCCCCAGAAGGTATGCCCTCTAGCACCCCCTCCAGGGACTCCAAAAAGGGTGGGTACTCCGAACTGCTGTTCGGTGCATACGCACAAACAACAGTTAGGACCCGTCCCCCCATCCGAAGGCGAAGGGAGGCTACCCTCTCGTCCACCGGGGTAAACCCCAATGTACAGTCTCCAAGTCGGGGGGCAATAAGTATACCCACACCCGCTCTGCGCCTCTCACCGGGGGCAACTCCAGAGTGGTACAGATTCCAGCCCCTCTCAAGGAGATTGGTTCCAGAGTCCAAGCTGTGCGTCGAGGTGAGTCCGACTATATCTAGCCGGAACCTCTCAACTTCGCGCACTAGCTCAGGCTCCTTCCCCTTCAGAGAGGTGACATTCCACGTCCCAAGAGCCAGCTTCTGTAGCCGAGGATCGGACCGCCAAGGTCCCCGCCTTCGGCCACCACCCAACTCACACTGCACCTGACCTCCTTGGCCCCTCCCATAGGTGGTGAGCCCATGGGAAGGGGGACCCACGTTGCCTCTTCGGGCTGTGCCCGGCCGAGCCCCATGGGTGCAGGCCCGGCCACCAGGCGCTCGCCATCGAGCCCCACCTCCAGGCCTGGCTCCAGAGTGGGGCCCCGGTGACCCGCGTCCGGGCAAGGGAAAACGCCGTCCAAAATTGTTTTTTATCTTAGGAGGTTTGTTTAGCCACTCTTTGTCTCATCCCTCACCTAGGACCAGTTTGCCTTGGGTGGCCCTACCAGGGGCATAAAGCCCCGGACAACAGAGCTCCTAGGATCATTGGGACACGCAAACCCCTCCACCACGATAAGGTGGCAGTTAAAGGAGGGGTCATTGCATATCCATGATACTATTTTTCTTTCCGTAAGAATGTGATTTCTATTTGCTTGTGTGAGTTCCACATAAATCTGTAAATAAATCAAAACCAAACCAACCACATGGCACAAAAAGGTTACTGTGATTTGGTCTTTTAAAAGGAAACTGTGCCCCGAGGGTTTGTTGTGCAGGAAGACTGAGTGGTGAGCTGTCATGCTCGGATGGTCTTCTTCTAAAATGGCTGAATCTCATAATATTTTTTTTTGTTAAAAAATTAAATGTATAAGGTATTTTGTAATGTGTGTGTGTAATTGTAAGATGCAGATCAATACTCAAAAACCGTCTTGGCGTGAAAAATGTATGTTTTTAAGGCGTTTGTTTTCTGGGTATATATCTGTGTCCAGTTAACAACAATGTAAAGTGCCAGTGCGGGTAAGATACTTTTTAAAATATATAGAAATTGGTGGACTTTGGAGCACAATTTCATGCGACAAATGCATATAGTATATACTGTAGCACGTCTGGGAAGAAATAACTTGAAAAATACCTAACATCCCTTAAGGCTTAAAATTACTTTGTTTTCATTGAATTTGGTTTTTACTGTTCACATTTTGGAATGTAATTGGAATGAATGGCACTATATAAAATACAGCTTTAAGGGACTAGATTGGCCATTGAGCTCTGTTTTTTCTTGCTAGAGTCCTGTATTACTCTACTTTCCCCTTTTGTATTCTTTATTGTGTAGATTTTATCAGAATGCCCCAAATCCCATAGACTTAACACTGTTTATAAGGTATTGTACTTTAGCACTTCTAACCACCTTCTTTTGTACGTACCATATATACTCACGTTATAAGTTGGGTCTTGAAACTAGAAAAATTGATCATAAAATCAGACCCCGATTTATACGGCAGTTCAAAAATGCAACACTTAATTTTTTTTTTTTACATCTTCTTGCCTCTTCCAATCTTGCACCAGTTTCTCAGATACATCGAATTTTGTTGCAGCAGCACAGTTACCAATTTCTTTTGCCACTTCAATGATGTTTAATTTAAAACCAGCTTCATATTTTCTTCTGATTGAACACTCCATAGTAGATAAGGGATGCTCTTACGATAAAGGTGTTTGAGGGTGTGAAACAGAAATCAGTGTAAACGTTGCTTCAGAATAGTTCAGGTATTACCGTGTGGTCACGTAGGCACAATACATAGAAATAAAGGCTGTGTGCTCCGTGGTTACTCTCTGAGTTGGGTGTTAGCATATCATAATCTCTTGGACCAATAGCGTGAGTTTTCCGCATTCGACTTATACAAACAACATTATAAAATGCTGGAAATTACTGTAAAATCAAGCCCCGACTTATTCGTGGGAGAAATTATCCGCGAGTATATATACAGTACATCTATAATCTCAGGCAGTTAGACACAGTAAGAGGACAAGCAGGAGTAGAGTTGCACATTTTAATAATGTATTATTGATTAAAATATTAATAATGAAACAGTAGATATGAATATTGGAAAACCATGATCATACAACTTGATCAATGCTAGATGTGTAGTTTCAGGCAGCATACAGACTTGTAGTTACTCAAGTGTTACTGCTCAAGTCATTCACTTAACTTTCTAATGCCTTTATCCAAGGTGACTTACAACATTTATCATACCTTTGGTTACATTTCTTTAGGTTTTCTAATTGGAGTACAGGAAGGTCAAGTGACTTGCTCAGAGTCACAGTGTCAGTAGCGGGACTTGAACCCACAACTTCAGGGCTTGAAGTCCAAAGCCTTAACAACTGCACTACACTGCCTGCCTATCATTTCTAGTTATCTAGTCATCAAGTCCTCATTTCTTGTCAGCTTTCTTCAGGACAGGCCTCATGCTGTTGTGGCAGAAACACACTGCTCAAAGAAGGCACTCAGAGACCTCAGGATGTGCAGGCAGAATCAAGGTTTATTGCGTGATGTACACACGACGCGGTCTCAATTCAAATGAAATGAGCAATTAGCAACTCGGCTACCTTTCATTTGTTACAGTCCTTATCAAAAGTTTACTGTACCTCACCCAGTTCATTTGACACTCCTATCTGACTCCAACTTCCTGTTGTCTTGGTCCTGCCTCTAATTAGTTACACCAATATTTCCCAGCCTAGTGAGCGTATCACTCTCTTTTAGCCATCATGGCCACCTGGCAGGCCCTTTCCCCACCTTGAACCCATCCAGTTCCTGCCACCATTATCTCTAGTCCTCAGCTGCCACTTGCCACCTGGGAAAAAAGAGGGTTGCTTGCCTGTCAGTCTATCCTTGATTCATGAAATATTGCTAAGAAAAATAAAAAATATATATACAGGCACAGGCCTTTTTGTGATTTAACCCTTGCTATACTGACGTACACTAAGAAATAATGCTTATGTTAATATATACTCATGATTCTCTTTGTGTATATGCAAATGATCAACTTTAAGAATATACTTTTCTACAGTGGCGGGCCGTCAGGGCCTTCAAGGCCTTCTCTGCTGGCCTAAAAAAATATCTGAATCACAAACTGATGTTAATTATATTTTGTCCATGAATACTTATTAAATAATTCCAAATAGTCTGTCCGCTTCCTTTCATAGCTTTTCCGATGGCTGTGCTGCTTCCAGACATGTATTTTCGTATTAAAGCATTTAACCAATCACATTTCAGCTATCATTTGTTGCCAGGCAGGGTCAAAGTCAAAGAAGTCTTCCCAGAGGCCTTCATAATCCGTTCTGCAGGCCCTCTAACACAAAATAGATGTCGATTAAACTGTTGCTTCAACCAATCAGATTTTGAGTTGGTGTTACTAGGGCCCTCTAGCAGGCGTATGGTAACGTCACCGTATTCAGACCCATTGATTGGATAGGATGGTGTAATATAAAAATCTGAATGAGAGCATCATGGGGCAGCTGTACACATTGGTATGTTTGGCGGTGAGCATTCCCGTGTCCACTGCTTCTGTCGAGCGGACATTTTCAGCCCTAAAGCGAATTAAAACTTACTAGCCAACCCGCGGCGTAACATACGCCGCATAATTATGTATTGATGGGTGAACACTTGCTGAACGACACAGTTGTCCAAATGGGGTGGATTTGTGGATACCACTGTGAGTGAATGAAAAGATGGACCTCTGGAGAGAGCAACATACAATTGTCCGTGACTGAAAGCGGGATCGTCTGTGATGATGGAGGCCACGCTGGTGAAAGTTACTTCGTCGGTAGGGATAAGTTTCAGCACTTGTTCATTAAGGTGTAGCGAGTCTTCGTTGTTGATGCTTAATATAGCTTGCGTACTGAGTTGTTCTGGAGTCACAGTTGAGAAACACTTTTTTAATGTCTTTTAAGCACAGGGAAAAAAATTAACATGTGAAACATCCATAATGTAATAAGCCACCAAGAAAAGTAACATTGCAACAATGCACGCTACGATCCGATCGCTGTAAACAGAAGTGAAAACAAAATCGAGGCCGGTGCATTCTTTAACTGCCTTGTAGCGCAATGGTAGTGCTGCTGTTTTGCAGTAAGGAGACTGTGGAAGATTTTGGGTTCGCTTCCCGGTTTCTCCCTGTGTGGATAGCACTTTGAATACTGAAAACACTGGTATATCAATGTAATGAAGTATTATTATTCTTATGCGTCCAGCGCTCTCTCTCTCGCGCGCCTGTATGCGTGTGTGTGTCGCTCGCTCTCTCTCGCTCGCTGCACGTGTTCCTGCAGGCATACCAGTAAGTGAATGAAAAGGTGGAACTCTGGAGAGAGCAACATACAACTGTCCGTGACTGAAAACTGGTTTTGGCAGATACATGCACATCTTTTTGAAAGTTTGGCCCTGTGCCTTATCAATTGTCATCGCAAAGGCAAATCTAACAGGAAATTGTCTTCGTGTTAAAGTAAAAGGCAAATTATCCGCGACAAACTGTTTTACACGCTGCATACCAACCCGCGGCGTAGTATACGCCGCATAATCATGCCGCTTTTTAAATGTTTTTTAAGCAGAGGGAAAAAATGAACATTTGCAAAATCCGTAACGGCGCTTTCAGTAAGTACAATGCACACACGTTTAATTTGTCAGCCACTTTTTGCCAGCAGTCTTTTCTGGTTTGGGCTGCTCTTGCAGTGTTACCGCTTGTGCATATTAAATCTTGAAATCCTTTGAGTAACTAATTAACTAACTAACACCCACCCAGCTTGTGAGAAAAAAATGTGCCCGTTCTTTCATCATTTTGTTGCAGCCTATCAAAGACTTGCTGATCATGTTTTCTAGACTCAATATACAGTGGAACCTCGGTCCACAACCATAATTCGTTCCAAACCTCTGGTCGTAAACCGATTTGGTCGTGAACCGAAGCAATTTCCCCCATAGGATTGCATGTAAATACAATTAATCCATTCCAGACCATACGAACTGTATGTAAATATATTTTTTTAAAGATTTTTAAGCACAAATATAGTTAATTATTACACCATAGAATGCACAGTGTAATAGTAAAAACATTGAATAACACTGACATAAACACCCAGGCTCCCTGCTCAGCTGCATGGCATGTGCAGTGCATGCGCAGGCTCTCTCTCTCAGCAGCATGCGAGCCTCCCCAGCCCCCCCACCCCCCTCTCTCTCAGCAGCACGCAAGCCTCCCCAGCCCCCCCCCTGTCTCTCTCAGCAGCACGGGAGCCTCCCCAGCCCCCCCCCCCTCTCTCTCTCAGCAGCATGCGAGCCCCCTCTCTCAGCAGCACACGAGCCTCCCCCGCCCCCCCCCCCCTCTCTCAGCAGCACGCAAACCTCCCCAGCCCCCCCCTCTCTCTCTCAGCAGCACGGGAGCCCCCTCCTCCTCTCTCAGCAGCACGTGAGCCTCCCCAGCCCCCCCTCTCTCTCTCTCTCTCTCTCTCTCAGCAGCACGCGAGCCCCTTCCCACTCTCTCAGCAGCACGCAAGCCTCCCCAGCCCCCCCTCTCTCTCTCAGCAGCACACGAGCCTCCCCAGCCCCCCCCCCTCTCAGCAGCACGCGAGCCTCCCCAGCCCCCCCCTCTCTCTCTCAGCAGCACGCGAGCCCCCACCCCCTCTGTCTCTCTGCTTCGGGCATTTCTCCCCTGTGTAGTGTCTGAGCGAGTGAGGAGAGAGAGAGAGAGCAAGCCAGTACGTTACAGTGAGCGAGAGCAGGCTCGAAGGCAATGTGTTCCTGTGGTATAGCGGGTCCATAGCTCCCCTTCAAAAGGCCATTTTTAATCAGGCGACTGACAGTAGTGGAGTCAGGCACAGAGAAGGTCAGCTGCTGAGAGAGCGTCTCGACTGTTGCAGGGCCTGCATCGGTGAAGCAGGTGAGACGCTAATGAAAAAGAGGCACAGGGCTTATTGGTTTTTAAAGACTGCTTCCTTCATTGTGTTTTAACCTCAGTTTTAAAGGATTGCGCGGCTCTCTCTTGCGCTGCCTGTGTGTGCCTCTGTCTCTCTCTGGCGTTGCCTCTCTGTGTGTGTATGTGTGTGCCCCTCTGTCTCTCTGGCGCTGCCTGTGTGTGCGCGGCTCTCTCTATCGCGCTGCCTGTGTGTGCCTCTGTCTCTCTCTGGCGCTGCCTCTGTGTGAACCAAGGTTCCACTGAGGTTGACTAATGAAAAGTCAACGTGGCTCAGAGCTGCAAGTGTACTGTGGCACAGACAAACAGAAATGACGGCATGTTTCCCTTGGCGTCGCGTCCGAGTTGGTGGGCGTGGCTCTGTGATTCTTTCGTCGTATCCAATGGTCTAAGAGTTGGTGGGCGTGGCTCCTTCCTGCATGCGCCATTGTCGTCTTACTTGTCGGCGGTTTAGTGAATCCACGCCCCTTCCGGCGTGCTTTCCATGGTTGTCTTGCCTTAGTGAATTATATATATAGATAGATGCCAGAAATACGACAGGTGAGGTTTGACTTTCAGCATTAGCTTCAATGGCGATAGAAAGGGACTTCATGATGGAACTGAAGCACACAGATAGTCTGTACGACAGAGTAATTGAACTGTTTTTGAGGAAAAAGAGGAGGATGGATTTTGTTTACAAATAATCCGAATTTTTGGTGAGTAAAATGTTGTGATTTTCCTAAATAATATTGCAAGTTTATGAGTTATTATTGATGTTTTTTTATGTGTGTCGCGGGCTGTAGCTGCAGTAGAAAGGAACTTGTTCACCCCCGGTTTGTCTGTTCAATCAAGGCATTTATTGTGGCTATAGGAGTTATCTATCTGCGATGCAACGGCTCTTTATACTGTATTTCTGCATGTTAAGATGGTTTTTATAACCATAAATTAGTTTTTGAGGGGCGGGTTGATTCAGACGGAGCACTACTGAAGGCCTAGGTGTGAAATGCACGGTCCGCCACTGTTTTCTATAATGCCTGTCTCAATATGGCTGCTGAGTTGTGCTCCTCATTGTGTTCTCTTCATGGCCATGGTGTGTGTGGGGGGGGGGGGGGGTAAAATGACAAATTTTATACATTCCTGTCCAAACCCCTAGACCAATAGGGCGTCATGGTACAGAATGGCCTCTGATTCCAAACCAATCCCAAACAGCCATACTTCAGACCAATGGGTGCATACACTGCCTTTTACACCTGTCCTCACATAGTGGAAAGGCTTATAGAATGTCCCCCATTTGTTTATCTGAAGCTTGCCAGCTAGGTATTTGTATGGCCTTCCTGCAGAGGTTGGCTTATAGAATGTCCTGCACCGAACCACCCTTGCCAAACCAGTTCATGGTGCCCTCTACTCCAACCCTGGAATAAATTTCACATCCTAAGTCAGTCAGTCCTAAACACTTGGGGGTTGGTTAGTTAGATATGAACATACAAAATGTCAAATGAAACACTAATAGTACAATTGGTATGTCTAGCTTACAAATAAATGCACGCAAAATATTTATCAACTTATATACAAAATATCACTCCACCTCAATCTGTGTTCTGTTTTGTGTGTTGTATTTACCCCATTATTTTGACATCGATTGCACTCCCAACCTACTTAGAAAGGGGGCCGCTCTCTGAATTGCCTATCCAAAGATTTTTTCCAATTTTTCCCTACACGGGTCTTTTTTTGATTTTTTTCTTGTCTTCTTAGAGAGTCAAGGCTGCTGTCAAAAAACAGGGTCTGTTAAAGCCCCATTGGGGCATCCCTTGTGTGATTTTGGGATAGACAAGAAATAAATTGTTGTTGTTGTGAACTCTTTTATTCTAAGCTGAAGGAAGCCTACGTACCAAAAAAGAGCATGAACTTCACACGAACACACCCTTCAATACTGCTTCCATCTTTCAATGTTTCATGTAAATTTGAATTATGTTGTGTAATTACATTTATTTTAAACACATTACTTAAAGATCTCTAATAACTGCCACGTCTTCTCTAGATTTCTACATTTTCAATCTAAAAAATCTCAGGAGCTTGCATTCTTCAGCACCTTGAAACTGAGATTTCCGTGAAAGGTGCCATCTTCTAGTTTGATGACCAGCCTGCCTTCTTATATCGTGTGACACCTACACTGTGGTCACCTTTCACAGTGCAAATGACGCTCGCGTTCAGAGGAAGTGGGAGCCACCTCAAGTGTTTCTTTCCTCTGAGGAGATTTTACTTAAAGGTTACTCCGACCAGGCTCAAGTTTCAGATGCTGTCTAAAGAGGAATAAAACACTTTTGATGTTCAAAATGAGTTTTTACAATAATAAGTTGACCACAACTGTGGGATAAAGAGTGACACTGGCTTCTTAAATGCAGGTCGGGGCTCAAAGAAACAGCAAAACCAGGTGCCACTAGATGGTGCTCTACTAGAGAGGACATGTAAGAGCTTAGGCTCCAGAAGTGGGCAAAAATGATCACCTATGGAGTCTAGTACACTATGATAAACTGGACTGAGGGACACTTGACATGTCAAATTATTCTGATGTTGAGATGGGTGAGTAAATAGTAAGAAAAACTGTCAGACTTGCCATTAAATTCAAGATTCTGCTTCTCACCTTCATAGCCCTACATAACCTTGCCCCTCTCTACCTCACTCAGCATTCCTTGTCACTCTCTCAGGTCCTCAAGCAGTAATCTCGCACCAGACTCTCCACCCTGGCACGCAGGTCCTTCAGTGTTATGGCTCCCAACTCTGCAACTCTCTTCCTCAATCTCTCCAAGATGGCTCCTCTTTCTCCACCTTTAAATTTCAACTCAAAACTTTCCTCTTCTACGAACTTTTGTCTTCTATGTTATTTATTTATTTAGCTTTTACACTGTATGTAAAGCAACCTTGGATTTATGAAAGGCGCTCTATAAATACGACTTATTATAATTATTATTATTACTATTGAGAGAGGACATGCAGGTGATGGGTGTAACAGAACAAGATGCAGAGGACAGAAAGATATGGAAAAAGATGATCCACTCTGGCAACCCCTAATGGGAGCAGCCGAAAGAAGCAGATCCATCCATCCATCCATCCATCCATTATCCTACCTGCTGTATCCTAACTACAGTGTCATGGGGGTCTGCTGGAGCCAATCCCAGCCAACACAGGGCGCAAGGCGGGAAACAAACCCCGGGTAGGGCACCAGCCCACAGCAGGGCACACACACCAAGCACAGTTTCGGATTGCTAATGCACCTAACCTGCATGTCTTTGGAATGTGGGAGGAAACTGGAGCACCACGAGAAAACCCACACAGACACGGAGAGAACATGCAAACTCCACGCAGGGAGGACCCAGGAAGCGAACCCGGGTCTCCTAACTGCAAGGCAGCAGCGCTACCACTGCGCCACAGTGCCGCCCAAGAAGAAGATTATTATTATTATTATTAAATCCAGGCCAGGGCACTGAAAAGTAGAAAACCAGACGTCCCTAGAGAATATCAGGGTTAAACTAAAATGAAGCTATGAGAAAGCCATGTTAAAGTAATGAGTTTTTATCAGTTTTTTAAAGTGCTCCACTATATCAGCCTGGTGAATTTCTATCAGTCAGTTATTCCAGATTTTAGGTGCATAACAGCAGAAGGCCGCCTCACCACTTCTTTTAAGTTTAGCTCTTGGAATTCTAAGCAGACCCTCATTTGAAGATCTGTGGTTACGATTTGGAGTGTAAGGTGACAGACATTCTGAAATATAAGATGGAGTGAGATTATTTAAAGCTTTGTAAACTATCAGCAGTATTTTAAAGTCAGTTCTAAATGACACAGGTAACCAATGTAGTGACATCAAAACTGGAGAGATGTGCTCGGATTTTCTTTTCCTAGTTAAGATTCTAGCAGCTGCATTCTGCACTCGTTGCAATTGATTGATGTCTTTTTTGGGTGGTCCTGAGAGGAGTGCTGTTTTGTCTTGGTAGAGTAATATATATTGCTCTACTTTCCCCTATTGTATTATTAATATGTAGCCTTAGAATGCCTAATCTCACAGACTTACCACTGTTTATAAGGTATTATTGTATATAACTTATCCCTACCTTGCCTTCTATATCTATAACCTCAGGCAATTAGATGCAGTAAAAGACAAGCAGAAGTTAAGTTACAGTTTAAACAATGTATTAGTATTATTGATAATATTCATAAATAATAACAAAATGCAAAGTACATTTGAATATTGGCAACCATACAACCTGATTAAATGATGATATGTAGTTCAGGTGGCACACAGTCTTCTGGTTACTTAAATGTCTCCAGTTAAGGCATCATTGGTGCTCAGCTTTCAGCCACATGTCTGTTCAAAATGGCTGCTGAGCTGTGCTCTTCATCACAGGATAGCAAGAGAGATGCTTCTTCATCATATGTTGGTTGGTAAGAGAGAGATACTGAGGTTAAACACATACATTTATAGATGTTCTGTCCAAACCCCTCGAGCCAATAGCACATCATGGTACTTAAAGGCTTTTGAACCAAGCCAATTACAAACAGCCATACTTCAGACCAATGGGGGAAATAGAACATCTTAACACCTGCCCCCAAATCCTATGTTAAAGTACACCTTAGCCCATTTGCAGGGGTAGAAATGACTTTAGCAAGGAAACACTTGCCAAACTGGTTTAAAACACACATCCCCCAAATCCTGTTGTAAAATTCAAATAGACTCATTCCTAAGGGGGGTGGGTAAACACTAAATTACACTGCTTTGTCTATATTACAAATAAAGATATACAGTACAAAATATTCATCAAGTTATATGTAAAATCTCACACCACAACAAGTGCGTTACAGTAATCTAGCCGACTGAAAACAAAAGCGTGAACTCATTTTTCAGCATCTTGCAAAGTCATAAGAGGTCTAACTTTTGCTATATTTCTTAAATGAAAAAATGCTGTCCTAGTAATCTGATTAATATGTGATTTAAAATTTAGAGTCAATAATTACCGCTAAATTCTTTACCCCCGACTTGAATTTCAAGTCTAATGGATCAAGTCTATGAATCTCAGTAATCTTGTAAATGTGTCCCCCATGAAGCTTAGCCACTTGATTGGCGATCTGGGGGGGTTGAGGTATCCCGTGAAGCATCAAGCACCGCAAGGAAATGATGCACGATCAACGGTGGGGTTTTGGGGATTGGAGACCCCTTGTGAAGCAATGGGTACCTTTGTGCTGCTTAGCAATGAAACACAATTGACGAATTTTGTTCACTGATTACACCTGCAGTGCCATTCAAAAACACACGTGCCGCCCAGTTAAAATTGCTGCGCTACTGCCAGGACCGCCAGCAGGAGAGATGAGCCGAGTGTAAGCAGCAGGCGTTGCATCCAATTCAGTCCCCTTGTTTCCCCCACCCAGGTCAAAAATGTCAAATCAGACTTCAAACCCAGTGACATTTCACGATCAGGGCTTGCACAGAAATTACTACTTGACCTTACCCTTCTCTATGGATCGGTGTGAGGTTCGAATTCCATTTTCTTCAAAAAAAAGTTCTTTGCTTTCACGAATGCTCTGCTCATTTCTGCGGCTCATTCACAAGTGACAATTATGCTTGCAGTGTTCGATTCTTTTCATATCATAGAACAGGAGCCTTTAACTCTCCCTTATTCTTGTTTCTATTTCTACCTACAACTTCGATCGGTGCTCAGAACATGGGGGGTTTCCCTGACTGCCCCCCTACCAAATCACTCCTTGTACTTTCTGTTTTGGACTTTCTCTCCCAGGATAAAAAACCTGTCTCTACCCTCTTCTCTTCACTTTGCAAAGCATCCTATAAGCCTCTGCCCTTGATATTTCTTTGGTTCACAGACCTTTCTTCACTCCCTTCACTCCTTTCATGGGACACCGTTCTCTCCAATGTAAGGTTTGTTCTAAAACCCAAACTACCAGCATACCCAGTTCAAAATTCTACACAGGCTTTATCCTTCTTTATTATGCACTGATGAAGCCTCATCTTGAGTACTGTGTGCAGTTTTGGTCTCCAGGCTACAAAAAGGACATAGCAGCACTAGAAAAGGTCCAGGGAAGAGCGACGAGGCTGATTCAGGGCTACAGGAGATGAATTATGAGGAACGATTAAAATAGCTGAGCCTTTACAGTTTAAGGAAAAGAAGATTAAGAGGTGACATGATTAAAGTGTTTAAAATTATGAAGGGAATTAGTCCAATGGATCAAGACTGTTATTTTAAAATGAGTTCTTCAAGAACATGGGGACACAGTTGGAAACTTGTTAAGGGGAAATTTCGCACAAACATTAGAAAGTTTTTCTTTACACAAAGAATGATAGAAACTTGGAATAAGCGACCAAGTAGTATGGTAGACAGTAAGATGTTGGGGACTTTTAAAACTCGACTTGATGTTTTTTTGGAAGACTAGGGGGCTTCGCTCGTCAACCCCTGTGTTTGGTTTTCCAGATACACACTTTTAAGATTTTTTTTTTCTTTGAATTGTTGCTATTTCATTAGTTTCACTTTTATTTCAGAACTTCTATAAAAACAATATTTGTAATCTTGCGAGTCCCAATATGCTGAATCTTTTTAATGAGGTCAGGATAGGTTTCTCTGTTTGGAATTTCAGCACAGACAAAACGATCGACATCATCAGCAGTTAATAATTTTTTTTTTTACAAAGTAACAAAGTAAGTAGAGTTCTGCATTGGACTCCTGTCTGTAAAGTCCTGCTATTTTCCTCTCACAGTTCCAAAAGTACATGGGGTTACCAAGGTGATACCCCAGCTTTTGTCTAGGTTTTAGTACAAGGGCTAGACGGAACGTTTTTGACTCCTGGGGTAAACTTAGGTTTTTAAATAAGCAGACAGATAAATATATATACATTAACAAAGTAACCAATAAATGCATGTGCGGTAAACTCTGTTTTTGAAATTCTCACGATTCTTTATTTGTCACATGCATAGTTATACAGGACAACACGCAGTAAAATGCATCCTGATCCGCTTATCACAAACTGTGCAAAGTTAGAAGAATATCAGTTAGATTAACAAAAAGTCATAGATTGAAAGGTAACAGTATAGTAGAACATAATAAATAAGGACAATTATGTGAATAAAGTAGAATTAAGTGTTAAGGTGCTATAGTGTAGTAATTATTGTGCAAAACCAAAGTTAGACTGGTGCATAGTTAAATGAGGCAGTTTGTTTGTTTACGCAACTGTGATCTTTACTTTCTTTTTTTATATTTTCTAATATTCCTACTTTCATATCCTTTAACTTTCTCCACATGTGTATAGCGCCAACGTTTCTGTTTTTTTTGAGCCTTTCTAATTTCACTGGTTTCATAGTCTCTAACCTGCTCTGTATATGTTTAGCACCAACGTTTGTAAACGTCTTTATGAAGTTCTACTTTGTCTTTTATTCATTGTCATTTAATTCTGAGCCGGATTGGATGTGCTTTTTTTTTCAATTCCACTTGTTCCAGGCTGATAATTACTTTCCTTATTTTCTGAATTTGCACCTCGATTATTCTTTTTTGCTCTTTTTTCTGTCCAGCACATTTGAGTCTCTTTTCTCCGCGCTTTTCTTTCTTCTTCGTTTAATTGTCGACGTTTCATTTCTACCCTATTCATTTCATTTCTACCCTATTCATTTCTACCGTATTGACCTTATACACTTTATATGCACTGAGAGCCCTGGAGCTGTGTGTGCTGCATGGCTGCCTTTACACTACTGATTTGTTTTTTTTGATATTGCTTGTAAGTAGGGTGTGTCTTGCAAGACTCTCATTCTATGTTCCCGTGAGACGCACCGTGACAAGTCTCTTTCGTCTCATGGGTCTTTAAATTATCTGCCGAGAAGATCATGTATTGTAGACTATCAGGACAGGGGACAGGATTTCTTTTTATAATAGATAGAAATAAATGAATAGGACTGGCGAGCTTTGTTGGGCTGAATGGCCTGTTCTCGTCTAGAGTGTTCTAATGTTCTCCCCGCAAGTGGTTTCTGATGGGCCTCACCGCTGATCCTCTCTGTCAATTATGTTCCCTTGGTTTGCCTGGCACCTGCTTATCCAGAGCTGGATCCTATCCCAGCAAGCATTGGGTGCAAGGCAGGAACAATCCCTGGATAGGTTGGCATTTCTTAGCAGAGTGAACACACACACAAACACACACACACATGCACACTAGGACCACTTTAACATCTCCAATCCATGCTCACCATAGAAGGCACAAAACCTCTAATAATTTACATTATAAAGCACATTGTGAGAATGTTTGATCTGGAAAGCACTATATTAAAGAGATATATGTTGTGGCGGACGGCTGGGACCCTTGCCCGTCCAGGACACCCCAGTGATGAAAGGACCAGGAGAGAGAGACAATACCTCCCCTGGGACACGAGAGGTTAGCCCCCCTTGGATGGCATCGGGGCCATGGGCTTGGAACTTGGAAGCTCAACCCTGCTGGGGCCTGTGCCTGCTGCCAGGAGGCACCTGTAGAGTTTTGGAGCCCTGGACTGCAGCACTTCCACCACAACTGGAAGTGCAGCCAGGAGAGGAAGTGCTGCCGGATGATCATCAGGAAGCACCTGCCGCACTTCCGGATGAAGTTTAAAGGAGGCCACCTCACTCCATTCGGGAAGCTAGAGTTGGAAGGAGGAGAACAAAGCTTGCAGAGAGGAGTGGAGGCGACAGAGAAGAGAAAGAAAGAGAGAAGAAGAAAGAGAGAGAAAGGACTGAGAGATATTAGCTGGTGATTTGTGTGTTGAAAAGAGAAGAAATAAAAGCGTGTGCTTGGACTTCTGTCTCTGTGCCTGTCTGTGTTCAGGTTAGGGGCAGCCCGACCCCCGATCTTCCACAATGTTTATAAAGTGCACTTTAATCACTGTAAAAGGTGCTAGAGAAAATAAATCTGGACTAACTGGTGGTTGATTGCACATTCTTTCAAAGTAAAAGGCCCAGGATCTCCAGACCAAACCAGAAGAGACATTTCTAAAACAAGGGCAGTCACAAAATGTCACCCATGAAAAGCTTCTACATGTCCCATCAGCAAATGTGTGCAAATGGAGTGAAGTAGAATCTTTGTTGAGTTCCTACTGTTGTTCACCTAAAACACCCGATTGAAGTTGAAGGAGAAATCTATACTAATAAAAGGCAAAGCCCTCACTGACTCACTCACTCACTGACTGACTCACTCATCACTAATTCTCCAACTTCCCGTGTAGGTGGAAGGCTGAAATTTGGCAGGCTCATTCCTTACAGCTTACTTACAAAAGTTAGGCAGGTTTCATTTAGAAATTCTATGAGTAATGGTCATAATTGGAACCTCTTTTTTGTCCATATACTGTAATAGACTGCAGCTCGATGGCCGTGGGAGGCGGAGTTGCGTATCGCGTCATCACGCCTCCCACATAATCACGTGAACTGACTGTGAATGCAGTACGTAGAAAACAAGGAAGAGCCCCAAAGAGCGCTGAAGAAAACATTCATTACACAATTGAGAAGGCAGCGAAACAATAAGAAGCGAGCGAGTGACGCATACAAGCATATTCATAAGTGCAGCTACTGCGGAAACAAAGCACGGTGTAAACCATAAGTTTAAATTAAGTTTATAGAAACGCTCCCGCTGCCGTTTGCAATACCATATTCGCTACATACAAGTTTAATGAGAAGACACGAGGTATAAACGAGACTTTGGATCACTTTGTTACAGAGTTAAAATTGCTGTAGCGAGAAACTTTTAAGTGCCGGTTCTTAGCTAACATTAAATAAAGCCGTGGACATCGCAACATCACACAAGAGAGCGGCTCACGTGAACTGACTGAACGCAGCATGAGTGATCACTTCGATGAATCAAGCCTGTTCAAAAAACACATTACACAATTGATAATGTAGGAAAAGAATATGAAGCGACTGACGCATACAGACATATTCATGAGTGCAGGTCCTTCGGAAACAAAGCACCGTGTAAACCTAAAGTTTAAATTAAGTTCATAGACCTACAAAAGGTTGCCATTGATTTGAGGCAAGATTGCTTTTCTCCTGTACAACTATACGTTGCATTCTCAACAGTAAGCTTGCACGGCTTGGTCATATTACACCCGGAGTGCTGAACTGACAACGTAGTATACAAACAGAACTATAACAATCGTAATAAACGAACAATAAAACAGCAGAGAACCCGTGGATTAAATAAGAAGGCTGCTTCCTTGGCGAAGCAAGGAAAAAGGATGGCCTTATATGGCGTTCGTTTATAAAACAGCGGAGAAGCTGTGTAAAGGCTGCTTCACAAAAAAACAGCAGAGCGCCTTATATGAGCAGGCAGTCCGCTAAACAAGGGAATCAATAAATAACTATAATCGTAATAAACGAACAAAAAATAGCGGAGAATCCGCGGATTACATAAAGGAAATGGGTATCTGAACAGAAAAGTGAGTCTCAAATAGCTACACAATAACTATAACAATTGTAATAAACGAACAATAAAACAATACAGAAACGCTAAGCAAGGAGAAAGGACGGCCTTATATGGCGTTCGTTTATAAAATAGCGGAGAGGCTGTGTAAAGGCAGCTTCACAAAAAAACAGATCCTTAACAAATTGTTGTTGGTATATTTTCCCTCAATTTAAAAAGGTTTTCTTTTCTTCTTAATAAAAATTTAAAAGCAGTACTTCGCCGCTGCGAAGCGCGGGGATTTGGCTATATATATATATATATGTTACGGCCAAAACCCGAAATTGGCCAAAGCGGGAAATGTCCGGCCAAATCGGGAAATGGCCAATGTCGCTGTAAATTGACCGGCCAATGTCCAATCTTTTCCTCGATTTCGGGATTTGGCCAGCCAGTTTGCGAAATGGCATGGGGCGATCGGCCAAAGTCGGAAGGAAAAAGGCATGAGCAGCGATTTATTGCGCACTTAGTAGTGCAATTGCGTTGAGTGTAGCAATCTGCATCTGAAAATTTTTAAGCATCTTCGCACCTTGAGCGGACAGTCTTACATCAGCACATCAGCAATTCGGGAACTGGCTGAACTTCGGGTTTTGGCCGTAACATATATATATATATATATATATATATATATATATATATAATATGTGTAGATATGTATACTGTATATATATATGTGAATGTATGTATGTATGTATATATGTATGTCTATATATATATATATATATATGTAGATATGAATATATAAGAGTATATATATGTGTCTGTATGTATATATATATATGTGTGTATGTATGTATGTATGTGTGTATATATATATATGTATGTATGTGTATATGTATATATGTATATGTATGTGTATATGTATATATGTATATGTGTGTGTGTATGTATGTGTGTATATGTATGTGTATATATATGTTGATATGTATATATATATATATATGTATATATATGTGGATGTGTATATGTATATATATATATATATATATGTATATATGTATATATGTATATATGTAGATATGTGTATATGTAGATATGTATATATATGTATATATGTATATGTATATATATGTTTACATAACCTCTTTAACACACTACTTCTCCGCTGCGAAGCGCGGGTATTTTGCTAGTTCTAAATAAAAACCAAAAGCACATTTCAGGCACCAAGACAGCATGTTTTTCCGTCCAAGACGGCATGAATCAGTAAGCATCAAAAGATCTCTAGCTGGTCAGCCCGAAGTTATAATTAGAAGTGTGACTGCTGCTTCTGAGACAGGAAATGCTCATAGCGGAAACTGTGAAAGTCTGTGCAGTCTAAGCTGAACTTGAACTGATAACCTTACTGACAGGACCCCTTGTTATGTGTGTCTGGTATGAGGGGCACCCACCTCTCCATGCACTTTCTGGTTTTCTGTGGTGGCAATTTGCACCACCACCACCTAATCAAAGCACCGTGATGTCCCTTCACTGACAGATTACATGGCCATAAGTCCACATGACCGTCATCATCAAGTTCTTCCATGTGAACCCTGAATACAATGAGGACTGATTGAGGTCATTCATGTTATTGTAGAATGCCTAGTGGGGGCTGGGTGGTCTTGTGGCCTCGGAACCCCTGCAGATTTTTTTTTCTCCAGCCGTCTGGAGGTTTTTTTGCTTTTTCTGTCCTCCCTGACCATTGGACCTTACTTTTATCCTATGTTAATTAGTGTTCCCTTATTTTAATTCTTATTTATTTTGTCTTTTTTCTCTTTCTTCATCATGTAAAGCACTTTGAGCTATGTTGTTTGTATGAAAATGTGCTCTATAAATAAATGTTGTCGTTCACGCAAAAGGCTTCCATTTGAAAACTACCTGTGTGTATGAGTTCTCTATGCTGCTGCTTATTCAATTTTTATTTTATATAGTTTACCTTTCAGAGTAAGATCATAGTCTAATATCCATCCAATATTGAACCAGCTCCATCTCACCATTAAAAACTTCTTCATGTTCCATCAGTTAAAAAAAAATGGAAGTGGGGTGAAGTAGAGTGTAATCTTTCCTGTGTTCTGAAATACTTGAGACTGTCCTGGCATTAGCATTTTCACATCTCACAAACCAAAGCTGGGTAGAAACCCGACCATTGTTGAGCATAGACACATGCACTTAAGAACATAAGAAATTTGACATACTGACACATGGAATACAAGTCCAAGGATTTTCTGCTGAAGCTTTATAACACACTGGTGAGGCCTCATCTGGAGTACTGGGTGCAGTTTTGGTCTCCAGGCTACAAAAAGGACATAACAGCACTAGAAAAGGTCCAGAGAACAACAACAATATTTATTTCTATAGCACATTTTCATACAAATGATGTAGCTCAAAGTGCTTTACAGGATGAAGAAAGAAAAAAAGACAAAATATATAAGAAAATAAAATTAGGCAATACTAATTAACATAGAATAAAAGTAAGGTCCGATGACCAGGGAGGACAGAAAGAGGACAGAGAAGAGAAATTAGGCTGATTCAGGGGCTACAGGAGATGAGTTGTGAGGAAAGATTAAAAGAGCTGAGCCTTTCAGTTTAAGTAAATGGAGATGAAGAGGAGACCTGATTGAAGTGTTTACAATGATGACGGGAATTAGTCCAGTGGATCGAGATGGTGACTTCAAAATGAATTCATCAAGAACATGATGACACAGTTGGAAACTTGTTAAGGGTAAATTTCACACAAATCTTTAGGAGGTTTTTCTTTGTCCAGAGAACCATAAACACATGGAATAAGTGACCAAGTAGTGTGGTGGACAGGAGGACTTTAGGGACTTTCGAAACTTGACTTGATGTTACTTTAGAAGAATTAATTGTATGGGCTGAATGGTCTGTTCTTGTCTAATGTTCGAAATGCTCTTTTGTTTTGTCTTCACATCTTGGTAAGAGTCCCATACCCATCCCATGCGAGATAATCCTGCTTGACACTTAAACCATATTTACATCAAAGCTCATAAAAACTTCAAACGTATTATCAATATGAAGATCTCTACAACAACAACATTTATTTCTAGAGCACATTTTCATACAAATGATGTAGCTCAAAGTTCTTTACATGATGAAGAAAGAGAAAAAAGACAAAATAAATAAGAAAATAGAATTAGGGAACACTAATTAACATAGAATAAAAGTAAAGTCCGATGGCCAGTGAGGACAGAAAAAAAAAAAACAAACAAAAAAACTCCAGTCGACTGGACAAAAAAAAACCAAAATCTGCAGGGGTTCCATGGCCACGAGACCACCCAGCCCCCTCTAGGCATTCTACATAACATAAATTGTTGCACTGACCCCTGTGGTTATGAAGTGCTTCGAGAAGCTCATCAAGAACCACGTCATGTCATTCATTCCTCCCATGCTTGGTCCGCACCAGTTTGCCTACAGAGAAAACAGGTCTACGGAGGATGCTGTGGCCACTGTTCTCCATGTTGTTCTGTCCTACCTGGAGCAGCAGGGGAGCTACGCATGGCTGCTCTTCATATACTTCAGCTCTGCCTTTAATACCATCTTACCCCACAGACAGGTGACCAAACTGTCAGATAAAGGACTTCCACACTCCACCTGCTTTTGGATCAAGGACTTCCTGAGTGATCGCACTCAGAGGGTTAGAGTGGGCCCCTACTTCTCCATACCCATCAGCCTCAGCACTGGCTCCCCACAGGGCTGTGTGCTGAGCCCCCTGCTCTATACCCTCTACACCCACGATGGCATTCCTGCCCACCACAGTAACACAATTGTTAAGTTTGCTGACGATACCACGGTAGTTGGGCTCATCTCTGGGGGGAATGAGTCTGTCTACAGGGATGAGGTGGAGCGGCTGACAACGTGGTGTAGGAATAACAACTTGCTCCTAAAAATAGCCAAGACCAAGGAGCTCATCGTGGACTTCAGGAAGAAGGCAGACAACATCCTGCCACTCATCATCAACAGGGACTGTGTGGAGAGGGTCTCAGACTTCCGCTTCTTGGGAGTCACCATTAGGGAGGACTTGACCTGGGGAACACACACATATTGCTGAGGTAGTGAAGAAGGCCCAAAAGAGACTCTACTTCCTGAGGATTCTCAGGAAGAACAACATCCCTGAGAAACTTCTGGTGCCCTTTTACCGCTGCACAGTAGAGAGCATCCTGGTCTACTGTCTCTGTGCGTGGTTCTCCAGCTGCACAGTAGCACAGAGGAAAGAGCTCCATAAGGTCATTAAGGTCGCCCAGCGGATAGTTGGCTGTTCTCTCCCCTCACTAGAAGAACTACATAGTTCCTGTTGTCTCAGGAACGTCAAGAAAATGCTTCAAGACCCATCACACCCAGGACATGCATTATTTGAACGTCTGTCTTCAGGCAGACATTTCAGATCTATAAAGACTAAGACAAATAGACTGAGAAACAGTTTCTATCCTTCACCCATCACCATGCTGAATGCTGCTAAGTGGTCAATCTGACCGAGTGCACCTTCATGTTTATAATACAATACACTCTAATGTTTACAATCCAACCCTAAGTCAACATTGGCTATGGGACAAATACAATTTGACGTATGTATGAATGGATAATTTTAGTTTTAACTTGAGTAATTGTGTTTTGTTTTTTATTTTATTTTTGCACTGGAAAATTGCACCTAAATTTCGTTGTACAATGTCCCATTGCTACAATGACAATAAAGATTTTGATTTGATTTGATTTGAAATAATCTCACAATCAGTCCTCATGGTATTCAGGGTTCACATGGAAGAACTTGATGATGACGGTCACGTGGACTTCTGGCCTTTAATCTATCGATGTAGGGACATCAAGGTGCTTTGATCAGGTGGTGATGGTGCAGATCAGCACCACAGAAAACCGGAAAAAGAAAAGAAGAGAAAGTAGGGGTTAGTATGGAGTAGGAAAGGCTCTAAAGGCTAAGATGCCAAGTACCAAAACTTTAATATTCTATAGCCGAGGATGAGCTTGAATACAAAGTTATCAAATAATAGGGCAACAACCAGCAGTGTCTTTTCCTTAAAGTGATTGCTACATTGGTTCCATATTTTGAGTGAGTGAAGAATAATCAGATTATTAGTGTATTGGAGGAAGATAATAATAACTGGAGCACAGAGAAGACTGCTGGGAGAAGGTTTTCTTTCAAGATTCAAGCAGGCTGTTACGTAGTCAGCACTGTCTTTCCATTTCCATTATCTCAGATTATTAATTTTTGTAACCCAGTTTTATCGACCAAGCTGTTGTATTGTATGTAATCCCTAGTACTGTTGGTGTGCCTCATCTTTCACAAAAGACACTATACTAGCCTCCCGGGCTCTATCTTATTGTTGAACAAACAGAAATGCTCTAAAACTGTACCTTAAGCTTGTTGACTGACGAAATTGAAGTAGAAACCTTGACAACCTCTAAGAAGAATCTGGATGAGCTTAGCTATTAGTGAAACAAACAGGCTTGATGGACCGAATTCTCTCCTCTCATTTGTCAAATCTGTTATGTTTCTTCAAAGCAAACCCTTACCTTTACGAAAAAGCCACCATTATTGTATACCTGCATACAGTAAGAGAAGGACTCAGTTAGTTAGTAACTTTCATTGTTTCTTGATGGTAGACATTTATCCAAGTCCATGTTGTGATCAGGCAGTTATAGTTTTAGGTTTTCATGCTAATACAGTGTTGTGATTTGTAGCAATCTGAATCAACATTGACTGAATCAACTTTGAATTGCCTTTATATCATTATTGAATAATGCAGCTGTAAACCTTAAAGGATCATGAGCCACCATTTCTGCAGCTCAGTCAAGAGCAGTTTATAATAATTCATAGTAAGAGATTTGCTAATATATGGTGAGGCTCTTCAACCTTGTTAGATTATTAGAAATATGAGCCCTCCAGATAAAGCCGTTGCGCCCTGTGTTGGTTGGGATTGGCTCCAGCAGACCCCTGTGACCCTGTGTTCGGATTCAGCGGGTTGGAAAATGGATGGATGGATGGATAAAGCCGTGAAAGAGTTAAGTGAGTGAACAAGCATGTACACAAATTCAAACGGCAGATAAAAGAAACAAAAAAATAAAATTGAGGAAACTTAAAATGTTCCCCAGTTAAAACAGCACATTATCTTATTCTGCTGATCCAGGACTGCCAAGAATTCCCCTGCTGAACCACTGAGGTAAGTTAAGAAGGAGATCTTGAACTCTCACTTTCAAGACCTTTGCAATTTCTTTGTTCCTCTATTCCTTATTCACATCATAGTTCACTTTCTTTAGGGAGTTTGAAATTATCTGATTATTTATGTGAGATGTTCTTATTTTTCTATATTAGCAAACCTTTGTCTTGAAAAATGTAATAACAAAACAATGTGCTGCTTTCTTTTCAGATTTAGTTGTGGATTCTGCTGTAAGAGAGATCAGACTGGAGGGTCTTGAACCTGGGACGATTTACACCTTTTATGTCACTGCATCCTCGTCTGCTGGAGAAGGAGTACCCGGAGAGATAAAAATGGTCAAACTTGGTATGTTCATGACATTGTTCAATAGATCAAAAACATAAATCAGGCCAGGATGCATCTTTTATAGATAGATAGATAGATAGATAGATATGAAGGGCACTATATAATAGATAGATAGATAGATAGATAGATAGATAGATAGATAGATAGATAGATAGATAGATAGATAGATAGATAGATAGATAGATAGATAGATAGATAGATAGATAGATAGATAGATAGATAGATAGATAGATAGATAGATACTTTATTAATCCCAAGGGGAAATTCACAAAAATATATTGCATATTGACAATCTTCACTTTATATAGTATCTTTTATATTGAGCATAACCATCACAAAGCACTAGGCCATCTGTCAGTCTTAAGTGTATGTGGCACGTTTACTTTTTAGCACTTTCACTGACCATTTCACAGTAAGGTGTAACATGGTCAGTCGGGTCAGGTGAGGTTCGGGTGCATGCACTGGTACAGCGTGTTGCCACACCCCCCTCATGACAAAACAGCTCGGGATCCTGGTTAGCAAACCCCCAGGCAGACACGCGATCCAGTCCCACCCTCTAGAAATGACCCAGCAATGATGATCCTGTGAGTTGGATCACCCTCGGGGAATCGCGCCACATGGCCGTAGTGCTGTTACTGACGCGCCCTCACAATGCAGGTAATGTGGCTCATCCAGGACTCCATGAGCAACCACCAGTGCCGGATTAACCAATAGGCACATGTAGCATATGCTACGGGCCCCGCAAATTCGGGGGCCCCCAAATGGTGGACCCAATATTTAATGAAAAAGTGTAGCATTGAAAAACTGGTTTTTAAAAATATTATCTTTACATTTTTAAACTGTAAATTTCTTACACAACAAAACTTTAGGGGCCCAACACATAAAATTCACATAAATATTATAAGATTCTTATTATAATCGAGAGTAAAATAATTATTTAGTCCGGTTTGAACTGTTCAGAATCTAAACTTCAGATGATGCAGACCAAAAGGGCCCCCAAATTTGAAATGTGCTTTGGGCCCCCAAAGCTCTTAATCCGGCCCCGGCAACCACTCATTCGACACAGAGTCAAACCAGCGGTACCCAAGGATTCTCCGAAGAGACACAATGCCAAAAGAGTCCAGCTTTCATCTCAGGTCACTGGATAGCGTCCATGACTCACAACCATATAGCAAGACAGGAAGCACCAGGACTCTAAAGACTTGGATCTTCATCCTTTTGCAAAGATATCAGGAGCGCCACACACACCTGTCTAGCGACCTCATGACCCACCATGCTGTCCCAATCAATCTACTGACTTCATAGGAAGAGTCACCAGAGACATGAATGTCGCTGCCGAGGTAAGTAAACCTCTCAACAAGGTCAACACTCTCTCCGCAAACAGACACACTGCTGATGGCTGTGCCCAAGAGGTCATTAAAGGCCTGGATGTGACGATGCGGGTTTGATACATGCTCCCATCATCTGTCCGGGAGCCCTTGAACCCTACACCGTCGGTAATGTTACAGATGAGCTTAGCAGTGAGGCACAACGTAGCAAGGGGATGGTGCAAAAGTGCAAGGTGCTTTTATTTAAAACAATCAACAAAAACAAAGTGTTCAAAACAAAGTGCAGTGTATTCAAAAACGTCTTCAAATAAATAATCCATAAAAACAGTTCTGCGGTGGGTTAGCACCCTGCCCAGTTTTGGTTCCTGCCTTGTGCCCTGTGTTGGCTGGGATTGGCTCCAGCAGACCCCCGTGACCCTGTGTTTGGATTCAGCGGGTTGGAAAATGGATGGATGGATGGATAAAAACAGTTGTGAAACGTGGAGGTTAAAAAAACAAATAGAAAAATCTTCTAAAAACAATGAGGTTAAGATAGCACAGGAAGCAATCCTTTAAAAACACAAAGCTCGGTGTCTTCTTTTTACCATGGCAGCTCCCCTGCTACTCCCATCTGGGCTACTCAACAGGAGAGTTGCCTACCTGCAGGAACAGCTGCCTTTCACTCTGGTCCGTTAGCCCTCCGATCCCTGGCTACGTCGGGATGCAAACCGGACCGAGACTTGGGTTATTTCCCCAGCGGCCAAGGCGCTCACGCTGGGGCTAAACCAGCCCAAAACCTTCTCGACTCCTGCTCCTTTCGATGGTCAGTCGTCTCCTCTACTGGTCACTCCAGCTCCTTAATCGCTCAGCTGGAGCGATCACTTCCTTCAGCCCCACCGAGTGTCAGCCATACACTCCCCTCGTGGGCTCACCTCCCAGCTGCCTGCTTTCTCTCATTCGAGCCTGCTCTTGCTCGCTCGCTTGCTCTCCTTCTCCCTCACACCGGCTCTCTCCATCTGCTTCCTGCCACCTCCCATTCTCTTCTTTCTTTTCATTTGTTCTCCCCTAGTCGACTCACGCTTCTATTTTATTAAGAGGGCATGGCAGCTATAGCAAATTAGCAGCCCCTGGAACAATCATGGATACGGGCGGTCTCTCACCTCTGCACTTTAGGTGAGAAACGCCCACACCGCAAATTGCCCTGAGAACTGCTTCAGCCACACAACCACCACGCCCCCTTGCTAAGCTGTGAGCGCGATGATTATTTATTAAAACTGGCCTTTAATGGGAGCTGGGGACCCGCTATATCACACTGGATCTTTGGTTTTTATCAGGACATTTGCAAGCCCAGACACTCAGAGCCTCCATTGACTCCGTGAAGATCACAGCATCGTTAGCAAAGTCAAGATCCATGAATCTTTCTTCACCAACAGATGCCCCACAGCCGCTGCACTCCACGATCCTCCACAACACCCAGTCCATACAAGCATTGAACAGAGTAGAAGCAGAACACACCCCTGATGAACCCCAGAATCAACTGGGAAAAACACAAATGGTCTGCCTCCACTCTGCACAGCACTCACAGTACCAACGTAAGACCAGAAATGACATCCAACAACTTAGGGGGAATCCTATGAAGTCTCAGGATGTCCCAAGTGTAACATGGCCAGGAACAAACTGTCATAGGCAGGAATTAAAGTTTGGGTGACAAGCTGGATCGCGCCATTTAATCACAACTGAAATACAAAAAAATCAGCTCTGGTTAGCCTCATTCTCTCTGGTGCTTTTGTGGTTTGGGAATCAGATGCTCTGTCCTCCTCTTTCTCTGGTCAAGGTCTGACGCCCAACTCCCTAGTTGTCTGCTTTTTATAGCATTGGCACCAGAAGGGGTGGAGTCATCTTAGAGGTGCAGGGCAGAGCAGCACAACTTTTTTAACAACTCTTCAATGCTGCTGGGGAGCAGACAACACTGTTAGCATTAGCGTCCCCTCTCTTCTCAGGGTGGAATTGCTTACCAGACCAGAGCCAGGACAGTGGTTCCCAGATGCATGCCTGACTAAGGTAAACTTTAACCAACATAGTAACTTTCATTCTTAGCACTAGTCAGCGATCAATTCAATTAAATTCCTTCTTAATTAAAGAGCCGACCGCCGCAAGCCACAATTGCTATTTTATCTTGTGAGGTCTCCTATGGACATACTGTAGGCTATGGTGACCCTGTTTTATACTCTTTATTGGGTAGACCTTAATAAAATGTCTAAAATCCCACAAACTTACCACTCCGGTCAGGTAGCTTAGCACTTTCTTCCCTTCTACATCTGTAACCTCAGGCATTTAGATAAACCCTAACCCTAAGCCTAACACTAATTTTCTTCATACCTTGATTAAATATTTATTATAGGTTTTATACATGTAATATGTTCAATTTCGCGTGCGGTGCGCTGGCGCAGTGGTAGCGCTGCTTCCTTGCAGTAAGGAGACCCGGGTTCGCTTCCCGGGTCCTCCCAGCGTGGAGTTTGCATGTTCTCCCCATGTCTGTGTGGGTTTCCTCCCACAGTCCAAAGACATGCAGGTTAGGTGGATTGGCGATTCTAAATTGTCCCTAGTGTGTGCTTGGTGTGTGTGTGTGTGCCCTGCGGTGGGCTGGCGCCCTGCCCGGGGTTTGTTTCCTGCCTTGCGCCCTGTGTTGGCTGGGATTGGCTCCAGCAGACCCCCGTGACCCTGTAGTTAGGATATAGCAGGTTGGATAATGGATGGATGGATTTTAGTAGAGGCCAGTGTTATTAATATGTGGGGTGTGGGAGGCTGAAAGTAACCCGGAGCTGGTGGTGGCCACTCTGCATGTGGGTTTACTAGAAGAAGAAGCCGGTGTTTGTATTAAAGAAATGGTCAAACTAACTACTGTGCAAGTTCAGCAGTCACCAGAGCAATTTATTTTTATGTTTGTTTTTTTGTACAGATGACTACGACATTTTTTTTCCTACTGTGATCTGCTTGACTGTGTTCTCTTCCCTGGGGATATTGCTAATTTTCGTCTTCCAAAAAAGCATCAGAAAAAGGTAACAAAGTGTGTTTTTTTTAATATTTAACAAAACTTCACACATACGATCTTGCATTCCTGCCAGTTACAGAAAAGCAACATTATAAATTCAGTTCTGATATCTTGTCAGTGTATAGCTGAAGGTGGAACATTAGATCAGACACCATTCTTATTTTATTGGGTGAAGGTGTTGTCCATCTGTTCATCCATTTTACATACCTGTTTTCTCCTGATTAGAATTGTCCCTGCATTAAGCAACCTTGAATAGGATCTCCATCCTTCAAAAGGAATATTCATGTGTTTACTGACGCAGAGTCCGCTTAAAGTTGAAAAACTGAGTAGACAACACAAACAGCTTCGAACAGTCAAATTCTACACAGAAGGCACCCCAGCCACAAGTCAAACTGGGCACAGAGGCCTGCAAGAAATCATTGAAAACCAAAGCACCACCGTATTATTCATTCTTTCATTTTTTGAACTCTCCAATATAGAGTCATCGGGAGCCAAACCCCGTTTTGGAAACATCAGGTACAAAACAGGGACCACCTCTGAACTGGAGCATCAGTTCATGACTGAGCTCACTTTCATAAACACGCAAACAAGGCAATTTAATGTTTTATGTATACAGAAGGTACATTTAGGTACATAAGTATTTGGGCAGTGACACAGGTTTCATAATTTTGGCTCTACATTCCACCACAATTGATTTGAAATGAAGAAATAATGGGGCGGCACGGTGGCGCAGTGGGTAGCGCTGCTGCCTCGCAGTTGGGAGATCTGGGGACCTGGGTTCGATTCCCGGGTCCTCCCTGCGTGGAGTTTGCATGTTCTCCCCGTGTCTGCGTGGGTTTCCTCCGGGGGCTCCGGTTTCCTCCCACAGTCCAAAGACATGCAGGTTAGGTGGATTGGCGATTCTAAATTGGCCCTAGTGTGTGCTTGGTGTGTGGGTGTGTTTGTGTGTGTCCTGCGGTGGGTTGGCACCCTGCCCGGGATTGTTTCCTGCCTTGTGCCCTGTGTTGGCTGGGATTGGCTCCAGCAGACCCCCGTGACCCTGTGTTCGGATTCAGCGGGTTGGAAAATGGATGGATGGATGGATGAAGAAATAATTACATGATTGGATTGTAGGTTGTCAGCATTAATTCAAAGGGTTTAACAGAAATATCGTATCACATTTAGGAACTCAGGTACTCAAAAGTATTTGGACATTTGACTTGACAAAAGCTGTTTCATAGCCAGGTGTAAGCAGGTCCCTCATTATTTCATTAACTATTAAGCAGGTAGACAGTCTGGAGTTGATTCCAAATATGGAATTTGCATTTGGAAGCTATCACTGTAAATTCTCAATATGAGGTCCAAAAAGCTGTTCGTGCAAGTTAAAACAGACCATCAATAGGCAGAGAAAACAAATCAAACCCTTTAGAAAGATAGCAGAAACACTAGGAGTGGTCAAATCAGCCATTTGGTACATTATTAAAGAGAAGGAACACACTGGTGAGCTCAGCAACACCAGAAGACCTGGACAACCACAGAAGACAACTCAGCTGGAAGATTGCAGAATTCTTTCCTTGGTGAAGAAGAACCAATTCATGACATTTAGTCAAACTAGGAACAGTCTCCAGGAGGGAGGCCTGTCATTGCCAAAGTCTACAATCAAGAGAAAACTTCATGAAAGTAAATACAGAAGGTTTACCACAAGGTGCAAACCACTGGTAAGCCTCAAGCAGATTAGACGTTTCCAGAACATATTTAAAAAAAAAACTGTCCAGTTTTGGAATGGTTTTCTTTGGACTAATATACCAGAATGATGGAAAGAGAAGAGTATGGAAAAGAGAAGAAATGGCTCATGATCTGATGAGTACCATATGGTGGAGGCAGTGCTATGTCATGCATGGCTTACTGCCAGTGGAAGTCGGTCACTGGTGTTTATTGATGATATGACTGCTGGCAGAAGTAGCAGGAGGAATTCAGAAGTGTCCACAGGGGTATGCAGTCTGCTCAGAATTAGCCAAATGCTGCAAAGCTGATAGGACGACACTCAGATGGACAATGAGCCAAAACATAATGTGACAGCAAACCAGGAGCTTTTCAAAGCAAAGAAGTGGAATATTCTTCAATGGCCAAACCAGTCAACTGACCTCAACAAACTGGACATGCATTTCACTTGTTGAAGACAAAACTGAAGGAAGAAAGTCCAACGAACAATCAGCACCTGAAGAGAGCTGCAGTACAGGCCTGGCAAGGCATCACTAGGGTGGAAACCCAGCACTCGGGGGTTCAAGCCTTCAGGCAGTCATTTGATTTTCAACCAAACGTTGAAAATGATTGTCATATTCATAAATGTTAGTTTGTCCAAATACTTTTGAGCCCCTGAAAATGGGGGGACCATGTATAAAAATGTCTGTCTTTTCTAAATGGCTCATACAATGTTTTTTATTTAACGCGTTAAATTAAAACAGCAAGTCTACATTTCAATCATATCTTGATTGCTTCATGTCAAACCTATTGTGGTGGTGCACAGAGCCAAAATGACGAAAACTGTATCACTGTCCAAATACTTATGGACCCTACTGCATATCTATAAGGGACGTTCACCAGTGACCTGAGATGAAGACTGGATTCCTTTATTACTGTGTCTCTCCGGAAAATCCTTGGGTACCGTTGGTTTGACTTTGTGTCGAATGAGCGGTTGCTCATGGAGTCCCGAATGAGGCACATGATCTGCATTGTGAGGGAGCGTCAGTTACGGCACTACGGCCATGTGGCGCGTTTCCCTGAGGAAATAAGATCCTCATTGTTGGGGACCCAAGTGACTGGACCAGGCCAAGGGGTCGCCCACATAACACCTGGCTGTGGCAGATAGAGGGTCATTTCCGGAGGGTAGGACTGGACCACGTGTCTGCCTGGGGGATTGACAACCAGAATCCCAAACTGTTTCGACGTGTAGTGGGTGCGGCAACGCACTGTATCAGTGCATGCTCCCCAATTTGACTTGACTTGACTTGTTAATTAAGAATTTCTAAAATAAATTGCATGACTTTTCTACACAGTCACCTTTCCTTTGCAATGCAATTTTCCTAGTCACATGACACTCTCAGACATGACCAGTTACTACTTCCCTTGCCTTCACCGTTTCCAATGAAAATATAAAAGTGTGGACACCTTTTGAACGTCCCTCGTGTATATATGGAAGCAAAGGTCAAAGATTTGCACATTTGTAGCTAGAGATCCACAAAGAGAGAAAATGTGTCACATATCTTAAAATAGTTTTTTATTCCTAAGCTTTCGACAACCTGCCAGGTATCATCATCAGAGGAAAATGATTAGACACACAGGAATCAAAGGCAATATACAGCAAGTGAAGGGGTAGAGGTTGAGGTTGTAAGGGGAGGGATGGATTAATAGCTGTGAGCTTCTCGGATAGCCAAAGGTTCCCATCGTTTAATGTACTTGCCTTTGATTCCTGTCTCAACTCTTTATCGAATAAGTGAGTTAGAAGATGGATGGACAGATGGATGTACATTATTACCCAACCATTTTCTATATTCAGTGTACTTTGGAGAAGGTAGAGGCTATCTGAATGGCTTTTTTTATAGCCCTGACTAATTTCCAGACATTCACCCATATCTTTAAATAGGTAAGAGGATAACAAAACACTTGAACATTAGGGAAATTACAGTACTTAGCTTGAATTTCAGTATTTGCTCAAATTAAAGAAAGTAAAAGCTTTCATGACTCAGGAGAGCAAAACATCATCAGAACAAGAGTCTCAGCTGCAAGAGCGAAAACTCATCTATGGGCAAATGTATCTACTTCAAGTTCTTGCCTGTTCAGCTGTAGCCAGGTGACTTGGGTCTGAGGAAGAGGCCCATGGCTGGATAGCAATGCTGACTGGTTCTGAGATGTTAAAATGACAGACGGTATCCAGGGTTTGGTAGTTCATCTTTTTCTCATCTTATTCAAATGCTGTTTGCAACATTATGTCCCATGAGTGATGTGGCTAGTCTTTGCATGTTCCTTGTTTCTTGCTGCAACATTCTGGTTCATTCTGGCAGAAATTCAGTTACTGTATATATCTGTGTATAAGTCGGGTCTTGAAACCTGAAAAATCGATCATAAAATCACACCCCAACTTATACGCCCGTTCAAAAATGAGACACTTAATTTTTTATTTATTTCTTTACATCTTCTTGCCTCCTCAAATCTCGCACCAGTTTCTCATATATGTCGAATTTTGTTGCAGCAGTGCAGTTACCAATTTCCGTTGCTACTTCAAAGATGTTTAATTTAAAACCAGCTTCATATTTTCCTCTGATCGAATGCTCCATCGTAGATAAGTGATGCTCTTACGATAAAGGTGTATGAGGGTGTGAGATACAAAAAAATGTACAAACGTCACTTCGGAATAGTTCGGGTATTACCGTGTGGTCACATAGGCACAATACATGGAAAAAAGGCTCTGTGCTCCGTGGTTACTCTCTCAGGTGGGCGTGAGCATATCATAATCTCTTGGACCAATAGCATGAATTTTCCACATTCGACTTATACGACCGACATTATAAAATACTGGAAATTATACGGTAAAATCAAGCCCCGACTTATCCGCAGGAGAACTTAAACACAAGTATATACAGTATATAAAAAATGTACTTCCTTGACTGTCAACTTTATTCATTTGAATATTTATACTTGAAACGAGCCCTGTTTGTCACTTTGGAAATGGTGTTTGACATGTTCTCATGTTATAGTGTACTTTTATATGTTGTGGACATTTTGCATTTGGGGATTTGGGCGCTCCAGTCTCACAAACCCAACATAGACAGATATGGACACAAGTCTCTGCACAACACACAGGCTTTTTGCACATGTGTGGAAAACACTTCCCAATATTTTATACAATACACAATACAGTGAATAAGCACAGTAAGAAAGCACACAGAACTTTGTCTTCACCTTCATTTCTCTGTCTCTTCTGTTCCTCTTTCCACTTTCACTCTTCCTCCAGCAAGCTTTGTCCTCGAATTCCAGACTCTGGCTCGTCCATCTGAGTTGGGCATCTCCTTTAATCTTTCACCCGAGAGTACGTCCAGTCTTCTGTACACGTAGTACAAAAGCACTTCCAGTTAAGACGGAAATCCCATGAATTAGGGCTGCCTAATCACCAATGCACCACATGGTGGCACCCATGAAACCCAACAGAGCAGAGTAAAAGAACTCCATGATCCTATTCTGCCCTGTGGGAATCCGAGGCACCGCTGCAACCCAGGGGGACTGCCATCTAGTGCTCCGGGGGAGATAAGATAATACCCTGTGTATGCTCTCTCTCCTGGGCCTTTCATCTCATGGGCATCATAGCTGGGTAAGGCTGCCAGCAGTCCCTTACAATGTCTAAGAAAAAATGCAAGCTACATCTATTTGTAAATACGCAAATACAAAATAAACAGACTTTATACTTTGGATTCAGAAAGTATTCTGTGTTGCAGCCTTGTGTTAGAAATTTTAAAATTCATTTTCCCTCATGTCAAGCAATACACAATACTCCAGAATGCCAAAATAAAAACAGGTTTTAGAAATTTTTGCAAATTTATTAAAAATAAAAAAACCTAAACACCACATAAACACACGTATTTAGACCTTTTTATTGTCAAACTTGAAATTTGGCTCAGGTGCATCCCATTCTATTGGTCGTCCCTGAGATCTTTTTACACTTGGTTTACAGTCCACCTGTGGTCGAGCTAATTGATTAGACCTGATTAAGAAGGGCACACGCCTGTCTGCAGAAGGTTCAACAGTTGAGCAAAACCTAAGCAATGAAGTTGAAGGGATTGTTCAGAGACTGGATTGCGTTGAGGTGGAGATCTGGGGAAGGCGACAAAAATAACCTGCAGCCTTTAAGGTTTCCAAGAGCACAGTGTCCTTCATGATGTCCTTCCTTAAATGGAAAGAATTTTGGAACAACCATGACTCTTCCTAGAGCTGGCCACCATTTCAAACCTGAGCAATCGTGGGAGAAGTGCCATAGTAAGAGAGATGACCAAGACCCTGATGGTCACTTTGGCTGAGCTCCAGAGAACCTCTGTGGAGATGGAAGAAACTTCCAAAAGAACAGCCAATCCTGCAACACCCCATCAATCTAAGCTTTATGATAAGTGACCCAACAAAAGTCTATCCTCAGAAAAAGAAACATGGAAGTCTTCTTGGAGTTTACCAAAAGGTATCTAAAGTACTCTCAGAATCTGAGAACCAAGACTCTCTGGTCTGATGAAACCAAGATTTGCATTATGTCTGGAGGAAGCCATCCTGTGCAATACCATTCCAGTGGTGAAATATGTTGATGGAATCATTGTACTGTTCAGTTGGTTTTCAGGGCCATGGAACATAGCAAAGATATCCTGAATAAAAACTTGCCACAGAACGCTCTTCCAACAGGACAATGACCCTAAACACAAGAGTTTCTTATGGACAACTCTGGGAATGTTCTTGTATGCCCAGCCAGAGTATGGAATTGAACCCAATCAAACTTCTGTGGAGAGACTTGAAAATAGCTGTCAACTGACGGTCTCCATCCAACCTGACAGAGCTTGAGAGGATCTATAGAGAAGAATGGCAGAAAAATCCTCAAATCCTGGTATGAGAAGATAGTCATGTCAAACCCAAGAAGACCCCAGGCTGGAATCCCTGCCAAAGGGGCTTCAGCAAAGTACTGAGAGAAGGGCCTGAATGCTTGTGTCAATGTGATATTTCAGTTTTTTTATTTTTAATACTAGGGGGCTTCGCCCCCTGCTCACTTCGCTCGTCAACCCCCGTGTTTGGTTTTCTGGATACACACTTAAGATTTTTTTTTCTTTGAATTGTTGCTATTTCATTAGTTTCACTTTTATTTCAAAACTTACTGTATGTAAAAACAACATTTGGAATCTTTCGAGTCCCAATATGCTGAATCTTTTAAATGAGGTCAGTGAGACATGTGTTTAATGACTTTGTCAGGTTAGAGATAATGAAAACTGGAATTCAAAAGACTCAAAAAAAAATGTAGGCGCGAAACACATGTAGAGCAAGATACAGAATATGAAAGCAGAAAAAAACAGTTCAAAAAAACAAAGTAAACATAGCATTAGCGCAAAAAAAGAAATTATTACTCGGAGAAATATAACTAAAAGGCGAATAGAGATCGAACATATGGACACAGGTGATATGTCAGAAATATATAAATATTGTAAGGCTTTGAAGTTTAAGTCAGAGAATTTCAAAAACGTGTTTTACCTCACATGCGTTTATTGGTTACTTTGCAAAAAAAATGATTAACTGCTGATGATGTCGATCGCTTTGTCTGTGCTGAAATTCCAAACAGAGAAACCTATCCGGAATTATCTCTAACCTGCTCTGCATGTGTTTGGCCCCTTTGTTTTGTAACCTCTTTATGACATTTCACTTTGTTTTCTACTCTTTGTCTTTTATTTCTAACCTCGCTTTGTCCTGCTTTTTTTTCAATGACACCTGGTCCGTGGTGATTATTTTCCCTTTTTCGAGTATTAATTTCCATTTGTTTGCGCTAAATGCGATCTTTACTTTCTTTTTTTTTATACTTTCTAATTTTCCTACTTTCTTATTTTTTAACTTTCTCCACATTTGTATCGCGCATACGTTTTGTTTTTTTTTTGGAATCTTTCAAACTCCACTGCTTTCATAACCTGCTCTGCATGTGTATAGCGCCAATGTTTGTGAACGTCTTTATGAAGTTCTACTTTGTCTTTTACTCTGTCTTTTAATTCTGAGCCTGATTAGACGTCCTTTGTTTCAGTTCCACTTGTTACAAGCTGATAATTACTTGCCTTATTTTCTGAATTTGCACCTATATTATTTTTTCTTTTTTGCTCTTTTTTCTCTCCAACACTTTTGAGTCTCTTTTCTCCCCGCTGCTTTCTTCTTTGCTTAGTCGTCGACGTTTCATTTATAACCTATTGTCCTTATACACTTTATATGCGCTGAGACCCTGGATCTGTGTGTGCTCAAATCCTTCACAAGACTGAATGTTTTGCTGCCCCGTTGTCTTATTTGATAGATTGTAAGTAGGGTGTGTCTTGCAAGAATCTCATGTTCTACGTCATCGCGAGACGGTCCTGGGTCAATCTCTTGGCATAATGCCTCATGTTTAAGTTCCTCGTGAGTTTTTTAACTATCTTCCGTGATCTTAACGTGAAGATCACGTATCATCTCCTAGTCATTCAATCCCACAGGATTTTTTTTTTATAATAGAGAGATAGTTCCAAAAATTTATAGATTCCTGTTTTTGCTTTTTAATTCTGGGGTATTGAGTTGATGAGGGAACAGTGAATTTAAATGATTTTAGCATAAGGCCGCAACATAACAAAATGTGACAAAGAGTGAAAGGCTCTGAATACTGTCTGAATCCACTGTATGTCTGTGAAGTCATTTAAAGCATACACTTTGCATTATATTATATTATATTATATTATATTATATTATATTATATTATATTATATTATATTATATTATATTATATTATATTATATTATATTATATTATATTATATTATATTATAACTCCAATTTGTAAAGAACAAATCATAAACCACAATACAAACACCCCAATAACTCAGTGTGGGCTCCAATGCATCCCTATGATGCATAAATTAATTAAAAACTATCAGCACAATATGGTGACCATAAATGCCAAGAAAACACCTCAGAACATGTTTTGTTATTGGATGTCTTTTTCTATTAACACACTTCTGCCACCCATAATGAAACATTGCTTTCACATTTTAGAACAACCACCTAAAACACCTTCAGCTTACTCCTTATAGGTAATGTGGCTCACTAGCGGCTGAGGTGTTGAATACTAAACCACAAGGCTATCACTGTGGTTCCCATCTATGGGTCCCACTGTGACAGTGGGTGAGTCAAATTTGCCAACGCTCAACCTGTAGAACAAAATGAAACAATTTTACTGTATTGTATCTTGTGATTGTGTTCACAGTGCATTATACAATTTGTTGAACCCAAAGAACCTGAATTGCTACATACTCCTATCCTAATTGCCTGTGAAAAATGCAGATTGGCCAAATGCCAAGAGCAACAAAGAAAGGCTAAAATATTAAAGCATAATGAGCAGGTTCTTTAACTGGGAAAGGCTTTAACTTCCAAAAAAAAAATTAAAACCATCATCAGTATCAGTGACTGAGACTAAGGGAAGCCATGTCAATATTCAGAGATTAGCCTAGCTCTAACCTGTGACCTTTAAAGTCATCCTGTCCCAGCTTTGTCTGTTATGATGGATCAGCACACAAAATCATAAAATGATGTGAGGTCTCTAAAAGACTCACAAAACCAGTCCAGGGCCTTCCCTAGCATCCCCAGAGGAGGCCTCATCCTAGGTAGTCTGATCCCCCAACTCCAAAGGCAGGCCTGTTCAAACACCAAAAACAGAACAGAGGTACAAACTACTTTAAATAAATGATCAATATACCTCCCTAGGGAAAGGAATACCATAAGAAACTCTTGGAAACAAGTCCACAAATAAGCTTAAAAGAGAAAAAATGTTTAAAATAAATATAAAAGGAACAAAAAATGACAAAAAAGGTTTCAAAAGGCGATCCAAGGCAAAGTCCAAGAAACTGGAAAAAACAATACTTACAAGAAAAAAAACACACTCCAAACATCAATGAATGACTGAAGGACCCACTCAATAGCCTGCAGTATACTGGCTGAGGGCGGTTCTTTGGTGATGACATCAGGGTGGCCCCTCCTCTTGGAGGTTCCCGCCCACAAAACACAACCTAGAATCACAATCCACAGACACTATACTGTATAACAAATAAACAAAATTAATGAAAAATAAATGATTACAATGAACATATGAAAAATAATAATGTAAAATAAACAAAGAAGGCACAAAAAAGGAAAATAAAAATAAGCTAGGGAATAAACCCTGGCTGTAACATAACACTGTGGGAGTAGAGGGTCTTGTGCCAGCCACAACATTACAGGCAGAGTGGGTGTTTTTACATTACCCATGCTTACAATACGTCTTCGTAGAAACTGATTTAAAATCCAGGTCTGAGCGCAAAGCTTGTATAATTTTAATATTTCACCTAAAACAAAGATTGAATCGTTTAGTCCAGTAAATTCATTTTTTATGACTTGCCACAAATATATTTCTGTGTGCATAGATTCCGTCTCATGTACTGCATTAAGGAAGTTGTTTATTGTTCTTTATGAATTCCAATCTCCTCTGTTTTTTTTTAGAATTAAATTATGGGCACCTCACTGTTTTATGGAAGAATTTCCAAAAGTTGAGAACAGTTCCGTGAAGAAGCTTTTGCAGGTATTTGAAAGTATTTATATTTTTATTTATTTATACTCTCTCCACCTATTTATCAATGATCTTCCTCCTAGGTTATACAATACCGTTCAAGTGTTCCCCTTCGATTCCCCAGAAGTCTTACACAGTCACAATGTCTGTGTCATTCTAACACATACTTATTCAGAAATAACTGATATCGAGAGCTTGCTGAAGCATCTGTGCATGGATTTCCACTTGTCATTGACAAAGATGAATGTGTAATCAGAATATAAGTTTAATATGTCACTGTGCTCTATGCAAATATTTTCTTTTCTTTTCTTCTCACATGTACAGCTAACACAAAGCCAGATTTAGTACAGGGGCCCAGCATTTAGAACTGCTAGGCAAGCATTTTAAGACAAGACAAGTTAAGGACAACTGTGAAATGGGCAACATGCACTATTTCTGTGTGTCAAACTCAGAACAGAATTGCATCCTCTTGTTGCCTTGTTTGGAATTGTATTATTCACCTAAGTGGTGGCCTGTACATGGAGAAAGAGTATAAAGCCTTGGAACCTTGCCCGGCACACCTTTGAAGCTGACGGACGAATAGGAGATACCGTCATCCGATCCAGAAAATCCTTCTAATGCAGCGACGAAAATGGCAGACTGTATACATCGGGCCCCCACTTTGGTGACAGTCTTGTCACGGCTTCCTCGTCTGTTATGCCACGTAAACCGTCATTAAAGTTATTTCTCTTATGTGATTTCTTACCGCTGTGTCACTAAGGAAGGGGTACAGTATCACCTTTTTATATTATATCTGTATAGTTTGGGGTTATGTAACACGCTGCAATTACAAAAGAACTTATTCCAACAAGGAAGCTAGCGCCCCCTGCTGGATACAGCATGTTACTAGGATGTACATTAAGCATTATGGAGCTTCGTAGGAAATAATGAAATAATCTGATGAAGGATCACACAAGTAAGAATGTCTGTCTTTCTAGTCTGTGACATTGCTAAAGATCATAAAAGTCAAATCAGGTTTTGAATCCAGTAGGCAGAGACATAAAAACAGAACAGGCCAGGCAGGAAATGCTGGCAATGGAGACTCACTCAGACTTTTCAGAATGCTTGGCGGGCGGGACTTTGCAGCGGCGCAGAGAGAGAAGAGAGACCGAGGTGAGAGAGTATTACAATAAAGTATTTTTATGGTCCCGACAGTTTCCCCATATGACACGAATCTATAGAAATCGCGTTACTATGAAGCACATTCAGCAGATGCTTTCATTACAACGAAGTGACCTTGAAATGCTTGAACGAATCATCCACAGAGCAGTTAGATGTGGTCGCAGCTCAGTTGTGCACAACGATCCCCAAAGAGAAACATTGTAAAAAAAATCTCTTTCTTCGAACTTTCCTCGTAATGTTTTTTTTTGTCGTTGTTTTTGTTTTCTGTGGTTTTCAGTGATACCTTTTGCTTATTGCTTGTCAACATTTGAAAAACATCCATTGGAATTTAACTCATTGTCACCCTCCTATAGAAACGGCAGACACGAAAAAAGATAGCAGTGTTAATATTTGTGATGTGCAATCTGTAGGAATGGCAAAAAAAGAAGAAAAATCTTGGGTTGAAAACGTATGCGAACTGCTTAATAACTTAATAATAATAGAAATGTTATGTAAATTGTGTATAAAACTGATAAAACCGGTCCGTGGAAAAATTTGCATCCAATAAAGTGGTCCTTGCTGTCAAAAAGTTGGGGACCACTGTTGTAGAAGACCAGCCCAACCCAGACAGACACACAGACTCACAAGTCCCAAAACACACACGTTTATTCTTCTTTTCTAGGTGTTTGCAGCACACACAGTGCACAAACCCCAGTAAACTCTTTCTTTCTTTCTTTCTTTCTTTCTTTCTTTCTTTCTTTCTTTCTTTCTTTCTTTCTTTCTTTCTTTCTTTCTTTCTTTCTTTCTTTCTTTCTTTCTTTCTTTCTTTCTTTCTTTCTTTCTTTCCTTTTCTTCTCTTTTCTTCTGCTGCCTCCACTCCTGCCTCACAAGCTCTGTCCACTGCCACCCGACTCCAGCTTTTTGATTGGAGTGAGGCGGCCTCCTTTATACTGCACCCGGATGTGCACTGGATGAGCTTCTGGCAGCACTTCCGGGTGTGGTGGAAGTGCTGTATACAAATCCTGCTCCTCTTCCTCTGGAAATGCTGCAGTTCTTACTTCCAGAGCTTTCCAGGCACCCCTGTTTGAGCTTCAAAGCCCCAAGCCTGTGGACTCGATGCAACCCAGAAGTCCCCTCTCATGTCCCAGGGAATGACTTGCCCTTCTCTGGGTCCCCTGCTCTTTCAGGCCTCTTGGCAGGGCACGATCTAGGGCCATCTATCACAATAGGTACTCATTGCAATGACGAATCCGCGGGAACCCCCCTTGATAGCACTGACATTCTATAACGACACAGTTGGAAACCCCTCTAAGGGTGGGTTGGGTGCATGCGCTGATAGCGCGCTGCCTCACCCACCACATGATGAACCATTTGGGACTCTAGCGCAGTGGGTGACAAACTCAGCACCACGCTCTTACAGTGAGAGGTTTTTTTTACGGTGGCTGGACTGCCAATCCTACCACCAACCCCCAAGTTTCCACTGTAAGTTGGAGGACCTGCATGCAGGGCTGGGTGCAGATTAACATCATACCCGGAACGAAGCAATTGCAGGTTATGAGCCTTGCTCTAATGGGGGGCCTGAATATCCGTTGCGAAAGAGTTTGTGATGAGCGTTACCTTTTCAGTAATGTTAAAGGCAATCAGAGCTGTTTTCATAAATAATGAAGAGAATTTACATGTCTCTCTATTATTGGAAGGAGACAAGATGTGATTTTCTCGGAAAGACACTTATACATCCCATGAGAAAGAGATTTAACTACAGCCGGGGCCGGAAATACAGGACAAAGAGTAGATGACAAAGTAGAACGTCGTAAAGAATTCAAAAATGTTGGCATGGTACACATGCAGAACAGGTTAGAGATAATGGAAGTATGAAAATTCCAAAGTCTCAAAAAAAGGATAGGAAATATCGCATTACTTGGTAAAATAAAGAGATTGAATATATTGTTCAGATTTAAACTTTAAGTCGGAAACTTGTAGATCGGCTAATTCGTGTTGCCATCAGGGAAAAAAAGAAGTAGTGTTTCTTCCCAATGAAAAGGCGTATCTGTGAGAATTAAAAGATTCCAAAAACATTAGCGTGGTACACATGCAGAGCAGATTAGAGATAATGGAAGTACGAAAATTCAAAAGTCTCAAAAAAAGGATAGTAAAGTTCACATTAGCGCAAACAAACGGAAATTATTACTCAGTGAAATAAATGAACAGCGAAAAGAGATCAAATATATCGTTCAGATTTAAACTTTAAGTCGGAGACTTGTAGATCGTCTAATTCATGTTGCCAGCCAGAATTAAAAGATTCCAAAAACGTCGGTATGAAGTCCCGTGAGACGGAGACTTTTAAAATGAGATTCTTTCAAGTCACTCCCTACTTACAACTATTTTCAAACAAGACCATGGTCATCTAACCTCAGTCGTGTGAATGCTTTTGTCAGACACACTTCCTGTGCTCTCAGCTCTTATAAATTTTATCATAATAATAATTTTATACGTTCTATATGACACATCAACGACAAAGCGAAGAAGAAAGAGCATGGACAAACATTCGAAAAAGTCGTTTTATTTATTAGAGAGAAAGAAACGATATTCACTCACAGGTAGTTATGCGTTGTGTTGTCACGATGTAAGTCTAAACACGGAATCAAAATTCAATGCGATCTTGAAGTTAAAAAAAAAAGTTAATTCCAAATATTGTTTTTACGAGAGTGGCAGCCTTTTCAGCAGCTCCATCAGTATGCTGCTGCTGGAGAATGTGAATTTCCCCTTGGGATTAATAAAGTATCTATCTATCTATCTATCTATCTATCTATCTATCTATCTATCTATCTATCTATCTATCTATCTATCTATCTATCTATCTATCTATCTATCTATCTATCTATCTATCTATCTATCTATCTATCTATCTATCTATCTATCTATCTATCTATCTATCTATCTAAAAGTGAAAGTAATGCATATGTAACAATTCCCATGAAAATAACAATCTCTTTAAATTGTATATCTTGTAAACCAAACCCTGGGGAGGGCGAGTGAAGCGAGCAGGGGGATGGAGCCCCCTAGTTTGGAAGAAAAAAAAAATCGGACTGACTTGGTTTCTTTAAAAACTTTGTCCATTTCTGATTTCCGATTGGGGCAGCTATCCATATCAGTGCCAGAGCCCACAGGCTCCATATCATCCAATTAATTGTCACTATCTCAATAAATCTAGTTGTTTCAAATCATTAGCAGCTTTATGCTTTTATTGCAACTACATTAACTACGGCCTGTCTGTTTATAGCAATATTTACTGCAAGCTGTTGCCACCAACAGAGTGGTGTGGTGGTGGCTCTGAGGCTAAAGGTCTGTGCTGGTATCCAGAAGGTTGCTGGTTCAAATCCCCATCACTGCCAAAAGAGATCCTACTCTGCTGGGCCCTTGAGGAAGACCCTTAACCTGTAATTGCTCCAGGGGCGCTGTACAATGGCTGACCCTGCACTCTGACGACAAGGGGTATGCGAAAACTAACAAGTTCCTAATACAAGAAATGGTATAAGGCGAAATAAAGAACAAAACAAAAAAAAAAAACTTTTAAGGCTGTCCACTAGATGGCACCACTGGAGTAGCTAACTGAGACAACAGCAGCAAAGCTCAGCAGCAAGCTGGCTGCATCTATGGTGGCTGCAAACTGAGGTATGAGTTTTCTCGTATGTTGCATTCTGACAGGCTCAAACTGGTACAACTTAACTTGTACCTTGTGTTCAAAGTGTTAAGAGAATTTTTTGTGATTGTTGGTTTTCATTTAAATTTACTGATTTTTTAAATTATTCCTGCTCTGTCTCTTAATTTTGCTTATGGATTGTGTTTTTTAGGACTTGTTTGCTTTGGGTTGACATTCAGCCACATCCTTTTTGCTCTTTAGAACATTTTTGTTACTTATTCTGTTTTTTTTTAATGTAATCAACATTTGATTTAAAAGTATTCTTTGCTTCAATTTGTCTTGTAAAACCAGATTTATCCACAGTTTCTTTCACTTAAGAGTCATCTAAGGATAGTTTCTCCATTTTCGGGCGTGCTTAGACTGAAGCCTGCAGCTAGTAGTTGGGGGCTGGTTGGTTTTGGACAGACATGTGCTTTTGTAGGACCTTTTGGATGCCTCAAATTCTTTACGCTGCAGTTCTGACTCTCAGTTATGTATTACACTCAGCAGGATAATCATTCTTAAAGTAGCTAATTAACGTTTTTTTCATTGCTTGCAGAACAAAGAGCGGACTTTCTCAGACTGTTCATGGAATTCCATCTACACTGACCCATCTGTAACTGATGTGGAGGAAGTGCCAGACTCGACCAATGGAGAAACACTCCTGAATTCCGTTATTTCACAATGCACAGATAATATGGAGACATGCATTGCCCTTACTGTAGAAGATGGGTATAAACCTCAGATTACAAACACAAAAGTTTTGGTGGATGGCCGTAGAATACCCGCACTTGCAGCTTCTAACGATGTAAAGGAACAATTTCCAGAAGAAAAAGCCAAACTCCAGGAGGAAAGTGCATTACTTTCAAGCTTAGTGTTCAGCGGTTCTTTAGAAGATGCCCTCCAAAAACAAGATGTTTGTCTTTTCCTAAAAGGTGAAATGGGAGGAAAAAATATGACACTAGATGGCTTATGCAGTGACTCAATTCTAGGTGCGTGCAATTCAGAACCTGAATGCTTGTTTCAGGGTCCGACAGTCCTCCCTGATGAGTTAACTGCTTGTCTACAGCATCACAAAAAGGAGACTCAAATAGAAAGCTCTTATTTTCCTCAGTTTGTTCACCCATGATCTGATGATCACATTTTCTTACGTGCTGCTTCCCCTAATGAAGTCTCCATTTTGCCACACAGGATCATTGAACTGTGAAAATGTGAAATGCAGGCAAATGTGGGACTGTGACCACAACACTTTCCAGAAGAAAATCTTTTATCCTTAGAGCATTACTGTTAAGTTCATACTTTATATTTGAAACATAAATGTTAAAGTTCCAAACTATACTAATACATAACTATATACTATAGTAGTAGGGTGTTGTACCGTGTTAGCCATTATGGACGCAACAAGAAGTCAAACAAAATGACCCCTTTTATTGGCTAACTAAAAAGATTGCAATATGCAAGCTTTCGAGGCAACTCAGGACCCTTCTTCAGGCAGTTAAACATAATGCTGTGAACTCTGTTACACAAAGTTAAATTTGAACTTGATAAGTTGAATAAAGAATTATACATTTTTTGTGAATATGTCTTATATAACCAGGCACACGCTTCAATCATTTCTCATTTGTGTGAATGCTATTGTCAGACACATTTCTTGTAGAGAGAAAGGAACGATATTCACTCACGGGCAGTTATACGTTGTGTTGTCACGATGTAATTCCAAACACAGAATCAAAATTCAATGCGATATTGATGAAAAGGTAAAAGCGAAAAGAGATCAAATATATGGACATAGGTGATATGACAGAAGTATTTAGATATTGTTTGGCTTTAAAGTTTAAGTCAGAGACTTGTAGATCGTCTAATTCGTGTTGCCATCAGGGTAAAGTAGTGTTTCTTCCCAATGAAGAGGCCTATCCGTGAGAATTAAAAGTTTTGTTGTTTGGTGAAAGTGAAATCCTCATATGCGAGCGACAGAGACGTGAAGTTGCTGGTGTTGCTTGAGGAGGGGAAAAATAAATTGGCTGCCTTGGAGGAGTAGTGGAGGAAGACAAAGAGTGTGATTTGGGATGATTTTTCTTTGTGTGTTTTGGGGACTGTGTAGGGCCTATGGGACATGGGGAAGACATGCCCCACGGCTGAATAAAAAATAGTTTGTGTATTTTACCCGTGCCTCTGGTGTCAGTCTGTGTCGGGTCGGCACCAATAAAGTGCCTTTGCCACACTGGCTTAGTCAACAGGATCCCTGGCCGTCTGTAAGGAAGGGACCTGTAATCTTTTTTTTTTTTTGTATGGCGACCTGGCACAGCAGCGCGAGGCACACCTACTACATGGCTGCGCGGAGAGCGCAACCCCGTGACACAACTAAATTGTGCAGGAGGGCTGCGGCACTTGAGATTCGCTCATCCACCGCGCCCATGGGAAGGAAGACGGCCAGCCACAGCCTAAAGGCAGCAGGCATGCCAAAGGAGCCCGTCGTCGGTGGAAGGACTGATGAAGCGGCCAGGCCATGGAAGCTGCCTCTTGGAGATGGGATCCAGGAGGTAGGTGCTGGACTCAGGGAGGGTTTGCCCTAGGACAGCTGTTGTTTGGCTGGCCGAAGGATGCTGATTCCAGAGCCGGCGGCGGGACGAGGTCCAAGGAGAACGAAGGCCCGCTGTCTGAAAGGAAACCGCAGCTGGCAGAGGAGTGCCTGGAATTGCAGCCCAGTGGGGGTAACCCATGGGAACGGTGGTAGTGGAGGAGCAAAGAGACCTCCCCATAGCAGGTAAGAGGGTGGAGGGTGTGTGTCAGCTGCCCGCTGATAAAAGTTTACCGGTGGGAGCGACGAACCTCCACCCCGGCTTTGAGAATCACCCGAGGGCGCTTGCCTTGAAGGAGCAGGGCCTCAATGGCTTGTGGTCGGCAGCGTGGGACAAGGTAAGTCCTGATCCACTGCCGACTGATGAATTTAATTTGCTGTTAGCTGTATGGGAGCTGGTGGAGCTCCTCTGACCCATACGGTCTTTATTTCAGAATTGTTTGACTGCTCCAAGAGTCAGTGGAGAGGCTGGAGAAGAAGGTCGGCGTGCCGGTAGGAACCATACTAGGTTGGCTGAAGCAGTGCAACGCTGGATTCCCCAGCCTGTGTGATGCGACGGTTCAGGTAAGTGATTCCTGTAACGTAAAACAAGGAATAGGAGGGCCAGGCGAAACGGCAGCGGTGTATGTCAGTTCCGCTTGCCAAGTAGCCGCACCTTCTAAAAGACATGGGACGATGACCGGTTGCGCGGCAGAAGTGTATACGAGGAGGTGGATGCTGGCTGCCAAACAACCTTGTCCTGCCTGCCGCCATCGGTCTCACAGGCATCTACCGAGATGCAGATGGTAAGGGGCCCCTTTTCTTCCCATATGGGGATCCAGGCTGTCGGTGTGTCCCAGAGCAAGAGGAGGACCCGGAGGAAGAAACAGGAGACTCCTATTAGTGTGTAGCGTGAGCCCGTCTGCTCAGAGGCAGTAGAGGGCTGCGCTGCGAAGGGGTGGAGATGCCATGTACCCTCAGCGGATGAGGGAACAGGACTTTCCATCCTGATTCCATTCCCACAGGAATCGGACTGGAAGGGAGTGGCGTTTTTATGAGTGCGGCCGCTGTGGCCACGGCTGGCGGGGTTGTCCCTGGAGGACGTCCGGAGTGCGTGGACGTCGGGGCAACGCCCCCAGACCTGTTGCTTTTATCTCCACAGGACAGAGCTGTAGACGAGATGATGCCGACTCCCCATCCTGGTGAGGACCAGCCCTCGCGGGACGTGCTGCTGAGTCCCACGGGGCTCAGCTGAGGGTGGAGCACTGTGGCGGACGGCTGGGACCCATGCCCGGCCTGGAGGCCCCTTTGTCACTGGATCCGGGGGAGCAGCCATAGTAGCCACACTACGTCCCTCAGAACCTTTGTTGGCAGCCCCCCTGGGTTGTGTTGGGGCCACTTTTGTGGAACACCGGAGCTCATCCTAGTTGGGCTCCGTGGCCTCCGCCGGGGGAGCTGCATAGAGTAGCACGGCTTAAAGAGCACTTGAAGCACTTCTGGGTGGGCTATAAGAGGAGCCTGCAGCCACTACTCAGGGGCCAGAGTCAGAAAGAGAAGGATGAAGCTGCCTGGGAGGAGTAGTGGAGGAAGACAGAGTGTGATTTGGGGTGATTTTTCTTTGTGTGTTTTGGGGACTGTGTAGGGCCTGTGTGACATGGGGAAGACGTGCCCCACGGCTGAAGAAAAAATAAATAGTTGTGCCTCTGGTGTCCGTCTGTGTCGGGTTGGTGCCAATAAAGCACCTTTGCCACAACTACATTAAAATAATGAAAACACACAGTATTTTATGATTATTACCAGCAGCCAGACCACTTTCCAGTTATGGCTGGCTTACAAAACAATAGGACATGAACTAAGATTATTTCCAAAAGGACAGACTATTTCCAAATGATTTATGTGAAATGGAGTAAAAGTAGCACTGGAATAAAATTTTGATTTTGTATATTTTTGACAGAATTTTACTTTTTTATTTGATGAAAGAGATTTAGTTTGTAAAACTTATTTATATTTTTATTCATGGGTTGAATATGTTGGGGGGTATGACATTGTGATGAGTAAAAGATTTAGGATTAATGCACTGTGAAGTGGATGACAACTAAATAAGAGCAACCAGGGGTGGACAATCACCGTGTAGCACAACTTTTTTTATATTGTTGTTCCTCAAGAACAAAATTCATTTCCCCTCACCTGAAATGCAGTATGAATTGTGGGTCTTATCTGATCTACACAGGTGCCTTTCTAAATGATGTCCAGTCAGTTTGGTTTGCCACAAGTGGACTCCAATCACATTTTAGACACAGAACATTCCAATCCGATTCAATTCTAGACAAATCATAAGGAGGAGTAAAGCACAAGCAAGAGGTCTGAATGCTTATGTAGATGAGAGATTTCAGTTTTTGATTTTTATTAAATTTGCAATCCTTTCTATTACATGTTTTCACTTTGTCAGTATGAGTTATTAATATAGACTGTTGGGTAAAAATAGCAAATTTATATATTTAAACTGTGGAGAAGAGGGAGCTTAAATCGAGGAAAAATCACTGTATCTTTACTGGGGTCTGATGTTAAACCAGGACATTTCACAATATGTCTGACTGAGGTGTAGATCACACTCACCACACTGGCGACAGCGGCATGAGCTCCATTTATATTTGTCTTTCCTACCAGTTTCAGTAATGTGTCTGCAGTAGAGACCCCGAGCACTATTACTATGTCTGCCAGCCAAAGTGGGTGGATCAGTTATTGGTCAGAATTTTAAAGATAATGTTTTTGTGATTCTGGCTCCACATAATAACAAAGGGGTAAGGCCTCTAAAAAGCCCACAGAACAGATCTCACCCAAAGCAAGCCTGACTAGGCCTCAAACAGGAAATAAGCCTTAAAGAAAGACATTTCTTGAAAATGTCTCACTGGGGGAAAAACCGTAAAAACTCCAGCTGGGTGTAGAGTAAAGTGCACTAGAAATGAAAGATTAACGAAAAAGGTAAATAAAAAGAGCAGCTCAAAAGGGCAGAAAGAGGCAAAAAAACAGTTCAATTCACAGTAATCAAGTCCCGGCACATTAATCACAAGTAGGAATCCTTAAACAGGGCAAAAAATTGTTAAAAAGACAGTAAAAAATAAAGAATAACATAACAGTAGAAAACTCACCAAACCCCCAGCATATATGTAAAGTACTGCAGGAAGACTGCAAATCCCATGAGCCTTTAAAGGGCTGGATGCTGTCCTCCAACGGTGATTGACAGGTGGCCCCGCCTCTTGGGGAACCACCCTTTTTTCACTGTTGATTCTTTTATTTATGTTTAAACTGTATGCATTGTGAGGGACAAACCAACATCCCATTTGGGGTGGACCCTGCTCCCTTATCTGGCCATTAGGCCCTTATGAAGGAAAGTCAGCGAGGGTGGGGAGATATTCCCCTTCTGTGCCTAGACGTGGACACAGAAGGACACTAAAGCAGCAATTACACTGGGACTGGCGTCCCAGCATCCCTGGTTGGGCCAGGGAGGCTGGAAAGACAGGGCAGTGGGTGACTGCCTGCTATGAGTACTGGACAGCAGCACTCTGTCTGGTGAGTGACAATATGGATGACCACAGGGCAGCATGGGAGTTGTGGTCCCTTGGGGCTGCTCTGTTGGGTTCTGTGGGGGGCACCAGAAGGAGCTGTCAGATATTGACCAAACAAGAACCGATGGTGTCCTACCCAGCCTGGAAGTGCTTGATTGATTGAAGTACTCCTGAGTTGGGTATTAAAGGAAAATCCTCCTCTTGGCCCAGGGAGTCAGAGACAGGAGAGGAGTCAGGAGAAGCTCAGCTGGGAGGTTTGGAGTAGTTAAAGAAAAGAAAAGAACAGTGTCACTGGTTATTAGAAAAAGAATTAGAAGAAAAAAATTGTTCTGAAAGGAGAACTGGTCTTTAACGGGGCCTGGAAATAAGGCATTTCATTAATAAAGGACTTTATTTTAACCTGAGATTGTGTTTATAGCAATTGTGTCAAGAGTTTAGGGCTCAGGTCCGCCCCCTAGTGGCCACAGCATCTTTCTGTATTGTTGGATTTGTCTATTTGCAGCCTGTGTTAAGTTGCATGTGTTTAGTGGGTCGTCCCCCAAGAGGTTGAGTCACCTGCCAATCACTGCCAAGGACTGCCCTCTGCTCTGTAAATCCAGAGGGTCTCCCACAGGTCTTGGCGGTTCATTGTGAATGCACTGGAGTGGTAAGTTCTTGTGCTTTTGTGACTTGTTTATGCCTTGTTTTTTTCTGCATTTTTCTAACCTTCTGCTCTCTGTTTTGACATTGGTTTCAGATTCTGTATTGCGACTCAGTTCACCTTGGATTGCCTTCTTGTTACAGGCAATTCCATTTTGCCTTTGTGTTCCATGGAACTTTATTGTGATGGGAATACTTTTTTGTGAAGAAAAAAATATTTTATTTTATAAAGATTCAGTGCTTACCCTTATTACTAGCCAGGGTTTGACGGCGATATCCCTCTCTATTGGTTATTATTGGAAGTGTTTGGAACTACGTGCTGTGAGTGCCACAGAGGACAGATGGGCATCCTGGCTGGACAACAGCATGACCTCCGGACAAAATGGAAAGTGCCAGGGGATGGACAAGCAGAAGCTGGAGGCCAGGAGCAATTCCATTCCCCATTTAGTAAGTGCCAGTGGTCCACTGGAGGCATCCCAAGTTGGACCTCCGCAGGGGATCATGGGAACTGGAGTAAGTAAGTACAGGTCTGTCAGGGTCCCTGGGTGCCACAAGGGGGTGCTATTGGGGGAGGACTGTCCTGGTTCCCTAACAACCTGGAAGTACTCCCCACAAGTCATCCCGGAAATCTAGTAGTACGTGAAACTGTCTTTATGCCCTGTGCTGCAAGCCTGTATTTGGCTGATAATGTGTTGCATGGAAAAGAAAAGTAGAGAAGAGGTAAGGAATCATGTGAAGAAATGTATTCAAGAAATTAATTCACTCAGTATTACAGATGAGGCCTTGCAGATGTGCGGCACAAATTAATCATAACCAACTCTGAGATGTACGTGACTCAGCGTTCTGCATAGGTCAGAGCCCAACATCCTACTAGCTTCTGTGACCACATCACTTCTATAGCTGCGTTTACCCAAAATTACCAAACTTCAGCAGCTCTAGTTTGCAAATGGCATTCAGCAAAGGCTGGATGCGTTGAAATGATTCCACAGACAAAATATATTCATTTTGAAAACTTTAGTACTGAGAGGTCAAGCAAAATGACACCTTTATTGGCTAACTAAAAAGATTACAATATGCAAGCTTTCAAGATTACATTATGCCTGAAGAAGGGGCCTGAGTTGCATATTGAAATCTTTTTAGTTAGCCAATAAAAGGTGTCATTTTGCTTGACTTCTCACTACACTCATAATGACTAACACGGTACAACACCCTAGTACTAAAAACTTTAATAAAAATTCAAAGTAAAACAGTTCACACAAAAAAGAGAAAATTGATATAGCAAAGAAAAGAAAAGTTCTTGTTAAGAAAAGTTCAGTTTAAAGCTTAAAATTCTTCATTTCTTTAGGCTTGCTTATACAGCTTAACCATTTCTAAATGGTCAGAAAACTGTATACTACCCCCATTTCTATGCTGTAAATGGGTCTTTCGCTCCCTGCTAACACTGCGACCTGTTCTAAACAACAACAGACTCAATTAACACACTGTATCTTAGTTATAGCAAGAAAATTCTATCTCTTATTAATTTACGGGGGGTAATAGGATATACCAGTGGTTCTCAAACTGTGGGGCGGTTCACCCTAGGGGGGCGCGAAGTAACAACATGGGGGGCGCGAAGATGTGAAAAAAGAAAACAAGAATCTAAAATATGAAAAATACATCTATTGAAACCAAAACAAATTAACTGAAACTACATTATGATACTAGAAAAAAAAATACAGAGATACAGTAAATGTTGATAAAAGTTAAGTATGTATAATAAAATATGCATCTATGATATATCATTAATTAAAAAAGAACACCGTTCGGCGTCTCAGGAGGGGGAAGCAGTGCAGTGTCAACACTGTATATGGTGGTGATGGTGCGCTGCTGACCTCGACTCGGGACGTTGTGGGTCGGTGGGGGGAGTACTTCGAAGACCTCCTCAGTCCCACTAACATGCCTTCCAAGGAGGAAGCAGAGCCTGGGGACTCGGAGGTGGGCTCCCCCATCTCTGGGACTGAGGTCACCGAGGTGGTCAAAAAACTCCTTGGTAGCAGGGCCCCGGGGGTGGATGAGATACGCCTGGAGTTCCTCAAGGCTCTGGATGTTGTAGGGCTGTCTTGGTTGACACGTCTCTACAACATCGCATGGACATCAGGGACAGTGCCTCTGGATTGGCAGACCGGGGTGGTGGTCCCCCTCTTTAAGAAAGGGGACCGGAGGGTGTGTTCCAACTACAGAGGGATCACACTCCTCAGCCTACCTGGAAAAGTCTATTCGGGGGTTCTTGAGAGGAGGGTCCGTCGGATAGTTGAACCTCGGATTCAGGAGGAACAGTGTGGTTTTCGTCCTGGTCGTGGAACAGTGGACCAGCTCTATACCCTTAGCAGAATCCTGGAGGGTGCATGGGAGTTTGCCCAACCAGTCTACATATGTTTTGTGGACTTGGAAAAGGCATTCGACCGTGTCCCTCGGGGAATCCTGTGGGGGGTGCTCCGGGAGTATGGGGTACCAGACCCTCTGATAAGGGCTGTTCAGTCCCTGTACAACCGGTGTCAGAGCTTGGTCCGCATTGCTGGACTCCGCCAGTGCTGCCCTTTGTCACCGATTCTGTTCATAACTTTTATGGACAGAATTTCTAGGCGCAGCCAGGGTGTTGAGGGGGTCTGGTTTGGTGGACTCAGGATTGGGTCACTGCTTTTTGCAGATGATGTTGTCCTGTTTGCTTCATCAGGCCATGATCTTCAGCTCTCTCTGGATCGGTTCGCAGCTGAGTGTGAAGCGGCTGGGATGGGAATCAGCACCTCCAAATCCGAGACCATGGTCCTCAGCTGGAAAAGGGTGAAGTGCCCTCTCAGGGTTGGGAGCAAGATCCTGCCTCAAGTGGAGGAGTTCAAGTATCTCGGGGTCTTGTTCACGAGTGAGGGAAGAATGGAGCGTGAGATCGACAGACAGATCGGTGCGGCGTCCACAGTGATGCGGGCTCTGCATCGGTCTGTCATGGTGAAAAAGGAGCTGAGCCATAAGGCAAAGCTCTCAATTTACCAGTCGGTCTATGTTCCTACCCTCACCTATGGTCATGAGCTATGGGTTGTGACCGAAAGAACGAGATCGCGAAAACAAGTGGCTGAAATGAGTTTCCTCCGCAGGGTGTCTGGGCTTACCCTTAAAGATAGGGTGAGAAGCTCAGTCATCCGGGAGGGGCTCAGAGTAGAGCCGCTGCTCCTCCGCATCGAGAGGAGTCAGATGAGGTGGCTCGGGCATCTGATCAGGATGCCTCCCGGATGCCTCCCTGGTGAGGTGTTCTGGGCACGTCTAACTGGGATGAGGCCCCAGGGAAGACCCAGGACACGCTGGAGGGACTATGTCTCTCGGCTGGCCTGGGAATGCCTTGGGATTACCCTGGAAGAGATAGAAGAAGTGGCCGGGGAGAGGGAAGTCTGGGCATCTCTGCTCAAGCTGCTGCCCCCGCGACCCGACCTCGGATAAGCGGAAGAGGATGGATGGATGGATAAAAAAGAACAAATTGGTATTAATGGGCTCCTTTCAAAAACACTTTAGGGGGGCACGATTAAAACTGTTATGAAAACTCGGGTCGCAAATACTTAAAGGTTGAGAAACGCTGGGATATACCATAGTCTATGGCTATGACTAAGCAAACACTAATATGAATTTAACTTCACTTAAAGCATTCACTTTCTATGATTGGCTCTTACAACTGCATTTGTGAAAATCAAAATAAAATATTGCATGCCCCACCATGATCAAATGATTTTATTGTTTAATCATAAAATGTTACCTGCTAATACATTCATATTTGATGTTGTGACAGACGACTGGGGCGTCTGTGCAGCCGGGATGCCTGGAAGGTGGAAGGACCGGGAGAGGACCAATACCTCCCCTGAGACATGAGAGGGCAACCGCCCTGGTTCACATGTGGGCACACGTGGCCACCACCAGGGTCTGCCCAGACGTTCCAGGAGATGTGGTCTGCAACACTTTTGCCACAACAGGGAGTGCTGCTAGGCCAGGAGGGCTAATACACCCGGTGTGCTTCTGGGTGCTCAGGCAGCACTTCCGCCACACCTGGAAGTGCTGCAGATAGATCGTCAAGAAGCAGCTGGAGCACATCCTGGTACTGTATACAAGGGGCCACCTCACTCCAGTCGAGGAGCCGGAGTTGGGAGGGAGCGTGATGAAGAGAGGAGTGGAGGCAGCAAGAAAAGAATAGAGAGAAGGAAGGACTGTGAGTTTGGTGCAGTGTACTTGATAAATTAAAATAAAACGTTTGTTTTGGGCATAAGCTGTCTTGGTGTCTGTCCGTGTCAAGGCTGGTTCCCATAATGTGTGTAGCACAATCTTATCTTTACTTCCATTGATTTGACTGTGATACATATTAAGCTAACAGGCCTTGAGTTACTAAGGTTAGTCAGATGAAGATTTTTATAGGATGATGCCATTATGCGCATTAGGGTCCTGTCTTTACATTTTTCACTACAATTTCTAACAAAAAAATGTATTTATATACTGTCTAGCCGAAGAACGAACCAAGCATTGATGTCACCATAAACCCATCCTCTGATGATGTCCCGTCTGGCCTTTCTAGAAGACGAAACTTCCTTCAGAAACCCACCTACCACAGATGTCATTTCCTCTTCTGGCCGCCCTGGACCATCCCCTTCCTGTCTCTGCCATATAAAAGCCTCGGTCTGCCTACTGCAGGCATGTGTGCATTTGTTCCACCAACTGCTGTGTAATGTTTTGATTACTAGGCCTTACAAGATAAATAATCAACTGTATATACTCAGAATTCTGTCTTGAATATTACAAAATATTAAGTGTAGACGAGCTTCCCTTCTTTTGGGTATTTTGACTTGCTAAGATAATAAATGGCCACTATCTGTGTTCTGCTATTAGTTACACTACTATAAAATCCAAAGCAATACCAAGAATACCAGAATACCAGATGAATGAAGTGGTAATTACAGGGTCTCCACAGCTGCCCCCACTTTAGTTCAGTAACTGCGACCACCGTAACATATTGTTACTTTGTACACTATCCAGATCTAAAACAAATAAAAGCCACAACAAGTTTTAAAGGGATTTCATTCTTACCAATAAATAAGGAGAGGGTTAGAAAAAGAGAAAACTCAAAACAACAGCCCAGCTGGTCCTGCCATTTCTCTCAATAAAGCAGAGCGATTACCATTACAACACTGAAAGTATAATCCAACCTCCAGAGGAGTCCTTCACATCTTTCCCAATATATAGTACATCGTAAATCCATAGCAATGGATACAAACATTGCACCGTAGGCACACTCCTCCTAGTGTTAGCTTCCACAGGGCAGTTTTAGGCCACTAGATAGATAGATAGATAAGGCACTATATGATAGATAGATAGATAGATAGATAGATAGATAGATAGATAGATAGATAGATAGATAGATAGATAGATAGATAGATAGATAGATAGATAGATAGATAGATAGATAGATAGATAGATAGATAGATAGATAGATAGATAGATCTGGCAGTGATGTATTCATATAGCTTGTAAATGAAAAGCAAAGCTGTTGCAACTTGTTGTAAATACAGGAAACCTGTGTTTAGAGACTTTAGCCACAGTTGCTTTCATAAACATCTTGTCAGTATATGCAGTGGTTTCAGAGCACACAGTAAAAAATATACTATTTAAACATTTGCATTATGGGGAAACTTATTTTTGCAAAAATTATATCATACATAAAATTTGCTAATAAAGTAAACATTTTTTTAGACATATACATTATGTGTATACCGTATATATCTGTATATGTAAAGTATAGCTCTTACACTAAGTACATAATGATACTGTACTTATATCTCAGTATACTGTATGAAATTGTCACCACTAAAAGTATGAATCTTAGCATACATATGTACTGTACATCATGTTCTCTGTAAATGCTGAATGGATCTTTTTGTATTGTGTGCCCAACAATTAATGTTCTAATCTGCTTATCCTCTTCATTATAATCTCAATTGTATAATATATAATATATGGATTACAGTATATTTTGATTACATGTCAGTATGCAGACTGAATTTGACTGGAGTGAGAATAAATATTACTGTGTAATGTATGCATTTCAGTAAAGAGAGTGTACATCTCAAGTTTATATTGTAAATGTATCATATTATACAGAATATGGATTTAGTGATACAGGTGTCACCATAGGTGGCACAGATAAGTTGCTAAGACAATGGAGTTTACACCATAGAGCTGCTGGTTAAATTTCTGCCTCTCCCAAGTGGCAAGTGCATTTAAGATAAACTGCACAAAACAATCCTTTGGTCTGACCCAAGATGAACGCATCCACATCCAGAGTAACCGACCTAATTAATAGGTACATCTTTGGGAGAGAAAATGGTGTTTCCAAAGTAAATTGCACTCAAACTACACACACATGGAGCAGCTCGCCTGTGAGCTGAACCAGAATTCTAAACTGAGGAGGTGTAATACTATATGATGCACCAAAATGGCCAACCCAATAAATAATTCATTTTCCTAACTCACTCAGTTTCAAGGAACAAAAGGCTATGCCAACACGATCAGGCAATAATTCTTAATAGTACATATACGCAGTTAAATGCTACCTATGCAATAAAATATTCTAAAATGCATCTTTGTTACTGGCAGTTGGCTGGCGCCCTGTCCTCGGTTTGTTTCCTGCCATGTGACCTGTGTTGGCTGGGATTGGCTCCAGCAGACCCCCATGACCCTGTAGTTAGGATTTGGCAGGTAGGATAATAGATGGATGGAGTTTTGTTACTAAAGGCATGTAAAATATGGAGAGTGGATAAATTGAGGGCTGGATACCTCAACGTGTTAAACAGCCTTGTGACACATTGATTTTTCTATATGTTTTGACTTCATAAAAATATTTTTTGTTCTCGATGTTCAGGATGGGAAACACGTTGTGTTATAGGAAACGGCCAATCTTGTCATGTCACCACTACTGTTTCTCAATCTTCTTCTCTGTAAGTCAAGCAAAAAATTGAAATTGCAAAGATAAAAACAAACAATAATAAGATGCTGAGTAAGAAATTTGCCAAGGCAAACGGCCAAGAGAAAAAAAGTCCAAAAAATAATACATCAGTTGTGAACTACGTAAAAAATATGAAGTTAGTTTATACTCAATTGTTTATTATCACAAGATTTTTAAAATGTGAAAGATAGCAAGATATCCATTAACATAAAATAAAAGACTGAAACAGCAGAAGAAGCACTAGCTTGCATCACAGGACGCCTATACTGTGCTATCTAGACTTTTGATCAGAAAAGCATAATCCTGAAAAGTGCCAGGTAAACTTTTTCCCGCTGTCCTATTAAGTAACACTTCCATTAATTCCATGTATTTTATCCATTTCTTCCAATTTAAGGGTCATGAGGAGGGTAGTAAGCAGTAACTAATAGTTAATATGTCTCTTATATTTATGCTTTAAATCAAGGGTGATCAGCGTCAGTCTTGGAGGGCCATAGTGGCTGCAGATTTTTGTCCCAACTCAGTTGCTTAATTAGAAAACAATCCTTGCCGATAACAAATCTTACTTAATATCATGACTTGTTAGTGTTTTAACTCTGTAATCTCAGGTCATTCCTAAATCATAGATGTTTTTTCCCTTCTAAAGACGCCATTCAAATGTTTTGAAGCCTAAAATGAATGCGTAATTATCAGTCCTTTACTTTTTTCTCTTCAGCTTCCTTCTGAATGCTTTATTAAACCAAATAGTGCATGATAGGTGCAGCCAGGGGTAAATGGAAATAAGTTAGATGGTACACGGCTGGTTCCTTTGTCATTTGCATCTCATTGCTAATAAGGTGCCATTAAAGACAGTGAATGCAGCTCTTTAAGGCAAAAACAAGCAATTCTTGTTCTCGTTCTTGTTCTTTTTCTTCATCTTTCCCCACTTCTATGTGGGGTAACTGTGCCTCATCAACCTTCTCCACACAGATCGGTCCTGGACCTCCTTACCAGTCAAGTCCTCCTCCTTTAAATCTCCTTTTACTTTCTCCATCCACCTCCACTTTCACCTCCCTTACTTTCTCTTCTCCTGTACTTCCATTCCCATTACTCTTTTGCTCACCTATTCATTGTCTCTCCTCATCACATGTCCATACCACTTCATTCTTCTTTCCTGTCCTTTCTCAGATGTTTCTCCCACCTTTGTTGTACCTCTGATTGTCTCATTTCTAATTCTATCCTTTTTCATAGCTCCACACATCCATCCCAACTGTCTCATTTCTGCCACATCTGAGTTCTTCTCCTGCCCTCCCTTTACTGCCCATGTCTCAGCTCCATACATCATTGCTGGTTTTACCACAATCTTTACCTTTAGTCTTCACCCTAATTCTTCAATCACACAATATTCCTGATACCTTCTTTCAATTGTTCCATTCACACTGTTCTCTATGTGTTATCTCAGCATCTAGTTTTCCATCTTGGGCTACTACTGATCCAAGATATTTACAGTTACGTCCATAAATATTTGGACTGAGACAACTTTTTTCTAATTTTGGTTCTGTACATTACCACAATGAATTTTAAATGAAACAACTCAGATGCAGTTGAAGTGCAGACTTTCAGTTTTAATTCAGTGGGGTGAATTGCATAAAAATGTGAGGCAACTAAAGCATTTTTTGAACACAATCCCTTCATTTCAGGGGCTCAAAAGTAATTGGACAATTGACTCAAAGGCTATTTCATGGGCAGTTGTGGGCAAGTCCGTCGTTATGGCATTATCAATTAAACAGATAAAAGGCCTGGAGTTGATTTGAGGTGTGGTGCTTGCATGTGGAAGATTTTGCTGTGAACAGACAACATGCGGTCAAAGGAGCTCTCCATGCAGGTGAAAGAAGCCATCTTTAAGCTGCGAAAACAGAAGAAACCCATCCAAGGAATTGCTCCAATATTACGAGTGGCAAAATCTACAGTTTGGTACATTCTGAGAAAGAAAGCAAGCAAGCACTGGTGATCTCAGTAACGCAAAAAGACCTCGACGTCCACGGAAGACAACAGTGGTGGATGATCGCAGAATCATTTCCGTGGTGAAGAGAAACCCCTTCACAACAGCCAACCAAGTGAACAACACTCTCCAGGGTGTAGGCGTATCGATATCCAAGTCTACCATAAAGAGAAGACTACATGAAAGTAAATACAGAAGGTACACTGCAAGGTGCAAGCCACTCATAAGCCTCAAGAATAGAAAGGCTAGACTGGACTTTGCTAAAGATAGATAGATAGATAGATAGATAGATAGATAGATAGATAAAACATCTCAAAAAGCCAGCACAGTTCTGGAAAAACATTTTTTGGACAGATGAAACCAAGATCAACCTCTACCAGAATGATGGCAAGAAAAAAGTATGGAGAAGGCGTGGAACAGCTCATTATCCAAAGCATAGCACATCATCTGTAAAACATGGTGGAGGCAGTGTGATGGCTTGGGCGTGCATGGCTGCCAGTGGCACTGGGACACTCGTGTTTATTGATGACGTGACACAGGACAGAAGCAGCCGAATGAATTCTGAGGTGTTCAGAGACATACTGTCTGCTCAAATCCAGCTAAATGCATTCAAATTGATTGGGCGGCGTTTCATGATACAGATGGACAATGACCCAAAACATACAGCCAAAGCAACCCAGGAGTTTATTAAAGCAAAGAAGTGGAAAATTCTTGAATGGCCAAGTCAGTCACCTGGGGCCTCATGTATAAACGGTGCGTACGCACAGAAATGTTGCGTACGAACCTTTCCACGCTCAAATCGCGATGTATAAAACCTAAACTTGGCGTAAAGCCACGCACATTTCCACGGTAACTCATTCCTTGGCGTACGCAATTTATCCGCCCGGTTTTGCAGACTGGCGGCACCCAGTGTCAAAGCAGTGCTACTGTTCCTGTGTGGTTACCCTTTCTTAGATCCACATCCACGGCGGCGGCTTTATCAAATACACTGAAATTAACCGCATATCGTTCATAAATTTAATGCATCTGATTGTAATTAACCTGTAACAATATAATGGTCCACAGAATGGTCAAACTACTGTTCCTGTGTGCTCATCCTTTCTTTCTTAGCTCCACATTCCTGACGCGGCTTTATAAATATACTGAAATTAACTGCATATTGTTTATTAGTGTAATACATCTGATTGTAATTAACCTGCTGCAATATAATGGGCCAGGGAATAGCCATAGTATTCCAAATACCAGAACTGCTTTAGCATTGTTACGCTCACTGCATCTTGTTCTTCTTTTTGCTGCTCCCGTTAAGGGTTGCCACTGCGGATCATTTTTTTCCATATTACTCTCACTGCACCACTCGGAGTATTTATATCACTGTATCTGAGTGTGAATCACAGCAGCAGATGATCGGAAAGAGAATTATCGGTATACAGTTTCAAGTACACACTACCTCAACCACCGCAAAAAGCGTCAAACCCTTTCCTGTACGGACCTCGCGTTTCAGAAACAGTTTCATCCCAAGAACTATAAACGCACTCAATCAGTCCATCAAGTGCTCCTTGTAGAACTGTTTGTACTTATAAGTACAATCACCTCACTGTAAACTTACACTACAGTTATAATATTGCACAACCTGCGCTACTTTATAAAGCGCGTATGATGACAATATCATTTTTAAGATGAAATGCAGCAAAATATGTTGCTTATAGTATACAGATAAAACTTTAACTTCATTTAAATAATCTGTATTGCTAATAATTAAACATGTGAGGACACGGTGCCGCAGCGCTAGCTAGTTCACGGATAGCTCCTGCCTTGCGCTGTATTCTTGCTGGTGCTGACGCGACACTGGAAGGATAGACGAATAGAATAATTAAACATGTACTACGAAGATATTTCAATGTTCCTTAAAAGTTTTGAAGAATCGGCGTTCTAAGCTTATAAATGGCTTCACGTCTATTACAGAGCTGATTGTGTGGCGATTGGAGAAAGAAAAGTATGGACAGGAATTGGAGGTTAGTACGTTTGAAAGAGACAGTACTTCTGTAATAAATTATTTCATCGAAGGTCACACATGGTGCAACAAGCCTCTTGCGTGAGATATGAACAATCACTGCGCCACCGTGTCCCCATGTTTAATAACATGCTTTCATTCCTATCATCATGAAAATGATATCACGTATACATCTCAGTATTTTAATTATTCAGAGAGCTGTAATATCTCGAATGTAATGCATTCTGTGTCCTGTCGGAGAAAGAGAAAGAACGGAAGCACGTAGTGATTCACACACATAGAGCACATAGAAGATCAAACACAGAAAAAAGCATTTAACATGCTACTTGAGAAACTACGGTAGTAAAATAAACGATTTTAAGAAATTTCGAGATTAAAGTTGACATTTCGTGCTTTTTTCCCACTGTGTGCCTATGTTTTTTGTTTGTACCCTAATACGCTTTCATATGACACTCAGACGGTGGGCTACGACTCGCCTTTTCACAGCGACTTTGATATGTGATTTCTTTTTTATTTCGGGCACTGTGCGACTTTGTGAATTTGATCTTTCGAGTTTTTCCGACACTCTGTCACTCGATCAACTTTCTTTTGTTGATTATACCACTGTTTAAACCAACAAATAGTACGTTTTTCCTTTGCCTCCACTTGGTATTCGCTGAAATTCTTATATTTTCCCCTGTGCTTTTCCCATTGTCTTTTCACAGAAGGCTATTTATATTGATTTGCATATTCAAAGAGGCGTAATTCTGGGAGGAGTTGGGGCGGGACAGAAGGCGCGTGCACGTGCGTTACTTTTCACGCAAATCGGGATTTATGTAGTGGAAGAACGTGAAAGTATGCGTGCGCACAGATTCCTGCATCTGGATTTTTCTGTGCGTACGCACAATCCCGCTTTTGTGCTTACGCCATGTTATAGTGTGAGTTCTACGCACGGCGTTATACATGAGGCCCCTGATCTTAACCCAATTGAGCAGGTATTTCACTTGTTGAAGACTAAACGTCGGACAGAAAGGCCCACAAACAAACAGCAACTGAAAGCTGCTGCAGTAAAGGCCTGGCAGAGCATTAAAAAGGAGGAAACCCAACATCTGGTGATGTCCAGGAGTTCAAGACTTCAGGCTGTCATTGCCAGCAAAGGGTTTTCAACCAAGTATTAGAAATGAACATTTGATTTCCAGTTATTTAATTTGTCCAATTACTTTTGAGCCCCTGAAATGAAGGGATTGTGTTAAAAAAATGCTTTAGTTGCCTCACATTTTTATGCAATCGTTTTGTTCACCCCACTGAATTAAAGGTGAAAGTCTGCACTTCAACTGCATTTGAGTTGTTTTATTTAAAATTCATTGTGGTAATGTACAGAACCAAAATGAGAAAAAATTTGTCTCTGTCCAAATATTTATGGACCTAACTGTATCCATACTTTTCAGTAGTTCCCCCAGTAGGCTAACTTCTGAATTTTAATCATCAATAAACCCCATGTATTCTGTCTTCTTCCTATGTATCTCTATCTTCCAAAGTCCTTTTTTATTCTCCCAACTTTCTCTCCACTTCCTCTTTTCTGGTGTTACACAATACAATGTCATCAGTAAGAAGCCTGCACCAGGGGGATTGGTCTTTTATCCCATGACTCAACACATCCATAACCAGATCAAAGAGGTCAGGAGTTCAGGAAGATCCCTGGTGCAGACCTCTTCAAGCTTACCCCCACACTGCTCCTAATCCTCTCTCCCTTATCCATATCCCAAAAAATCTTTCTCTGGCCCATCTTTCTCTCTCATGCACCTCCAGACCTCTTGACGTGGCACTCTATCACAAGCCTTCTCCAAATCAATAAACACCATAAGCAACCCTTTCTGTTTAAGTAAGCAATTAAGGGTTGAAAATATTAACAAGCGAGGAGACTAAAATGAAGCAGAAACTAGAATTACATGAGCAATAAGTGCTTCATCAAGAATTAAATGACTTCTCATGAAGCAAGTGGGTTGGAACAAAAATCTGCAGTGCAGCCCTTCAAGGCCAATGTTGCTCATCCCTGATTTAGAGGGTCTGAGTCTTAAATAGAAAATCAGTTAGATGAAGTTAATTAGCAGCAAAAACTGGTCAATAATTAAGAAAATGGTTAGAATGAAAACCTGCAGCCACTGTGGCCCTCCAGGGTCGGAGTTGGGCCCCCTTTTATTAAATGGTTATTCAGACATGCATGCTCTATTTTTGCTGTAGTTACCTATTTACACAGACATGTAGCTTGCATTTCTATGCACACATACATAACATCTGCAAAAAAACTTTTGATTCAATGTTATATACTGTATGTTAAATATTTTAAGCTGCCAGAGTAGCACATTTTCAGTTGTAGGCGTCCAAAGAATAAACTTAAAGGTCACACACAAGAACTTTTACAAAACCAAGAGGTTGCTAGAATTTTCCACTTACAAAGAAAAACGGGTCCAAGAATTGATGTTCAGGTCTACTATTTCATAAACTGGTAATGTATGCAACATTTGAAGAAGAAGATAACACATCCTACAGCTTACTGCCATTGGTCTCACTCAGTCTGAGTGCTGTCTGATTGGGTTTCATTGTCATCCAAGCCTTGGATCGTTCTCTGCACCATGTAACCTGCAGCACCACCGAGTAGCCAAAAGCTTAACAATGGAATAGAAACTCACTCCTGCTCCTGCTTTCATTGTTGAACCAGAAATGCTAGTTCCTATGATGTGTTGCTTTTTTCTGTGCCTTTGATAGAGGTTAGCTTCAAGAATTTATATCCAGGATTAAATATTAGGCTAAGTTTTATATATTCATCGGCCACTTTACACCTTGCTAATATCAAGTTGGACCTCTTTTTGCCTTCAGAACTGCCATGATTCTTTCTGAAATAGATTCAACAAGATGCTGGAAACATTCATCAGGGATTTTAGTCACACAGTTGCATCACACAGTTACTGCAGATTTGTCAGTTGCACATCCATGATGTTAATCTCCCATTCCTCCACATCCCAAAGGTGCCCTGCTGGATTGGGATCTGGTGACTGTGGAGACCATTTGAGTCCAGTGAACTCATTGTCGTGTTCAAGAAACCAGTTTGAGATCATCTGAGCTTTGTGACATGGCACGTTATCCTGCTGGAAGGAGCCATCAGAAGATGGGGACACTGCGGTCATATAGGGATGGACATGGTCAGCAACAATACTCAGGTAGGCTGTGGCATTTAAACAATGCTCAATTCATACTAAGAGGCCCAAAGTGTGCCAAGAAAATATCCCCCACACCATTATACCACCACCAGCAGCCTGAACCATTGATACAAGGCAGGATGGATCCATGCTTTCATTTTGTTGACGGCCAATTCTGACCCTTCCATCCAAATGCTGCAGAAGAAATTGAGACTCATCAGACCAGGCAACGTTTTCCAATCTTCTATTGTCCAATTTTAATGAGCCCATGCGAATTGTAGCCTCAGTTGCCTGTTCTTAGCCGACAGGAGTGTCACCCAGTATGGTCTCCTGATGCTGTAGCCCATCTGCTTCTAGGTTCGATGTGTGTGTGTGTTCAGAGCTGCTCTTCTGCACACCTCAGTTCTAATGAGTGCTTCTTTGAGTCACTGTTGCCTTTCTATCAGCTCTGACCAGTCTGGCCATTCTCCTCTGACCTCTGATATCAACAAAGGCATTTTCGCTCAGAGGACTGCCACTCACTGATACTTTTTCTGTTTCTGATCATTCTCTGTAAACCCTAGAGATGGTTGTGCGTGAATATCCCATTAGATCAGCAGTTTCTGAAATAGTCAGACCAGTCCATCTGGTGCCAACAACTGCACCAAGTTCAAAGTCATTTCATTTACCTTTCTTCTTCATTCTGATGATCAGTTTGAACTTCATCAGGTAGTCTTGACCATGTCTACATGCCGTAATGCATTGATAGATAGATAGATAGATAGATAGATAGATGCCATGTGATTAGCTGATTAGATATTTGTGTTAACAAGCAGACATCCACTGCATGCACAACCTACCTGGAAAGGGGTCTCTCTTTGAACTGCCTTTCCCAAGGTTTCTTCCATTTTTTCCCTACAAGGGTTTTTTTGGGAGTTTTTCCTTGTCTTCTTAGAGAGTCAAGGCTGGGGGAATATTCAGGGCCTCTTTCAAGTGAATCTCCCTGTATTATCATTTCCATGATCAACAATCTTGAAATAGCATAAAATGACACCCCACATACCTATATTACCAATCCCCATTTTTTACGTTTTGTGAAAAGGAGTAACTTTGATCACTCATATCCCGTTGGGGTAGGTTGAACCCCTGGGGTCATTTGATGTGGTATGCAACTTCAGGTCTTGTTCCTCATGTTTACTGTAGATGCTGTCACACATGTGCGATTAGGAGGCAGTCTAAAAGCCTAAAGGTGAGTGAAACATCGTGAGATGAAGGGTTGTCACGTGGTACTTACCGGAATCTCTTCTCTCCACAGAAAAAATGAAGAAAAATAATTTCCAACCTTTCTGAATTTCAAAATGGCCGCCATGATGTCACTTCTGGTCACATGAACTGACATCACTTCTGACGCTTCCTCAAAGACACCACTTCCGGTTTTCTTCAAATGACGTTGTTTCCGCTTCCTGTTGCAACGTCACTTCCTGCCAACCATTTCCTGTTCCCACAATTCAATACTGTATATAAACGCCATTTTGTCAGATAAAGATTGTCAAATGTTACCGTTTTGGTTTTGCTTTTGATCATTTATTTTGCTACTTTGTCCGCAGGACAATATACGGGGACGGTCCCCAACACTTTGTTTTTGTGAATGTCTTATTCTTTAATTGAAGACTTTCCACAGTGCCTATTGGTTGACTCTTTATCGTAAGAGTGTAATTTCCTGCAGAAAACATGGTCCAAAAAGTCCTCAAAATTAGTGCCAAAAATCTCGATGTCTTGCTTAACTAGATATCAAGATGAATTGAACGGTAGATCTTAATGTTTATATTATACAGAATATCTCAATTCATGAAGCATACCACCTCAAGGAAGTTTACAAAATAAAGCAAGAGTACAAATTTAAGTAACAAGTGGTAGTGCTGCTGCTTTGCAGTAAGGAGACTGTGGAAGATTGTGGGTTCGCTTCCTGGTTCCTCCCTGTGTGGATAGCGCTTTGAGTACTGAGAAAAGCGCTATATAAATGTAATGAATTATTATTTTTATTATTAAAATTATAATTATCCATGGCTTTCTGTTGTGTGATTAGCTGCAGTTCATGCTGCCAAGCAATGAGAGACGCATAGAGACTCACTACTAGCTAACATCATGCAATGTCACACCAGACCACTGCTTTCTTAATGTAAATAAAGACTCTTTCTGCTCTGCTCGTTCATGTTGATCATCAACAATGTCTGCTATACTTTCATGTGGATGTCAATATTTGGATAATACTTCTGTTACTAATGTCAACTACAGGAAAGGGTAAAAACATCAACATAAATTCACTAAATAGGCATTGGGTCATATATGACATCAGACTGGTTGGTTTGTATGCATTGAGAACCAAAATTTACAATTCTGTGGAATTCTGCAGGAGAGGCATGGAATTGCTACTCCACAAGAAGGTAGTGGAGATATATTATTCTAGAATTTCTAGAATAGAAACCCATAAATGTTTGACTGGATTCAGACCTAGAGGATGAGAAGACCGTGGCATATGACTGACTTTGTTGCCATGTTCATCAAACCTGCATATACAGTATTCTGGACTACAGGTTATACATAACACCTTTGGAAACAGGAGAAGATACTGTGTACTGTATTGAAAGGTTGACCACTCAGGGTCATGAAGTAGTGATAAACATTGATATCATCTGATAAGAGGACAGGCACTTCCTAAACAGCTAGGAAAATTTAGCTTCTGAATTTACAAAACAACCACAACTTTTCATTAATTGAACCAAGTGCTCAGTCATATAAGTGTTTTATTGGTTTGTGGGCCTCACAGTTGCTCATCCTTTTGTAAAGTACAAGATGAAATATCTAAATTAATCATACTCCTTCATTTCTGGTTAATCCAATGCGTGTGCAGTTTGTACCACTGTGAAAGTGAACTCAGATATCCTGGCAATGACCTACAACTCTGTAAAGTTCTTTAACAGACTATTCCTGATTTGCTTGTTTACATTATTCTGTAGATTTAAATCTGCAGTTAAATTATTTTAACTTTCTTACCTCTTTAGTCATAACTAAAACCATGGATATTACAGGAACCAATGAGTACAAGTTCTTAGCTCTTACAGATTAATTAACATGTGATTTTATACATGGTTCTTTATGAATCATCATCAGACTGAGTTGTTTTCACTGTTACTGAAATACACGTTCAACAAACATAACAATCTCTCTTTTAAAGTCACTGTGGTCTCACCTTCAGGTCATAATCGGTAGAATTATAAATGTAAGGACTTCGCTGTGATTTGTATCACAGCAATTAAAATAATAGCTGTGAACTGCTTCGTTAACTCATCTGCCCAAATAAATGTAACCACTTTCTGTCGGTAAGTTTGTTTACCAAGGTGAACACTACTTATACGACATGACAAACATTCCTATGTGTCCATAATAGATAGATAGATAGATGTGAAAGGCACTATATGATAGATAGATAGATGTGAAAGGCACTATATGATAGATAGATAGATAGATAGATAGATAGATAGATAGATAGATAGATAGATAGATAGATAGATAGATGTCCATCCATCCATTTTCCAACCCACTGAATCCAAACACAGGGTCACGGGGGTCTGCTGGAGCCAATCCCAGCCAACACAGGGCACAAGGCAAGAACCAATCCCGGGCAGGGTGCCAACCCACCGCAGGACACACACACACACACACACACACACACACCAAGCACACACTAGGGCCAATTTAGAATCGCCAATCCACCTAACCTGCATGTCTTTGGACTGTGGGAGGAAATCGGAGCGCCCGGAGGAAACCCACGCAGACACGGGGAGAACATGCAAACTCCACACAGGGAGGACCCGGGAAGTGAACCCGGGTCCCCAGATCTCCCAACTGCGAGGCAGCAGCGCTACCCACTGCGCCACCATGCCGCCATAGATTGATGTAAAAGGCACTATATGATGGATAGATACATATGAAGGGCACTATATAATAGATAGACAGACAGATAGATATTGAAGGCACTATATGATAGATAGATAGATAGATAGATAGATAGATAGATAGATAGATAGATAGATAGATAGATAGATATGAAGGGCACTATATAATAGATAGATATATAGATATGAAGGGCACTATATGATAGATAGATAGATAGATAGATAGAAAGATAGATAGATAGATAGATAGATAGATAGATAGATAGATAGATAGATAGATAGATAGATAGATAGATATGAAAGGCACTATATGATAGATAGATAGATAGATAGATAGATAGATAGATAGATAGATAGATAGATAGATAGATAGATAGATAGATAGATATTGAAGGCACTATATGATAGATAGATAGATAGATAGATAGATAGATAGATAGATAGATAGATAGATAGATAGATAGATAGATAGATATTGAAGGCACTATATGATAGATAGATAGATAGATAGATAGATAGATAGATAGATAGATAGATAGATAGATAGATAGATAGATAGATATATTGAAGGCACTATATGATAGATAGATAGATAGATAGATAGATAGATAGATAGATAGATAGATAGATAGATAGATAGATAGATAGATAGATAGATAGATATTGAAGGCACTATATGATAGATAGATAGATAGATAGATAGATAGATAGATAGATAGATAGATAGATAGATAGATAGATAGATAGATAGATAGATAGATAGATATTGAAGGCACTATATGATAGATAGATAGATAGATAGATAGATAGATAGATAGATAGATAGATAGATAGATAGATAGATAGATATTGAAGGCACTATATGATAGATAGATAGATAGATAGATAGATAGATAGATAGATAGATAGATAGATAGATAGATAGATAGATAGATAGATATTGAAGGCACTATATGATAGATAGATAGATAGATAGATAGATAGATAGATAGATAGATAGATAGATAGATAGATAGATAGATAGATAGATAGATAGATAGATAGATATTGAAGGAACTATATGATAGATAGATAGATAGATAGATAGATAGATAGATAGATAGATAGATAGATAGATAGATAGATAGATAGATAGATAGATATTGAAGGCACTATATGATAGATAGATAGATAGATAGATAGATAGATAGATAGATAGATAGATAGATAGATAGATAGATAGATAGATAGATAGATAGATAGATAGATAGATAGATAGATAGATAGATAGATAGATAGATAAAAACAAATATGTGAACCCTATGGAATGCAATTATTTTTTGTATTAAATTGTAATTAATTGTGATCTGATCTTTGTCTATGTCACAAGTATAAGCAACCACAATAAGCTTAAGCTAATGACACACAATTTGAATCTTTCGTGTTTTTATTGAACACACTCATTAAACATTCACAATATGCCATGAAAAAACTAAGTGAATACTTTGTTTAAAAACTGGGTGAACCTCCTTTGGCAGATATAACACTCAGATAAGCACTTTCAGTAAATGCAGATCAGACCCGTACACGATTTGGGAGGAAGTTTGAACCCTACCATCATATGGAACTGCCATATTCTTAAGATGTCTGGTATGAACAGCTCTCTTGATGTCACTCCGCATTACCTCTATTGGGTTAAGGTCTGGACTGTGACTGGGCCACTCTGAAAGAAAGATTTTCCTTTTTGGAGCTATTCTGAGGTAAAATTACTTTGATATTTGGGGTCATTGTCCAGCTGCATCACCCAATGTCTTCTGAGCTTCAGGTGGTGGAAGACCACTCTGATATTACACTGTTGGATACCTTAATAAGTTTGGGAATTCATTTGCCTCTTGATTATGGCAAGCAGTCCGGGCTTTGAGGCAGCAAAGATGCCTCAAATCATGATTCTCCCAGCCTTGTACTTTATCATTGTAAAGATGATTTTGTGTTGATGCCATACATACTTCTGCATATTCTTCTCAAACAATTCAACATTAGCTTCATCAGTCCATGGAACATTTTCCCAATAGCATGTTGGAGTGTCAGGGTGGTCTTTAGCAACCTTCAGGAATGGAGAAATGTTTTTTTTTCCCAAGAGTCCTCCTTGGTGTTCTGCCATGGACACAATGCGTGCTCAATGTTTTGTGAATGGTAGACTCATGAAGAGAGATGCTGACTTGTTCACTAAGCATTCTGGTTGTACCTTTCGAGTCATCTTGGCGGGTTCCCTCTTTTAGGAAGAGTAACCACATTACTAAATCATCTCCATTTATACACAGTTTGTCTAACTGCGGACAGGATAAATATCTAAATTGTTTAAAATGACTTTGCAGCCTTTTCCATCGTTATGTAGATCAACAATTCCTGGTTGTAGATCTCCTGAGTTCCGCTTTACATCAGCAGATGCTTCTTGTGAATAGCAAACTCTAAACGTCCGAGTCTCTTTTTATAAGGTCAAACTATCTCTAAGCCACACCTCCAATCTCATTTCATTGGTTGGACTCCCAGTTTGCTGATTCCTGATTAGCTCTTGTTGAAGTCATTAGCCTAGGGGTTCACATACCTTTCCCAACCTACAGTACATTGTATGATGTATTCAATATATTCAAGACCAATACAATAATTTGTGCATTATTAGTTAGAACAGAATGTGCTTGTTCATTATTATAACTTTGATGAAGATCAGATCATATATTTAAGACAAATTTATGCATAAATGATGTTATTGTCAAAGGGTTCACAAACTTCTTGCCACTGTAGATAGATTGCATTTTATTTGTCCCCTGGGGGAAATTTGTTTTTTAGAGAAGCTCAATAAAAACATAAATATTATATTATAACAAACAACAAACCCTCACTTAAATACACACAAGAATGACAAAAAGGAAAGAAAGCTAAAAAAGAAGGAAAAACTACTGACTTGGCTAAAAATAAAAAGAACAGTCACAGTTATCTGCTCATGCATTCTTCAGTTTTCATATATAGATTATTTTCTTATATAGATTAATCCAACCATTCATCCATTTTTTTAACCTGCTCAATGTTGTGCTGTTTAGTAATAAACAAAATGCGTTAAAAAAAAGTGTGCCTATGATAATCAGATAGCTGTTATTTTCAGTTTCCCATTTATGACACTTTTCTTGAGAAAGCAAGAAAAGGATACCATGATTAACACATGGGTGGTATTAACAGAATACTAACTTTATAAAACTGTATTTACAATTTACCACTGGCATGTATGGTGTAATTATATTTACATATTTAAATTAAAATAAATGTTTATATGTTTATAATATTTTGGCATTGTTTTGAACTGAATATAGTAAGATGCAGCACAAGGGCTGCAACATCATTGCTGGAAATGCATAAAAATGTATTTTGAGGCAGAATAAGTGGTTTCCTGTGTGAAATGTAGATTTACTTGAAAAAAATATTTCAAGTTACAAAATGCCAGTGTTTCTCACTCTGTGTCATACATGACAGCATATACAATGCTGGAAAAAAATTCAATTATAAAATATTTTAGAGCCAAGTCCAGTTTTCATATAAAACATTACACACCTGCATGTATCTGTGGCTGTGTGAAGCCCCTGCCCCTCTCCTAAACTGTCATTTGCTGTTCATCAATCAACCCTCAGTGAGTTCAGTGTCAAACTCTCTGACATTTGTTATTTCTTCTTTTTTATGTCACTGGGCTATTGCTCATTATGAACTCTTCTTCTGTGTCACTGGGCTCTTATTGCTCATCCTGTTCTTACCTTATTTACGTGCTCAGAAAATGCAGGAAAAGAATGGCAAATACCTTCATTGGAAATACCCACAGGTCCAATAGCTGGAACTGCAGTAGGACATAATGACTTTGATCATCTTTTTTCACTTAATAACCTGCAAGAGCAAATTTAGAGAAAAAATGAGTTATGAAATCCTTAATACATTTAACAGTATTTCAAATAAATATAATCCTTATCATGAAGGTTATAATCTATCCATCCATTATCCAACCCGCTGAATCCAAACACAGGGTCACGGGGGTCTGCTGGAGCCAATCCCGGCCAACACAGGGCACAAGGCAGGAACCAATCCCGGGCAGGGTGCCAACCCATCGCAGTTATAATCTATAGTATTTGTTATTTTCATTATCACATCATTTGAGGCCTATACAGGTACTGTATGTTCAGAATAGAATGTTCTGCATGGCACCCACTTGTACCAGCAGACACTTTTATAATCTGATCTTCCAGCTGTAGAAGTTTCTTTCATTGAGGAAGTAAACTGAAGACTTGCTCAGTCCGCAGTCTTGTATATACAATACAATACAATACAATACAATTTATTTTTGTATAGCCCAAAATCACACAAGAAGTGCCACAATTGGCTTTAACAGGCCCTGCCTCTTGACAGCCCCCCGGCCTTGACTCTCTAAGAAGACAAGAAAAAACTCCCAAAAAACCCTTGTATGGAAAAAATGGAAGAAACCTTGGGAAAGGCAGTTCAAAAAGAGACCCCTTTCAAGGTAGGTTGGGTGTGCAGTGAGTGTCAGAAATAAGGGGGGTAAATACAATACAATACACAGAACAGAGCACAAGTAATCCTCAATACAGTATAATAGTGCAATAGAAATATTACAATTACAGAGCAGAATTCAACAGTAGATGATATCACACAATACGATTTGGATTTGTTTAGAGTCCTGGAAACCTCGGCCATCAAGCTGCCACCCCCTATTGGCCAGACCAGTAAATGGCAGACCAGTTATGTACAGTAAACTAGAATTCTGAAGTATTCAGGCTTATGGAGAACACTCAAGAAGTTTTATATTTTCCATGGCACCCTCATTTGGTGTTGAGAACGCAGAAAAACATTATTAACTGTAATGTTTATAAGTATCCATCTATCCATCCATTTTCCAACCTGCTGTGTCCTGGCTGCACGGTTGCGGGGGTCTGCTGGAGCCAATCTCAACCAGCACAGGGCACAAGGCAGGAGGCAGACACCAGGTGGTGAGCCAGCCCGCCACAGATGATTATAAGTATTTAACTCACAAAATACCAATAACTGAATTTGTATTAATCATGCTGCAGAGAACTATATGATTTTATCTGCATTTAGATAGGAAATGAATTGTTTATGCACAGAATATGAGACTTATTTAATTTTTCTATGTGTAAGTGCTAACCTTCTGATATTAACAGAACACCCTGTGATATTATAATTCAATGTGATCTTTCTTTACTATTGTTTTGTATTATAAGAAAACAAGTTACTTATGAATCAATAAATAAGAATTATTAATCTAATCAAACAAATATAATCTAATGAAGATATAAAAATTAAAAGAATGTAATCTCTTTATAATTAATGCAATGAACTTTGAGAAAACTGCTTAAAATGGGTTGTAACTGAGACGGGCACATTCTTTAGATAATGTAGGTGCCTGGTACTGCTGTTGTTTTTCTGTACTCCTATGTCATAAATTTAAGATGTCCCCTAATCTATGGACAACCTCAAATTGAACTCTTATGTTTTTTTCTGTTCTCTCTGTAGCTAAATGAACAAGCTAGGTGATAAAAGGGAGAACTGTTGTTTTTCTTTGGAGTCTGCCCGCATTCTCCAACAGGGCAGTCTCACAGTTTTTTTCACTCACCAAGAATAAAGAACAAAAGAATAAAGAAATTGTTTTTTATTAAAAATTGGTTTTAGACTCCCGTTGTTGATTTCGACTTCAGCGCTCACAGTGTCTATCTCCAAAGCGGGAAAATAAGTATTAAGGATGAATGAAGCAAAGGCATATTATGGCAACATTAGGAGTTATAAGCTCAATTCACTTCATGTTCAAGATCAGTCTAACTGAAACTAAGCATGTTCAGGCCCAGCCAGTACGTGGATGGGAGACCATCTAGAAAAATACTGGGTTGCTGCTGGAAGAAGGGTTGGTGAGGTCAGCAGGGGGGTGCGTACCCTATGGTCTGTGTGTGGAGCCCAAAGTCCAAGTGAGGTGACTCGGACATGGTGCTGTAAAAATAGCACCGTCCTTCAGATGAGGTCCTGACTCTCTGTGGTTAGAAAAGATCCCTGGGGATCCTTTGTTATGAGCAGAGTGTATCCTGATGTCCTGGCTAAACTGCCCACCACAACCTAGTCATTCTGACCTCCTAATCAACCCCTGTCTTCATCCATCCATCCATTTTCCAACCCGCCGAATCCAAACACAGGGTCACGGGGGTCTGTTGGAGCCAATCCCAGCCAACACAGGGCACAAGGCAGGAACCAATCCCGGGCAGGGTGCCAACCCACCGCAGACCCCTGTCTTTAATTGGCTAATTATTTCTCACCACTTCACCACCTAACAGCTAATGTGTGGTAAGCAGACTGGCACAAAAATGACCACCATTGCATCATCCAGGTGGATGTTGCTTATTAGCGGTGGTTGAAGTGGCTCTCACCTCACTATGTAAAGAGTTTTGAGTAGTGAGTAAATCATATAAATGCTTCACTTGCCAACCCCTTTCCTCCCCTCGCCAGCGCTACGCACCATTGTGAAGAGGGGGACTGAACGCATGCCAAGGAGAAGCAGTCGCTCCTCCAAAACCCCCTCTTAAACGCTGATACAATGGGAAACAATTTAAATGTTGGTTCTTTGTTAGAATGAAATAAAAAATTGGTACTAATACTACAACAGTTAGTTCCTTTCTTACTATTCAATCTTATCATGGTTAGACACCATCAGGTGGAGTGGTGGCTCTGAGGCTAGAGATCTGCACTGGCAATCGGAAGGTTGCTGGTTCGAATCCCATAAATGCCAATAGGGGCTCTGTTGGGCCCTTGAGCAAGACCCTTAACCGGCAATTGCTGAATGGTTTGAGTAGTGAGAAAAGCGCTATATAAATTCAAAGAATTATTATTATCTAGAGAACTGAAAAATACTTTTAATCTGTCGTCTGGATCATATTCTGATGTTTTTTCAGACAACTGAGAAAGCACAGCCTTATGTATATGCAAATAATTGTTTATATATGTACAGAACAGTAGGTGTACAGGTCTGATGACAATCTGATATTTGGGTGGTCACATACCAGGTAACGTGTGTGGTTGGACATCCGCCACATCCTCTCTGTTGTCAGAAGCATATATCAGACATGGTATATAGTGGCGGCACGGTGGCGCAGTGGGTAGCGCTGCTGTCTCGCAGTTGGGAGATCTGGGGACCTGGGTTCGATTCCCGGGTCCTCCCTGCGTGGAGTTTGCATGTTCTCCCCGTGTCTGCGTGGGTTTCCTCCGGGTGCTCCGGTTTCCTCCCACAGTCCAAAGACATGCAGGTTAGGTGGATTGGCGATTTTAAATTGGCCCTAGTGTGTGCTTGGTTTGTGTGTGTCCTGCGGTGGTTTGGCACCCTGCCCGGGATTGGTTCCTGCCTTGTGCCCTGTGTTGGCTGGGATTGGCTCCAGCAGACCCCCGTGACCCTGTGTTTGGATTCAGCGGGTTGGAAAATGGATGGATGGATGGATGGTATATAGTATGTGCCAAATAATACAAAGAGTACACAAGACGTGTTTTGGTTCAATCCCGGCTAGGGGAAGCTAAAGTGCATATAACTGATGAGCCCCAATGAGAGTGAAACGTGTTGTGACTAGTTGTATTATTTGGTAGGTGCCCACAAGGGGGTGCCAGATAGCCCCAAGCCACAGACTCACCAAAGCACCACATGTTAAATGAATACAATAAAGGCTTTTATTCTTCCAGTGTGCCTCTTCCCAATCTTCCCAGTAATAAGCCACAATAATACAATAGATAAACAAAATAAACTGCAGATTCTTTCATCCAGTTGAATGCTGCCCACTGCCTCCCAACTCTGACTCCAAGAGCTATGGAAGCAGACTCCTTTTAAGGTGAACCTGGGAGTACTTCCAGTGATGTTCCATGGCCAGTTGGAAGCACTTCCAAGCTACAAGAAAGCCAGGGAGATTCTCCCCTGGCAGCGCCCTCTACCATCCCCTGGGAACCCCAAAGGGCTGCACTTCCAGACTTTAATTACCTCGTAGCCCTGCAGGTATCCAGACTGGGACGCTACATGAAGGACACTGACACCTAGAATGTTGGGGCATCCCAACCAGGATGGGAATCATAAGGTGTCCCGGCAAGGTGTTGTGCCCACTTATTCCATCCTTCCATTGTGGCATCCTGGGAGGGTAAGGAATCTCCCTCTGTCCTGGGCAGGACTCCCACTTGTCCTGTGGGGCATTTACAATATACATACAGTACAGTCTCGCTTACCCAACCTTCGCTTATCCAATATTCTGTATTATCCGACGTCCCACCGTAAAAAAAAAACAAAAAAAAAAACGCATCAATCGGCAATTGGGTGGAGTGGTGGCTCTGAGGCTAAGGATCCGCGCTGGTATCCTGAAGGTTGCCGGTTCGAATCCCCCTCACTGCCAAAAGAGATCCTACTCTGCTGGGCCCTTGAGCAAGACCCTTAACCTGTAATTGCTCCAGGGGCGCTGTACAATGGCTGACCCTGCGCTCTGACCCCAAGGGGTATGCGAAAACTAACAAATTTCTAATACGAGAAATCATATAAGACAAAATAAAGAACAAAAAAAAAAAGGAACTGTGAGTGTAGTCTATTTTTTGTTGCTAAGTTCATTTTTTCAGTTAAATTATTCTGTTGTTTTGTTGTAAAACATGATTACAGTGGATTATGTGGCTGGCCCTCTCTGTCTCTCATGCGCGCGTGCGTGTGTGTGTGCATGTGCGTGCATGCGCGCGTGTGTCTCTTGCTCGTGTGTGTGTGTGCGTGCGTGTGTCTCTCTTTCCCTCGCGTGTGTGTGTGTCTCTCTTTCTCTCTCGCGCATGTGTGTGTGCGTGCGTGTGTCTCTCTCTCGTGCGTGTGTGTGCCTGCGTGTGTCTCTCTTTCTCTCGCGCGTGTGCATGTGTCTCTCTCGCGTGTGTATCTCTCTCTTGCGCGTGCATGTGTCTATCTGTGTCTCTCTCGCGCTCTCTCTCTAATGCTGCACAGGGAAAGCACAGGGAGAGACTGAACATGTGCGGAAATCATCGGCGCACACAACCAGAAATGGAAACTGGCTTGTTCCTATACCGAGTGTGTGGACGTGCACAGAGGCAAAAGTTTGGCGAACTTTTTGGTCATAACCTGATTAGTACGTGTTCAGAGATGTTCATGAACTGAGGTTCCACTGTATTAGGCTTGTAATGTGTAAAATTATAACATAGTTTGACGTTTAATAGGCTTTTTCTTAACACCTCCCATTATCCGACATTTTCGCTTATCCGATGTTCTGCCAGCCCGTTTATGTCGGATAAGCGAGACTCTACTGTATATACAGTATACTGTATATATGTAGGACAGACAGGCAGATATGTTTAAATCACCCACAACACGTTTATTATACACAACTACTATTTACACTGTGCACACACAACCCCCAAAGTCCCCCTCAACCCTCACAATGCCTCTTTTTCTTCAGGCCGCCTCCTTTCCTTTCCTTCTGAGCTCCGTCTTTCTCCACTGCCGACTCAAGCCACTGAATGGTGGCCCCTTTTATAATCACCCGATAATCTTCCACCGGCACTCCCCAATGTGGTGGAAGTACCGGCTGCGCACCCGGAAGCACTCCAGGTGTCCCTGGTTGTCTTCCCCCCAGCACTTCCGGGTGTGGTGTAAGTGCTGAGAACCAGGGCTCTCCAGGCATTGAGGCGCCCCCTGGCGGTGACCACGGGCCCCTATAGGGTTGAGCTTCCAAGCTCAGTTCCCGTGGTCCCCAAAGCCACCAGGGCAGTCACCCCCTCGTAGTCTGGAGGAGGCGTAATCCCTCCTCCAGTCCTTCCGGGCATCCCGGCTGGGTGCACCCCCAGCCGCTTGCCACAATATATATATCTTATATATAAACGTCTATGCGTGGAAGTGTGTGTGTCTGTCTGTCAGGCCTGGAAGTGCGAGGCTACAGCATGAAGCTTAAAAAAAGCGACTCTGCCAACAAAGTGAAACCACAGAGAAAAGAGAACCTTGCTTAGCTGCTAATGCACAACCAATGCGATTGATTGATTGAAGTGCCAGAATCCATGGTTTCTAGGAGCCCAGGCTTACACAGCTAGTATATATATGTATACATTACATATATACTAGGGGGTTTCTCTCTGCTTGTTTTGCTCGCTATCCCCCCTGCTTGTTTCGCTTGCCAGCTACTTCGCATCTCTGCCGCTCGTGTTGTAAAGAGGGGGCTTACCCTATGGTCTGTGTGTTGATCCCAAAGTCCAAGTGAGGTGACTCGGACATGGTGCTGTAAAAATAGCACCGTCCTTCAGATGAGGTCCTGACTCATTGTGGTTAGAAAAGATCTCTGGGCATCCTTTGTTAAGAGCTGAGTGTATCCTGATGTCCTGGCTAAACTGCCCACTACAGCCTAGTCATTCTGGCCCGCTAATCAACCCCTATATTTAATTGGCTAATTATTTCTCACCACTTCACCACCTAACAGCTAATGTGTGATAAGCATACTGGCACAAAAATGGCTGCCGTTGCATCATCCAGGTGGATGTTGCTTATTAGTGGTGGTTGAAGTGGCTCCTACCTCACTATGTAAAGAGTTTTGAGTAGTGAGTAAAGCATATAAATGCTTCGCTTGCCAACCCCTTTCCCACCCTCACCAGTGCTATGCGCCGTTGTGAAGAGGGGGGCTGAACGCACCCCAAGAAGACGCGGTCGCTCCTCCAAAACCCCCTCTTAAACGGTGATACAATGGGAAACAAATACAGTTTTTCTTTTTTTTAACCTCCTCCTTGCTCAATCAGCTGCTGGCTTGCTGCTGCTGCTGTGCCGTGTGATCTGCATCTTGCACTGCACTTCAAACATTTTAAAAGTCTGTACAGCAGCTGTCCTACTCTTTGTCTTTTATTTCCGGCCCTGGGCGGGGTTAAATCTCTTGGCACAAAGTCTCGTCTCGCGGGATGTGAGTTCTTGCTATTTTTTAGTTTATAATTTAAAAAATGGAATAAGAATCTGAAAATTAAAGTTCGATAAATTCTGAAAAGAATGATACCAAGCATATATATATATGTAGGTTTTAAAATAAGCCCGATTTAAAGTGTGACAAAAATGTGACATATAAACTTCACCATTGCACTTTTAGGCTTAGGATTTTATATATATAGAGTAGATATATGTATATTGTGACAATAAATGGTGCTATACCAGCGCTTAACCCGACACAGACAGACGCACACTTATAAAAACACAAAACGTTTTATTTTGTTTCACTCATGGAGAATGTCTTCTCCGTTCCCACAACACAGTCCAAGCACAAGCACAATACTTTACTTTCTTTCCTCTTTCCTTTTTCCTCTTTCTCCTCCACTCCTCTTCCCAATTTTGGCTCACCGAGTAGTCTCTGCTGGTCCCTTACATAAGTCACCTGGAAGTGCTGCAGGTGCTTGTTGTCCCACTTCTGGCAGCACTTACGGGTGTGACGGAAGAACTGCCCATACAGGTTCAGGAACATCTGTAGCAACCCCTGGCGGCACCCCCAGATCCCAACAGGGCTGTAGAGAACTCCATCTCCCATGAAGCCCTGTGGGAGTCTGAGGCACCACTGCAACCCAGGGGAGCTGCCAACTAGCGTCCCAGGGAGGTACTGATCTGGATAGGCTGGCACCCCAGGTCCTCCCAGTGTGGAGGTGTCCCAGCCATCCACCACACTATGTATATATATATATATATATAATTATATATATATATATATATATACAGTATATACATATGTATATTATATATTGTCACGCACAAGTGCATAGGGAGCTGCTTAAAGACCCAACGAGCAACGTAGCATATTGTACCAGGAGACAACAGCGGGGTACTAACCTCTCTTTCTTTATTTCCGCAGAAAGAATGAAGAAACACTGCCTTGAATTCACCAGGACTCGCTAACAGAAACCAGCCAATTCCTTCCCTCTGGTCCCCTTCTGATGACGTCATTACTCCCATCCACCACCACGGTTCCTTCCCAGCATTCCGTCTGCCTGCTTCCAGTCCCACCCCATAAATTGTTCGCCTTCACTACCATCTTTGTCTGTTGTAACTTTGGAGAAAACACTGACCACAATTACTTTACAGTATACAGTGCTGGAAACAATCTTTTTACAATATATATATATATATATATATATATATATATATATATATATATATATATATATATATATATATATATATATATATATATATATGTTGAATCTTATGTTTGTGTGCTATTTATATGCATACATTGCAATAAACTTGAACTTGAATGTAGTTACTGTTGTGCAAACTAAAGTCATTTAAAACTGACACATATTATTAATCTGAATTCAAAATCAATTTTATACAGTATCATTGCATTTCTTTGTAATTTTTTAAGCTGTTTCAACTATTTATTTTAGTCATTCTTGTTAGTTGATAAGCAGTTAACTTTTCATCTAAAATCTCAATTACCTTAGAATGAAATATTAAGTAGCAATATTATATCCATCCATCCATCCATCGTCCAACCCGCTGAATCCGAACACAGGGTCACGGGGGTCTGCTGGAGCCAATCCCAGCCAACACAGGGCACAAGGCAGGGAACCAATCCTGGGCAGGGTGCCAACCCACCGCAGCAATATTATATTAATTTAATAATTAATGTTTAATAAAAGTTGATTTTAACATTTCCTCTCAGGTCTCAAAATTAGCCCCTGTGTGAATGTCTGTGTGGCTGTGTGTGTAAGTAGGCTCTGCACCCTCAAACATAATGGTCCTAAAATGACATTTTACTAACCCTGTTACAGATCCAATAAATAAATAAATGTTCTTTCTGGAACCTTCACCCCTTCTGCATTGCACAGAAGAACATCTTTGAAGCCTTTATTTTTAACAGTGAGAGACCAACTGGCATCCAGTCCAGGGCTGGGATCTGACTGACATGCTGTGATGCCAGTTTAGGTGACCCCTTAACTGGATTAAGTCAAGCTAGTTTTATTTACATAGCACATTTAACACAACTACAAGTTGACAAAAGCGATTTACAATAAAAAACCCAAATATCCAGTAAAAATACATTAAATAGTATAAATAAAAACAAATAAGTAAATAAATTATACACACAGCATTTGTATATGGATCTAGACTCATTTTAAGAATAAACCCTTACTCTGCACCAAAAGCCAATGAATAAAAATAAGTTTTCAGTTTAGATTTTAAACTAAATTGAGGAAGAAGCTGTAATTTCTTAAGGCAGTGTTCCAAAGCCTCTGAGCCACTGCTGTGAAAGCATGGTCACCTGTTACCTTCCAAAGTATCCGTGGGAAGCATAATAATAACTGATCTGAGGACCTGAGGGCCCAGCAATATATAAAGAAGCTCAGCAATATATAAAGGAGCAGACCCATGCAATACCTTATACACAAATAGTAAAATCTTAAAATTCACCCTATACTGTACTGGAAGCCAGTACAGGGAAGCCAGATATGCTTTCTTTTTTAGGTTCCAGTCCCCTTGCAGCCACATTCAGAACCAACTCCAGATGAAACAAAGATGACTGACACCACCACCAGCATAAAGAGAACTGCATTAAACCAAGCGCATTGAGACAAAAACATGAAATAAACTTTTGTAAGTCATTATATGACAAAAGGCTTGACTTTAGTAATAGCTCTAAGTTTAAAAAAGCAGCTTTTTACGACAGCATTTATCTGTTTGTCAAGTTTAAGTATGGAGTCAAAAATCAAACCTAGATTTCTTACATGTGACCTAATATATGGAGTTAATGATCCCAGATTATTTACAATTATACTGGTAGATTTTGGAAGGACCGAAAAGAATAACACCTGTTTTGGATTCGTTTAGTTGGAGAAAATTTAATGCCATCTAGCCAGGGCCATCTTAATAGCATTATAGGCCCCCAGGCAAAGCAATGCACTGGGGCCCCTACCTACACAATCACTCACAGGAATAAAAATGTAAATGCTCAATAAAATTAAACACATATGTATTGTATTGGTACTTCCAACAAAATCAATGTTTAAACATTAAAAACATGCTGTAGAGCAAAGATTAATCAACATAAACGTTTGAACAATGTAACATGAGCCTTGAAAAACACAAAAATGTCAACATATAAATGATACTCAACTGGAAAACCATACAGACGGAGATGGCACAGTATGAAATTATTACTATGAATTATTTAACATTAATCAAGAGTTCAACACAAACATTTTCAAAATTTGTTTGCAGAGGATCAGCTGAAGTGACGTTAACATAAATGATTATACGTTATGTAGTGCGTGAGATCCGTACACATACATGCACATGAGGTGGCAGAGGTGACCGTGACACTAAATCCAATTGTCCAAGTGCCAATGTTCACTTGTAACACAATAACAAATATTTATAGTTTAGTATAGTATAGGATTCATTTATTGACAGCAAATCACAACATACATAGATTACAATGGGACCCCTATGCTCGTGGGACACCCAAAGGAAACTGCCCAGCGTGCCCATGCGTTAAGAGGGCTCTGCATCCAGCATTTAATATGATCAACATGGCATTGAAAAAGGGAAGTTATTAGGCGGCTCTGTGAGTGCTATGTTGTGTTACTGTGGCACTGTGAAGCCTTGTGTTTGCCAAGGAAATGGGTCTGTCTGTGGCCAAACTAAGAATAATCACGAAAGGAGAAGATAAAAGAAACTCTAAAAAAGAACATCTGAGTGTTAAATAGAGAGCTCACCAACATTAGACGGAAACGCAACCAACCTTGTGAATGACGGCTTGCTTTTAAGAAACACAAACGGCAACTACTTAGAAAAATGTACAGTGCGAAAAAGATGGCACGCGAGTCCAGGCATTAAACTCAGTCAAAGCAAACGAATGTTTTTTTTTTCAGAATCGCTTATTACGCAGGATCGTCTACGAATGATAAAGTTATGTGTGTGCGCGTATGAAGTAATTAAGTAAAAGAAACGGAAACAAAGATCCCGACTTGAGGTGCGGGCGAGCGCACAGTCAGCGAGCCATCTGGTTGGGTGCGCGCGGGCAAAGCCTTGACGAGCGTCTTTTTAGGAGCGCGCGCCCTGCTCTTGTGACTCGCTGCGGCTGGAGGTAGCGGTGACTAATCACAAGTCGAGCGATTCTTTTAAATCATCCGCCGTTTAGGAGAATTTCTCAAAATAGCAGCGCACTCGTAGATCTTGCCTGAAGCCGTACTGCCACTCGTCAGTTTTGAACGCCGCAGTGGTGTTGGTGAGTAAAGGTGATCGTAGTTTGGGTTTATTGGCGCCGAAGTAAGGAGCCCCTTTCAATTGTCCAACGATAGACCGGAACAAATGAACGTTTTGTGCAGTTTACATACATTTGATTTTCTTTAAAATGCATCCCTGCCAAGAAGCAATATTGTGAAGTCGTTTTAAAAGTCAGGACAGTCGACATATTTGGTTCATGGAGAACACGGGACAACGACACGTAAAAGCAATGGAATGGGACGGGGATGGAAGAAGCCGTGCTGCGGAGTAAAGGAGCTCACCTGGGACGAAGAAGGAAAAAACACGCGCCTGTCCACATGCTACACTAACATGCGTCCAAGAGGTCAGTGGAATTCGGTTATTTTTGCCAAACGTGTTAATTCACAACTCTTTCAGATGGGGTCTTTTACAAATGTGAGGTGGCTCGAGTAGGTTCTGCATGGCATTTAATTACTGTGTATTTTCTTGACATTCATGGGAACGCATTTAAGAAGTACTCCCTGCTGCACGGGAACCGTTCGTTATACTCAACTCATTTTTGCCCACTGCAATCAAGCAATTCAATGCTTCCACCCGATGTGTTCGTTTATTTTTATGTATTTGCTTATCGATTAATTGACTGATTGGCTGTATTATTTGTCCTGTCAGTGTGTATCCTTGTTTATTGTTTCCGCTGCTATATGCATCTGAATTTCCCCTTGGAATTATTGAATCTAATGTAATTTAACCTAATCTAATCTAATCTAATCAAATCTCAAAAGTCCTGTCTATTCGTTTTAACATCTTTTATTATTTCTGAGTAAAGTCGCCTCGACCTAAGCATTTGTCTTCTGTTTTGTTCAAGCTAAAAAAGTTACCAGAGTTGGAATATGAAAATGGTTTCTTTTAGATATCTTTCCATTTACAGGCATTGTCGTTTTTTGCTAAACTGAATGAGTAAAACATTTGATGTGTAAACGTGTATTATATAGTAACTTTTGTGTCTATATATATATATATTCTTTCATATCTTTCTTTAATATTGTGCCATTTGTATATATTATTTATTACCTTTCGTATGTATCTGATCACACCTTACACATCTACCTACAATGTGTACTATTTATTATGTATTATATATTTTTCATTTACCTGTATGCACGAAAGTATCCTCTATGTTTGTGATGATCTGAGTAGTGCACATTTAACATGTTACACCTTGTCGTCCTGCATACATCAGTTTGAGATAGATATATATATAAAGCACACATATTAATTAAATGAACAATAACAGAGAAGTTTATAAATGTTGTACAGACTTCTTCCAGAAAAACAATTAAACAATAAAATATCCATCCAACAACTGAACCCACCAATTTCAGGGTTGCAGGAAACTCATCAGCAAAGGACATAAGACAAGACCAAACTTTGCAGAGAACACCATTCTTTTACTGGTTTTGCTCACCTACATTTGTACCATCAATTACAGCAGACCAGAAATTGAAACAGCAGCAGTAAGAAATTAAGGAAAACACTGCATTTGGGCAAATAAGGACATAAAGAGAGGCAGAGCAGAAGTGACAAACAGCTTTATATATCACATAGGACTAACAGCTCCAGTGATAACTGTGAATAAAAGCATGAGAGCAACTATTAAAAAGGAGAAATATTTCAGAAAAGGCACACGATGACCCAAAGATTTTTTTTCAGTATTTTAGTAGTAAAAGAATGGTCAAGGAGGAAGTGAATTGAAGTTTCTACATGTGAAGACATGGATAATTTTCTAGCAGTTACAGGGACTACTAAGGAAGTACTTAGTGATTTCGAAATTGTAGAGGGAAATACTGCTTTAATAGAATAAAATCTAACAAATCACCAGGACCAGATAACATTTATCCTTGAGTACTAAAGGAGATTAGTGTATATATCTACAAACCCTTAACCCATATTTTTAGTAAGTCACTGCATACTGGAGATATTCCAAACTACTAAAAATAGCAAATGTTATCCCATTATATATAAAGGGTGATTGGGCAGAACAAGTAGCTACAGACCAACAAGCTTAAAGTGCATCATGGGTATATTCATGGAAAAGACTGCACATCACATGGCAAAAACAGCAATGTTACTGAATATGAGTTCAGACGAGGAAGGTAATGTTTTAACAATATGCTGGAATTCTATGAGGAAGTAACAGAAGATTGCGATCAGAGAGCTGCAAATAGTATTATTTATCTGTATCTTTAAAATACATTTGATATGGTTGCATGTGAGAAGTTGGGCATCATCAAACTAAAAGAATTGGGAATTCAGGTTGTAGTGTGTAGATGGAAGCAAAATTGGCCCAAACACAGGAAGCAGAGGGTTATGATGCGAGGAACCTTATCGGAATTAGTGAATGTTAAATGTGATGGTCCTCAGGGGTCGGTGCTGGGGCTGCCGCTATTTTTAATACTAATAAATGATATAAGTGATCTGGATAGAAATGTATATAACAAACTGATTATGTTTGCAGATAATACCAAACTAGGTAGAAAGTATGCTGATTCTAGATTAGCTGCATCATTACTGAGGGACTTGAACACATATGTTCCAGATCAAATTTAATGTAAGTAAAAGTAAAGTATTACATGTAACAAGTAGAAGTGATAGATTTGAATACACACATCTGTGTTGTGGGGGGTGGAAAGTTGAAAGTATACCTTATGAGAAGGACCTGGCTGTCATAGTAAACTTGTCACTCATAAAGAAAGCTAACAGAATGTTAGGTGACATAGCACCATGTGTCGAGTACAAGTCAGGAGAGGTATATAAACACTGGTTACGCCTCACCTGCTACTATGTGTAGCTTTGTTTATAAAAAAAGATATAGCAGCACTAGAGAAAGTACAAAGAAGAACAACTAAGCTGATTCCAGGACTAAGAGGTATAGTTATGTGGAAAGATTAAAGGAGCAGAACTATTTCAGTTTAATCAAACTCGGATTAAGGAGTGAAAAATTGTCAATGAAAAGTTTTGTACAAATGTTAAACAGTTTTCCCTTGCATAGAGAACCATAGACACATGTACTTAATTTCCACGTAGTGTGGTAGGGAGTAGGACATTAGGAACTTTGAAAACTCAGACTGATGTTATTTTGGAGAAATAAGGTGGATATCGTCAGTAAGCTTTGTTGAGCTGAATGTCCTGTTCTTGTCAACATTTTTCTAATGTTCATATCAAGTTTAAAATTAACCTGCTCATTTTTGAGATGTGAGAGGAAAATAGGAGCATCCACAGAAAAACCACACACCAAGGTTATTTTTCTTGCTTCTCTGTTCTCACAAACAGTACATAACCAAAAGCAATTGCACAGCTAGATTCAGGGAGATTTTTTTCGTCTGCGGATCATAAAGCTACTCAACAGCCACTCATACTGATAACTGCATGAGTGTTACTTGTATTTACAGTATGTATGGTCAGTGGGAGACATGCATGTGAGAATTTCAATGTACTGTACTATGCACAGTTGATAATACATTTGAGCTTGAACTTCCATTTTAATTTGAAAAGGAAGAATATGCAAATATGCACCCAAAGGGGAAGCCATCAAGTCAAAACCAGTGTTGAAGAGCTTTGATGCAGTGGTATTAAGTGCTGTGTCTCCATGCTGTCCAAATGTTCCTCACAAATGAAAGTGAAATAACAGTAACAGAAGATACAGCCATTTATCAAAGGTGTAGCTACAACAAATAGTTACAGTTCTCATCCATCCATCCATCCATCCATCCATTTTCCAACCCGTTGAATCCGAACACAGGGTCACGGGGGTCTGATGGAGCCAATCCCAGCCAACACGTATACAGTGAACCCTCGTTTATCACGGTTAATCCATTCCAGACTCTACCGCGATAAATGAATTTTCGCGAAGTAGGAATTCTTTATTTATAAATGGAATATTTTCGCAGTTAGAGTATAGAACACCTGTTTACGACCTTCTAAATACATTTTTTAACATTATTAGAGCCCTCTAGACATGAAATAACACCCTTTAGTCACCATTACACTCGTATTACCCAATATTAGACAAAATAAGAGAAAATAGGACATATTAGACATTACAAATATCATATTATTATTATTGTACAGTACATTTAATTACACACACACACAGTTCTTACACACAACCACTAACCTATGAAGGCACGAGCTCAGTAGGAGAGTCTTCAGGTGGTGCAGTATCTTCAGCAGGTGCGTCGTTGTCTTCTTCTGCTGAAGGAGTACTAGGAGTAGGCAGTGGGTGTCTGGGTGCGCGGCTGAAGAACATCTTGATAGGCAGTTGCTGGCGCTGTCTTTTCATATGCGTGAGGAGGCTTTTGTAGGGTATTGCCATCTTTGATCATATCCAAGAGTTTCTCCTTCTCCTGGATGGTAAGCATCTTGCTCCGGCGCTTAGTTTCATTGTCAGAAGGCTTAGAAAATGCAGCACGTTTAGGAGCCATCGTGGGGCTTAGATAAAAGTTCTCAGAAAGCACATGCATAGTGATGTAAGCGTGTATGAGAAAAAATCGCGATAGAGTGAAGCCGCGAAAGTCGAAGCGTGATATAGCGAGGGATCACTGTACTCGTATAATAGTTGGACAAGTGACTTTCATTTTTTTGAACCAAAGATTCCCGACTACTCTTAAAATGTCACTTCATGGTCATGCATCTTGGTCAAGATAGCAGCAATAGTACAGAAGGATATTGTGAATAAATACTGAAAATGGTGAAGGGTCAACTGGCAATGATTATGACGCCAATTTTTAAAGCAATGTAACAATATAATAAACAGATTCTATGTTATGTACACCCACGTACACCGTATTTATAATGATATTTACACCTTATCTTCTCACAGACTCCAGCTTATAAGGTAACATTGGTGACATCATTTTGTATAGGAAAAATCTAAGATGGAAAATGAAATAAGAATGAGTAACATGAATTTTTTTATAAACCGTCTTTTTATGGCAAACCATAGCTAAGGGGAATTAAAAATATTTTGAGAAAGTAAAAGACAACTCTGTTTGGAAACACTGATTTTTTCTTTGTATAGTTATTCTAGAAAGTGCAACTTGTCTTAAACATTAACTTTCGGCATTTAGTCTGCTAATTTTATAAAACCTTTGTTCTTTGTTTTCTTTGTTTTAACAGTTTACTATATTTAGAAGCTTTTGCTCACATTTATAAAGAATGTAAAATTGTGTTATTTCACAATGATAAAGCAGTGGGTTTGCAAATATTAAGTTATGTTAAACCCTCTTGGCTTCTAAACACTTTCTGCCTAGATCTGAATTACATGGAACTGCTATTCTTTTTGGTACATGCTTCGTGTATCAATCACCACAGCATTCCTTTCCAGTGTAGACTGAAGTATGGATTATTAAGTATCCTAAAAAGATGAAATACTGTAGATTAAGCAGGTTTAGTCATGGATGGATTATTAAACATGTACATGTATTTTGAGGAACCAACTAATTTGTTTTCCAAATCTTCAAGTTTAATATTGTGTGTGTGTGCTGTACGTGGAGGAGAGGCAGGTTGGGAGCTTGTACTGATACAGCGCATTGCCACACCCGCTACACAACAAACCACCTCAGGATTCCAAATTAGGACCAGAGTGCAGCTGTGCAATGGGTAACACCTCAGCAACACACTAGTTTGAATGGAATGGAATGGAACAGTGTGAGTGTTTTTTTTTACAGTGGCTGGAGTGCCAATCCTGTACTGTACATAGTATAATTAAATTCTTACTTATTGTTGCCCGGGTATATTTGTAGAATGGGTTAAGGAAAGAAAGCAAAGGTTAATGTGTTTTTTAAAATGGTGAGCCTGTTGTTATTGCTATCTGTCCCATCTGTCATTCACACTGCCTCTCAATGAACGCTTCTGCTCTTGTGAGCTGAGAATGTGTTCCTTTTGAGTTCAGTTGGATTCCAGAATTGTAGTAAGTCCTTGCCGGGTTGTAACTATGTGCACTTTCATGTCTGACTCATGTTTTTAGTTCAAGGTGGACAGTTTGTAGTGCATCAAATTCTGAATAAAAGCTGACAAAGTAGGAGTTAAACAGTTTTTGAAGGAGTTAAACAATTTATTATTTTATTTTTATTTTCCTTTTTGTTGTGCAGCAGTTCCACTCTTGATCAAGTCTTGACTCGATCAGAGCCAGTAGGTGCCACTGGTGTGTAAGCTGTAGCACATGGCGGGGGGTTTGGATTTTAGTTTCCAAAGTTGCCTGTATTATCTGTATGGGTCGAGAGAGTAACTATGCAAAATTTGATCCAGATTGGTCAAAGGGTGTAGGATTGTATAGAAAACATACATACAGACAGACAGACAGACAGACAGATAATCTATAATCCAGCTACCCAAACCCAACACAAACAGACAGATGTGTTTTATTTTTCTTATAGGAAACACTTTCATTTCATTTCCCACCTGCACAGGAAAGATGCAAACATCAAACATTTGTCTTCTCTTCTTTTTTCTCTCTCCCTTATTCTTTTGCCTCCACTCTTCCTTCAGTAAGCGTTATCCACCTCCTCCTGACTCTGGCTCTCGGAACAGTGGCAGCAGGCTTCTTTTATCCTGAACTCGGAAGTACTTCCAGTGGCCTGTTAGTGTGGTCCGGAAGCACTTCTGGGTGAGGGGGAAAAAAAGGAAAATATAGCCATTGGCTATATCTTAAAGGCTCTGGGGAGCTCCGTTGCATGGGTGTCTTATCTCCTGAATGAGACACCACCTTCAGATAGTGCCTTGATTTTCTACATTCTGGACCGGAAGGGGCAGAGTCAATTGTCCTCTTAGAGCCACAGGTGACAAAAGAGACAGAAGAGTCAGCGATTGCTCTCCCTAGTCTCCCAGAGTGGTAGTGCTTACCTCTGCTCAGTCTAGAAGGTGACCCTCTGATGCACATGCTTGACTATATATATATATATATATATATATATATATATATATATATATATATATATATACACATACATACATACATTCACAGCGCATCACTTTTTCCACATTTTGTTATGTTACAGCCTTATTCCAAAATGGATTAAATTCATTTTTTTTCCTCAGAATTCTACCCACAACACCCCATAATGACAACATGAAAAAAGTTTACTTGAGATTTTTGCAAATTTATTAAAAATAAAAAAATTGAGAAAGCACATGTACATAAGTATTCACAGCCTTTGCCATGAAACTCAAAATTGAGCTCAGGTGCATCCTGTTTCCCCTGATCATCCTTGAGATGTTTCTGCAGCTTAATTGGAGTCCACCTTGTGGTAAATTCAGTTGATTGGACATGATTTGGAAAGGCACACACCTGTCTATATAAGGTCCCACAGTTGACAGTTCATGTCAGAGCACAAACCAAGCATGAAGTCAAAGGAATTGTCTGTAGACCTCTGAGACAGGATTGTCTCGAGGCACAAGTCTGGGGAAGGTTACAGAAAAATTTCTGCTGATTTGAAGGTCCCAATGAGCACAGTGGTCTCCATCATCCATAAGTGGAAGAAGTTCGAAACCACCAGGACTCTTCCTAGAGCTGGCCGGCCATCTAAACTGAGCAATCGGGGGAGAAGGGCCTTAGTCAGGGAGGTGACCAAGAACCCGATGGTCACTCTGTCAGAGCTCCAGAGGTCCTCTGTGGAGAGAGGAGAACCTTCCAGAAGGACAACCATCTCTGCAGCAATCCAACAATCAGGCCAGTATGGTAGAGTGGCCAGACGGAAGCCACTCTTAGTAAAAGGCACATGGCAGCCCGCCTGGAGTTTGCAAAAAGGCACCTGAAGGACTCTCAGACCATGAGAAAGAAAATTCTCTGGTCTGATGAGACAAAGATTGAACTCTTTGGTGTGAATGCCAGGCGTCACGTTTGGAGGAAACCAGGCACCGCTCATTACCAGGCCAATACCATCCCTACAGTGAAGCATGGTAGTGGCAGCATCATGCTGTGGGGATGTTTTTCAGCGGCAGGGACTGGGAGACTAGTCAGGATAAAGGGAAAGATGACTGCAGCAATCTACAGAGACATCCTGGATGAAAACCTGCTCCAGAGTGCTCTTGACCTCAGACTGGGGCGACGGTTAATCTTTCAGCAGGACAACGACCCTAAGCACACAGCTAAGATATCAAAGGAGTGGCTTCAGGACAACTCTGTGAATGTCCTTGAGTGGCCCAGCCAGAGCCCAGACTTGAATCCGATTGAACATCTCTGGAGAGATCTTAAAATGGCTGTGCACCAACGCTTCCCATCCAACCTGATGGAGCTTGAGAGATGCTGCAAAGAGGAATGGGCGAAACTGGCCAAGGATAGGTGTGCCAAGCTTGTGGCATCATATTCAAAAAGACTTGAGTCTGTAATTGCTGCCAAAGGTGCATCGATAAAGTATTGAGCAAAGGCTGTGAATACTTATGTACATGGGATTTCTCAGTTGTTTTATTTTTAATAAATTTGCAAAAACCTCAAGTAAACTTTTTTCATGTTGTCATTATGGGGTGTTGTGTGTAGAATTCTGAGGAAAAAAATGAATTTAATCCATTTTGTAATAAGGCTGTAACATAAGAAAATGTGGAAAAAGTGATGCGCTGTGAATACTTTCCGGATGCACTATATATATAATATATATATATATATCTATAATATATATATAAAATATAATCTGCGGTGGGCTGGCGCCCTGCCTGGGGTTTGTTTCCTGCCTTGCACTCTGTAGTGACCCTGTAGTTAGGATATAGTGGGTTGGATAATGGATGGATGGATGTGTATATATATATATATATATATATATATATATATATATATATATATATCTATATATATATATATATATATATATATATATATATATAATATATATATATATTATATATATATATATATATATATATATATATATATATATATATATATATATATATAATATATATATATATATTGGTATACTGTAGGGCGGCACGGTGGCGCAGTGGTAGCGCTGCTGCCTCGCAGTTAGGAGACCCGGGTTCGCTTCCCGGGTCCACCCTGCGTGGAGTTTGCATGTTCTCCCCGTGTCTGCGTGGGTTTCCTCCGGGCGCTCTGGTTTCCTCCCACAGTCCAAAGACATGCTGGTTAGGTGGATTGGCGATTCTAAATTGGCCCTAGTGTGTGCTTGGTGTGTGGGTGTGTTTGTGTGTGTCCTGCGGTGGGTTGGCACCCTGCCCGGGATTGGTTCCCTGCCTTGTGCCCTGTGTTGGCTGGGATTGGCTCCAGCAGAACCCCGTGACCCTGTGTTCGGATTCAGCGGGTTGGAAAATGGATGGATGGATGGATGGATGGTATACTGTATATATACTGTATATAATATATAGTGTGTATTATGACATGTGAATCCCTGTCTTGCACTTCAAAACATGAGGCTGAGTCTCAGTACTTCAGCAAAACTGACTTTATTCCGCTTAAAACAGGAACAGCACGGTTATTTATTGTAGTGGGATGTACCATTCTATACACAGACACAGCAGTCAGGCAGGGTGGTGGCCAGATTAGTGACCAAATAATCATGTTCCCTGCATTTACAATCTTCCTTGCATCACCCATTGACGGCAAGCTCTTACAGTGCGACTGTGATCGACTCGGATCTGCTTTAGCTGCGAGCTGCTACAGCGCTGGGAACCCGACAAACTGTCTTCTGCAGACGTGGCGATCGAGCTTCGGGATGCTGTTCACCATGTTGTCCCATTGGAGGGAGTCCCACAAGAGTTTAGAAACCTTACAACTCCCCTCTCAGCTTTGTCCACTCCGGTGTGGGCAAAGCGACCATCCAAGCCGGGCTCAGCTAGGCGGGAGAGAAAGTCAGCATTGGTGTGTGCAGCCCAGGGACAGCGGTGAACATCAAAAGCAAAAGCCTGTAAACTGATAGACCAACAGGTGAACCGGGCGTTTGTATCCTTCCGTTTGTACAGCCGTTGCAGTGGGGCGTGGTCAGTCATCAGAGTAAACTGTTGGCCCCAGAGATACTAACGGAGGGCTTCCACTGCCCACTTAATCGCTAAGCACTCCTTTTCAATTATCGAATAATTACACTCCCTGGGTAGCAGATTTCTGCTGAGAAACATAATGGGGTGTTCTTCCCCCGTAAAACATTGTGAGAGCACCACTCCTAAACCAAAAGTGCTAGCATCTGTTTGCAGAATAAATTCCTTCGAAAATTCTGGATTGTGCAGAACCGGGAATGATAATAAAGCGGCTTTTAGGTCCGGAAAAACTCTCTCACAGGAGTCAGTCCAGACAACCCTGCGATTCTTTCTGTTCTTTGTCAAGTCAGTGAAGGGGGCAGCCCAATGTGCAAAATTGGGAATGAACCGTCTGTAATTCCCCATGAGCCCGAGGAAGGCACAAACCTGCCTCTGTGTTTTGGGACGGGGATATGCAAGTACCTCCCCCACCTTGCTCATTTGAGGCTTGAGCAAACCCTTCCCCATGGAATATCCCAGATAGTGGGTTTCTGACATACCCAGCTGAACTTGTTAGGGTTGGCAGTCAACCCCGCCAGCCAGAAACTGTCAAGCACACCCGAAGGCGGATGAGAAGAGATTCCCAGTCATTACTGAAAATGACCACATTGTTAAGATAGGCACCAGTTAAATCATTCCCAACAGCGACCTCAGTTTGGGGGGCTGCTGCGGCTGTGACCAGGACTTTGTGACGGTCGTGCCACTCCTTTAAAAGATTAACATGCCAAATTTGTATGGGTTACCGCCGCCCGGGAATTCTGACCTTATGTAATTCACAGGGGACATACATTCTTCTATCACTGCCAGTCCTTGCCATCTGGCCCAAAATGTATGTGGGTCGGATGGGATCAACACCAGCACACTATCACCCTTCTTAAACTCATGGAGTTTACTCGTCTTATCATAATGACGTTTTTGTGCCTCCTGTTTGTGCTACTTATGCTCCACCGCAATAGAGGACAATCTGGCAACTTGCTCTTGCAATGAAATGACTCAGTCAACAAACCTCCCCCCGCAGGGGGCGTTTCGCGAGTCCCCATCCATTCATCCAGAAAAATGTCCAACACCCTGTGTTGTCGCCGGCCAAATAATAGTTCTAAAGGGCTCATCCCAATGGATGCTTGCATGGCCTCCCGAACAGCAAACAGGAGGAAGGATACTACAGTATGCCAGGAAGTTGGATTGTCATGGGCTACCCGCTGAATCATCTGTTTTAGGGTTTTATTAAGTCATTTAGTCAGGCCATTCGTCTCCAGATGATAGAACGTGGAGTGTAACTGCTTAATTCTGAAACTTTCGCATAGCTGCTTCATGATACGAGACATAAAAGGGGTGCCCTGATCAGTGAGAACCTCGCAAGGGATACCAAGACGTGTGAACATATCCAAGAGTGCTTTTGCAATAGTTTGGGCTTCTGCCCGTCGCAGCACTGATACTTCTGGGTATCTTGTGGTGTAATCAATTAACACAAGCATATATTGAAAACTACTTTTACTTCTGGGAAGCGGGCCAACAATATCTAATCCCACCCCCTCAAAGGGAAAATCTAAAATAGGCATCGGTACAAGGGATGCCCTGGCAGGTCTATGAGCGGAAACTATTTGACAATCGGGACAGGACTTACAAAATCACACCACATCCTGGCTCATATTCACCCAATAAAAGCGTTTCGAAATGCGTTCCCTTGTCTTTTTCACGCCGAGGTGACCCCCCCAAAATGTGACTGTGAGCGATCTTTAAAACCTTCTCTCTATGCTCACTTGGTACTGCCAACTGCTCGATACGCCCATCACCCATGCAATCAGAAATCTCCCAATACAGAAAACCATCCTTAAGTAAAAAATGAGGTGTTTTAAAATTTGGGTCCTCTCTTTCCTGATAATAAGAATCATTTGCGATGTGGGCTTGACTGAATGCAAAATCCAAGTTGTTATCGGCACACTGTAGGTGAGCAAACTGGTTGACAGTCTCTGCTTCCTCTGTGTTTGATGCAGAATCGCACTCCCCTCCCACTGCTGCCATGTCCATGCAGCAATACTCTCACCTCTCATTGCTATTGAGTCTTTGTCCCGGTCTGTGTTGAGTGTCCAGTCTGTGGAGGTTGTTGGTGCATGCAACGGCTTGGAAAAGTTTGCCAGCTGTCTCAGGTTGTCACTTGAGGATGAGGATTCGCCCCCCAGCTCACTGGACAACTCCGGTTCAATTTCAAACCCGTTTCCTTGACTGACATTGTGTGTGGTGAGCCCCTCTCTATCCACTAAGGGGGTAGGTGCTCTCAGGTGGCCAAGACCCATGGGAAAAGTGCATTCCTTTTTCCTATTAGGAGTGGCAAGGGTGAGGTGTTGGATATGGCAGTCCAAACCTTTAAGTTCTTCCCTTTAAATTTCAGAGGAAGTAGTATAGTCTCGTATGTCTAATGTCCCCATGGACGCAGCGATTGTTTACTTTGTTTGTAGCCTTATATGGGGTCTGCCGGAGCAAATCGCGGCTGACTACACTGAGGTTGCTACCAGATTCCAAGAGTGCTGAGCATTCCTGTCTGGCCAGCGTAATTGAGACCTTAACATTATACTTCAGTAACATCTTGGGGGAAACTTGCGAGATGTATATCTGGGCCAGACCAATAGCCATTGTTTGTGTGGGTGAGAGGTCCCATTTGATCGCAGCGAAAGCAGCTGTCTTTAGTCCGCCCTATGGTGTTCACACTCTGGCGTCTTCTACTCATGGCGCTGGTGACCCTGAAAGTCTGTGCTGGCTGGATCGAAATCAGGGTCAAGCCTGGGTAACCCCATTGTTTCCAGATGGCTTGAGCACCTTCTAGTCGGCAGGTCAGATCCAGCAGCGAGTGGACGTCGTTCTGTAGCATGTCCTAACAAAGTCTCTCGTCTATCCCTGACAGGACTGCATCAGTAGCGAGCTTCTCCGCAATGCACTCAAAAGGGTCTCCATGGATCCAGCTTTGAATCAGGTCCACTAAGCTCTGGATCTGTCCTTGTACAGGGCAATCTGGATCAATATGCCACAGCCAAAACTGGTGCCCCTTGACCACCAGGCTCACAGCCGTGCTGAGGAGGATCTGTTGCTTCATGTAGTCCTAATCATTGAGGGAGATTCTGTATGGCTTGGAGGACTTCTCTAGTTAAAAACAGGGCTAAAATAGTTGTCTTAATGTCTTAAACACAGTAGCGTTCTTCTTGGCTCTTGAACTCCGTTACTCAAGCAAACATACTGTATAATACACATAATAGCATCTATAGCATACTATGTATTTAAAATATACAAGATAAATATACCAACACAGTAATTAAAAATGTACATTTTTATTACACTTATGCACAAGAAAACAGGACATAAATTGCATGTTCGTTTAAGCTAGCTGCCAAAGCTACGTATATGGCTAGTAGGAGAATAGAGAAAGAGAGCCAGACACGTGCTGTAGAGCAGGAGTGGCAAACTCCAATCCTGGAGTGCCGCAGTGGCTGCAGGTTTTCATTCTAGCCATCTTCTTCATTAGTTTTGCTGCTAATTAACTTCTTTTGCCTTAATTTTAATTAACTTGATTCAGGCCCCTTAGTTGTTTCTTTTTCTTTAATTAGCTGCCAAACAATAATGAGACACAAAACAAGGTGCCACATGACCAGCTCATCCGTGCTCATCACACAATATCTGAAAATAAAGAAAGGTGAAGATCTCAGTAAATCAACAGTTATGGAAATGTCTGCTATGTCAGAATGAGAACAGCAACAAGCCATAGAATTAAATAACGAGTTTAATTAACAGCAAGAATTGGCTTCTCATTAAGAAACTGATTGGAGTGAAATTAGTTGGAGTTTGAAGCCCCAATTTAGCTGGTCAATTGTTGACTTGTTTCACATTTGATGAAGAAAATAATTAATTCAGAGTACCGAATCCTTAAAAACAGGGCTAATAAAATGAAGGGAAAAAGAAGTTAATTAGCAGTGAAAACTGGTCACTGATTAGGAAAAGGGTTAGAATGAAAACCTGCAGACACTGCAGCCCACAGGGACTGGAGTTTGCCACCCCTGCTGTAGAGAGTAAAATTCATATGAGAACTTGAATATGTTCAGTGTCATTCAAGTCAAAGTCAAAGCAAACTTTATTGTCGTCTCAATCATACACAAGTATACAGGTAGACGAAATTGCGAAGCTCAGGGTCCACAGTGTAACAACATGAAGTGCAAATAAAAAATTAAAATTAAATTAAAAATAGAATTAAAATTAAAGTTTAAATTTAAAATGAAAACACAAACAAGACATTGTGCAAAGACAAGATTGATGCAATGTATGGTATAATGCAATCTAGATACATAAATATAGTCAATAAATATGTAATATAATAAATAAATAATATTGATTATGCAGAAATTATCAGTGTATGATACTAGTTGTTTAAGACGTGTAAACAACGACAGGTCAGAATGTTTCAAAGAATGTCAAAGTTCAGTGTGCAAAATACGTAAAGGTCAGTATGAGATTTTCAGTTCTTTTCTACCTGCACACTTGTCTTTACAGGAAAATGGCTCACATGTATAAAAGTTCTGTTTTTAGAGGTGGTTGAGGCCGTGTGGAAGATTCCAGGGGGCAGCCTGGTGTTAAGGAGTCTGATAGCTTAGGGGTAAAAACTCTCCCGCAGCCTGGCAGATCTGGCTTTGATGCTGCAGTATCTTCTCTTGGATGGCAGAAGTGTGAAAAGTATATGTGAGGGGTGTAAGGGGTCCTGCACAATTCTGCAGGCCTTGAGGACACAGCGTTTGTAAAATATGTCCTGTAGTGAAGGAAGAGGCACCCCAATAATGTTCTCTGCTGTCTTCACTATCCTTTTGCAGGAGCTTGCGGTCGGATATGTTTCAGTTGCCATACCAGACAGTGGTGCAGCTGGTCAGAACACTCTCAATGGTGCCTCTGTAGAACATGATGAGGATGGAAGGGGGAAGACTTGCTCGCTTCAGCCGCCTCAGGAAGTGTAATCTCTGATGGGCTTTCCTGATTAGTGATGAGGTGTTATGCGTTCATCTAAGTTCCTCAGTTATGTGCACACCGAGGAACTTGGTACTCCTAACAGTCTCCACATCTGAACCGTTGATGATGAGTGGGATGTGGGCAGGATGTGATTTTTCTGAAGTCCACAATTATCTCTTTTGTTTTGTCGACATTGAGAGACAGATTGTTGTATTTATACCATGCAGACAGCCATTCTACCTCATCTCTGTATGCTGTTTCATCATCCCTTCTTATCAGTCCCAGCACTGTTGTATCATCCACAGACTTGATGAAGTGGTTGGTGTTGTGTGTGGCTGTGCAGTCGTGAGTCAGCAGGGTGAAGAGCAGTGGACTAAGCATGCAGTTGCAGTATGTTGTGTGTGATCATCTTTCTAAGTAACCACAATGGACAGTTTTAACAGATAAGCACCTCAAGCATATCTAGCTCACTTATACAGATATTACATTACAGACATTATACTATACATTACCATTAAGAATGCATGAGGAACTGTGCAACATATCGGTATTGGGTAATAATGGAGTAAAAATGTATCAGTATGTGGTCTAGTGTTAGGATTATATCTGATATACTAGACTGATATAATCTATTTATTGGAAGTTATAGATTCAAGACTACAAATTAAACAAAATGATTTGTTTATTGCTGGGTATAGATTTATTGACATAATCAACAAAACATCCATCCATCCATCCATCCATCCATCCATCCATTCTTTTCCAACCCGCTGAATCCAAACACAGGGTCACGGGGGTCCGCTGGAGCCAATCCCAGCCAACACAGGGCACAAGGCAGGAACCAATCCTGGGCAGGGTGCCAACCCACCGCAGTCATCAACAAAACAGCAGTATGTAAAACTTTGTGCGTGAGTAATACCTGCATGGTAAAATTAATTATGAGGAGCTCAGCATTGTCAAGTAAGATGGCTACCTCAAAGGTAAATGGAGAAACCTTCATTTTATGCCTGGCAGCCTGTTCTCCTTTCTTATCTAAGTTGTTGATTGAGATCTCCTAACTGGTTTTCACTTTAAACACTCTGAAAGGGGTAGCATGACAAAAGCTTGCAGTGAAAAAAGTCTGGCACTTGTGAAATCTCTGTGGGATTAGTTTGATTTATTGGAAAGATATCATTTTTTTAATAAAAAAAAGTAAAAGAGAAATGGAAGTGTGACTAAACAAACCATATAACACAAGTAGGTATACAATATACAACCAAAAAGAAACCACAAAACCTTGCAAGTTAAAGGCTGACTGTACTGTACAATTTATTGTGCCACATTATGTGTAATTCCTTGCAACAAATCTAAAAGAAGAACACATCCATATTTACAGTTGAAGGCAGTGATTAAGCTGTATTTATCTTGAGTGGGTGCTATATCCAAATATCCATATCACACTGTAATTAAATATTCTGACAGCTTCAGTAGATACCAGTATTTGTGTATTTTATTTAGCAAATTATTTATTTATGCATGTATGATGATTAACTGCATTTTGCCATTTTATATTTTGAAATCTTTGTTAATGCTCTCCTACCCACATAAATTTGATAAGGCATATTCAGCTTATTTCTATTTACTTACACCTCTGTTGAGCTAACATGGCACAAGACAGTGTTTTTGCATTACAGCTTACCATTTTTAATCACTTCCATTAAAAATTCTTATTTTATGAAACCAGCTTAATCAGTTGCAGAGTTTTTTATTGGTCTAGATTCAGCATTGATTCGTCAGTCAGTCTGAGCCACACATAACCCTGGCAAATATTTAGGGTTTGGCTCACTTATTACGCAAAGTTCACATACAGGTCCATACACGAAGATATTACCTTTAAGATGCTGATATAATAATAAAAGATAAAAATCACATTTCTGGTTCCCTTAAACATACACAGATTTGTGTTTTTGTGGTAATGTTAAGGTTTACATTTAAATGTGTATACAGGTTTTTCAGTTAGTTTTAGCATACCGTAAAACATTTTTTTAAAATTCATACCGCAAGAAAAATTTCCTCCTGTGTAGTGGATCAACTAATTTATCACCCATTTCTATGTTGATGCCTGTAGCCTTGGAATGAAAGTATACTCAAGTTCTTCAAAAGCAGTTGGCCTGTCATTACAAGGCAGAAAACCTAAATCTAATAAACATTTTATGTGCAGGGGAACCTTTATGTGTTTTTATAAGTGTCCATAATATGAAATTCTTGCACTTTTTTCCACAGTAAAAGTTCAAAATGGAAAGGTCATGATAAGGCTCATTTTTTTTTTTTAATATTTTCAAAAGATTTCTTGCCTGAGACAGAGCTCTTTATAAAGTGTCCAGTATCTAAGTAGCAGCAGATAGAAAACAATATAAATGTATTCATTGCAGCAACTGAGCTTAGCTCTTTACTTTGCTTGTGATTTTCTAATCATGAATATCACTAAAAATATGTCTGGTGGCTTTTTAAAATTTGGGGTGGAAAGCACAGAGTATTGTTCCTAAAACTGTTCCTTTAGTTGTATAACGGAAGTAATCCATAGCAAATAAGTAAAGTTATATTCTAGTTTTTCTGTTCACATCACTGTGGACCAGCAGGTGCATTTTTTTAAACTATGATATGATTTGGTGCATCTTCAAACCTATCCCTTACTGTTACCTAGTGACTGACGTTTCCTGTTGCTTAATTCTAGCAGATGAGGCCGAGGATGTATGTGTGCTTCAAACAGCATGGAGGATTGTAATAAGTATTGACTGTGTTTCTGATGCATCTTTAATATTGCAATCGCCAAAGTTGTCATTATAATTGGCAAAGTGAGCTTCATACTACTGGAATAATTACAACACACATCTTACTTCTCAACAAGATTACTACATGAGGCAGGGAATGAGTCCAGTGACTTTTTTAACTAGAGACATTTATTAAAACACTAAGTGACAGGTAGAAGTTTATGGAATTAACATGTGAAAATGCTTCCAGACAGGAGCTAAATGCTTTTCTTCCTGTGTTAATGGTGTTAATATCACTGGTGTTTGCAGCAAATTCAGTTCATCACTAATGTTAAGCAATGGTAATCATACCCATTACCACAGAAACTGATAAGCAGCACGTATATTTTAGTCAAAAGAAGCTAGACCCAACATGCAAAACTGCAGAGACCAGACATCTCCATATTTAAACCAGTTCCATCTGCAGGTGCTGAAGTACCCTGAATTGCTGATGCCCATAACTGTCTATGTATGGGATATTAAACCTTTCTCCAACTAATGTAAGTCAACACTGTTTTTCCTTTGTGCTTGATTTTCTGTTAAGTAGTAAGTAATTCTAGGGACTGCTCACGAATACTTGTTAATAGCAACGATAAATACTTTTATTTCCACCTGTTTTTAGAGAAAAGCCAAGCAAAATGACACCTTTTATTGGCTAACTAAAAAGATTACAATATGCAAGCTTTCGAGGCAACTCAGGCCCCTTCTTCAGGCAAGATGTAATACAGAAACTGGAGTTCCCTATGTTTATATACACACTCTAGGACAAGAAACAACATTGGTAAATATTTAAATGAGAAATTTTAAATTTAAAAAATTAATAGATTCATTCAGGCTAGGGTTAATTTAACAAGAGAAAAAAGAACAATGTATTGTCAAGATCTCTGGATAAGATAACTGTCCAACAAAGTGGACAGTTGGAAGAAACTGGCACACATGGACAGCGACATCTTCTTCTTAACTAAATGCAAAAAGGAAAGAGTGTGTATATAAACATAGGAAACTCCAGTTTCTGTATTACATCTTGCCTGAAGAAGGGGCCTGAGTTGCCTCGAAAGCTTGCATATTGTAATGTTTTAGCCAATAAAAGGTGTCATTTTGCTTGACTTTTCTCTACATTCATAATGGCTAACACGGTACAACACCCTAGTACACCTGTTTTTAAAAATGTTATACCTTGGTTATTATTTGGCAGCATTTCTTTTGTATTAAATCTTAATTTGTTCCTGATACATATGCAATTAGATTCTGATTGATTTTTGTGTTTCTTTTTTAGGAATGTTTATAATTATTTTGTAGTGGAGCCAGATGTCTTGTATATGGTACTTTATTACAGCCTGTTGGATGGCCATGAATATGATCACTCTAGTAAAGGTCAAAGGAGCAAAAGTTGGTATGTTTCATTTTTTAAATTTTGGCCACTATATCATTGCAGTCTGCAAACAAAATTGTAAATGCAATTTTCATTTTATCAGTAACATTACTTTGTTTCATGTAAAATATAAAATATAATGGTTCATAAACAGCACAAACATTGAGACATAAGTATGAACATTTTCAAATGTGCTGTATGATTCTGGAGACAAACTATGCTTTTAAAAATTGCTCTATATATATGCATTTGTTCATCAATTAATTTGAGTATCTCTGGTTAAATTTCCTTATGCAACTCCCTAGCTTCAAAGCTTTTGTTTTAAAAGAAGGAAACATACTTGTAAATATGTAAGAATAAAACAGTTAATTAATTAGTTAGGTGTGTAAAACAATGAAAATGTTCTGGGATTATTATTCCCACCATGAATAATTCCTCAAAGAAACAAAATTTTGCAAAAATCTTTTTTTTTTTCTTATTTTGTATGGCATGGGATGCTAGCACACACAGTACTGATTGAAAGTTAGTGAAATCTCATGGTATTTATTTATTTTTACCGTAAAATACACCTTGCTTTTATAAAAGAGAGGTTAATGTCCACAAATTTATTAGTCTATGTGATGTCAGATATTGTGGCAATTTAACTGTTTCTACCTTGATCTGCAGTCGTGTTATCTCTACCAGTCTGTATGCACTTCATGAGACCTTTCTATGTAGACTATGCTTTTTTGTTTCCTTTGATATTATTGCCTTTGGATTCATCTCCAAAGCAGTCATAACTTTGATATATAGAATTAATCACCAAAAGTCATAAAATTAACAATCTAACTAAAATATATATTCAGATGAGTAAATTAATATGAAAATTTAAAATAATTAATCGTTTTTTTTTTTTTTTTACATCCAGATATACGTAATTGGTGAAAATTATAAATATTTTGTTATGTAATATGCCACCGGTGACTCATATTCCATGATTTTTTTCTCTTTAAGTTGTCTGTGAACAGGGTTCCATAAACTCCAGCCAAGGAACAGAGGTGAAAATGGGAAGTTCTCTATCAGTTCAGTGTACTTTCTACGAGAAAGGGAGTGAAAACTGCAGGAAAACTATTTTACAGGATCATATCGAGCTCCCTACTAAACGACGAAATCAGACAGCTGTTTATTCGGAAATTAAGGAACTCAGAGTAAACAAAACAACATTTGTTTGCAAAACAAATTGTAACACCAAGCCTATCACCTGTGGGATTGACATTAAAGTTGGATGTAGGTAGTCAGTTTTAATTAACCTTTATGACAAATTATTTTCTGAAAAATTGTCACACTTTGTTAACCAAATATTACAGTAAACATAGTGCAGGTGAAAAGGGTGAAAAAATTTTAAAATAATCCCAAAATTAATGTCCTAATATATACTTATCCCAATAAATACTATTGTAAAGCACTTTGAGATACTTTCATGCAACAAAATGTATTATATTAATAAATATTGTTGTTCTTGTTATACCTTCTGAAAAAAACTTATGATCAAGTCTAAATCTACTGCTTTGGTGCAACTTATCATTATTTCCCTTTTTAGCAGGGAATAGATCATGTTTAGGTTTATATTGTATTTTCTTATGAAATGATCTATTCCACTAGATTTTTGGGGATACTGTTTGAGTTTGGTTTTTTTTAGCTCATGGTTAACTATTATATTTACTGTCTTATATTCTTTACTGCCTAAAGAAATATGGTAGGAAATATTGATTCAGTCAGTCATTTTCCAACCCGCTATATCCTAACTACAGGGTCACGGGGGTCTGCTTGAGCCAATCCCAGCCAACACAGGGCACAAGGCAGGAACAAACCCCGGGCAAGGCGCCAGGCCACTGTAGGGCACACACACACCAAGCACACACTAGGGTCAATTTCGGATCACCAATGCACCTAACCTGCATGTCTTTGGACTGTGGGAGAAAACCGGAGCACCGGAGGAAAACCACGCAGACACGGGGAGAACATGCAAACTCCATGCACGGTGGACCCGGGAAGCGAACCCGGGTGTCCTTACTGCAAAGCAGCAGCACTACCACTGTGCCACTGGAAATATTGATTATGAAAACAAATTATTTTTCAGGTTCAATTTAAAAGTTTTTTTTTTTTTTTAAATTTGATGTCTTAAGTTTATTTTAACTTTCTTCACATGCTCTATTTCCAGTATGATTATCTAGATCAACATCACTAAATCTTTCAAATTACCAGTGAAAAACAATGTATAACAGGCATTGGTAGAAGAATTCCAGTAATAAAGCTGCTGCAGTTAGATTCTGGTCAAAGTTTTTTAAAATACACAAAATTATTAGGTGAATTTATCCTTTTTAGTTTAGTTTTGGCAATTGCCTACAGGTATCAATCAATGCTATGGGGAACTACAGGTTAACCATAAATTTGTATTCATAATACATAATTAACAATCAAGAGATTAAATGCCAAAATCTATATTAATATTAAAAGTACCTAATAATTTGGTCTCCATTACCAATGAAGAAACGTGTTTCCATTTAAGCACTGTACATTAGTTTCTATGACTGAATTGTAGGACATTGTGAATTTATTTCAGTTCACATACACATTTAGGACACAAAATATTCTGTTCACATATGCTATTAAACTAACATTAAGTAGATTTTATTATATAAAACAGCCAATATATGCATAAATAATATACATAATGATTATAAATAACTGTTCTCCAATTATTCACACTATTATTGAATTTTTTCAACTCAAAGACCCACCTGAAGAACCTACACATTTGAGCTGCATTCAGAAAGGAGAATTTGGGAACATTACATGTACCTGGCAAACAGGAAGACATCCTCTTATTAAAACTACCTCTTTATTGTGGTAAGTAAGATTAGACCATACTATATGTACTTTTGTGTTTCTTTTTGGGAAGTGTTTAGTTAAATCTTTTTTGTTTTGTATTTTACTGTCAGATAGTAGGATAAGACACAGATAGTAAAGTTGAACAGTAAATTCAATTCCAGGGGAATAGAGCACCATTGGAATTTACAAATCCAGTATTAGCTACGCAAATATGTGTTTTCACTTCTTTTTTGCTACTCTGCTGCTTTTAGGCACATTATTTGAAATTTGTCAGCTTTCTCTAGTAAAGTATATACAGTACAGTAGTTGTTCCATCATAGTTAAATAAGGTATGGGTTTGTAGGTAAGTGAAAGAATGCTGTCGTAATTTATATAGACAAAAAATACCTTCTCAAAAATCCACAAATTATGATTTTTATTATTCATTAGGTTATTTTATATTCCAGAATCTCCTCGAAGCCGTCCGAAAGTCATTCTCCATGGCCTCCCCAAACTCCTCCCACGCCCGAGTTTTTGCCTCAGCAACCACCAAAGCCGCATTCCGCTTGGCCTGCCGGTACCTATCAGCTGCCTCCGGGGTCCCACAGGACAAAAGGGTCCTGTAGGACTCCTTCTTCAGCTTGACGGCATCCTTCACCACCGGTGTCCACCAGCGGGTTCGGGGATTGCCGCCACGACAGGCACCGACCACCTTACGGCCACAGCTCCGGTCAGCTGCCTCAACAATAGAGGCACGGAACATGGCCCATTCGGACTCAATGTCCCCCACCTCCCTCGGGATGTGGTCGAAGTTCTGCCGGAGGTGGGAGTTGAAGCTACTTCTGACAGGGGGCTCTGCCAGACGTTCCCAGCAGACCCTCACAACACGTTTGGGCCTACCACGCCTGACCGGCATCCTCCCCCACCATCGAAGCCAACTCACCACCAGGTGGTGATCAGTCGACAGCTCCGCCCCTCTCTTCACCCGAGTGTCCAAGACATGTGGCCGCAAGTCCGACGACACGACCACAAAGTCGATCATCGAACTGAGGCCTAGGGTGTCCTGGTGCCAAGTGCACATATGAACACCCCTATGCTTGAACATGGTGTTCGTTATGGACAATCCGTGATGAGCACAGAAGTCCAATAACAAAACACCGCTCGGGTTCAGATCAGGGGGGCCATTCCTCCCAATCACGCCCTTCCAGGTCTCACTGTCATTGCCCACGTGAGCATTGAAGTCTCCCAGCAGAACGAGGGAGTCCCCAGAAGGTATGCCCTCTAGCACCCCCTCCAGGGACTCCAAAAAGGGTGGGTACTCCGAACTGCTGTTCGGTGCATACGCACAAACAACAGTTAGGACCCGTCCCCCCACCCGAAGGCGAAGGGAGGCTACCCTCTCGTCCACCGGGGTAAACCCCAATGTACAGGCTCCAAGTTGGGGGGCAATAAGTATACCCACACCTGCTCGGCGCCTCTCACCGGGGGCAACTCCAGAGTGGTAGAGAGTCCAGCCCCTCTCAAGGAGATTGGTTCCAGAGTCCAAGCTGTGCGTCGAGGTGAGCCCGACTATATCTAGCCGGAACCTCTCAACTTCGCGCACTAGCTCAGGCTCCTTCCCCTTCAGAGAGGTGACATTCCACGTCCCAAGAGCCAGTTTCTGTAGCCGAGGATCGGACCGCCAAGGTCCCCGCCTTCGGCCACCACCCAACTCACACTGCACCCGACCTCCTTGGACAGAACTTCTAGGCGCAGCCAGGGTGTTGAGGGGGTCCGGTTTGGTGGGCTCAGGATTGGGTCACTGCTTTTTGCAGATGATGTTGTCCTGTTTGCTTCATCAGGCCGTGATCTTCAGCTCTCTCTGGATCGGTTCGCAGCCGAGTGTGAAGCGGCTGGGATGAGAATCAGCACCTCCAAATCCGAGACCATGGTCCTCAACCGGAAAAGGGTGGAGTGCCCTCTCAGGGTTGGTAGCGAGATCCTGCCCCAAGTGGAGGAGTTCAAGTATCTCGGGGTCTTGTTCACGAGTGAGGGAAGAATGGAGCGTGAGATCGACAGGCGGATCGGTGCGGCATCCGCAGTAATGCGGGCGTTGCATCGGTCTGTCGTGGTGAAAAAGGAGCTGAGCCGCAAGGCGAAGCTCTCAATTTACCAGTCGATCTATGTTCCTACCCTCACCTATGGTCATGAGCTATGGGTAGTGACCGAAAGAACGAGATCGCGAATACAAGCGGCTGAAATGAGTTTCCTCCGCAGGGTGTCTGGGCTTTCCCTTAAAGATAGGGTGAGAACCTCAGTCATCCGGGAGGGGCTCAGAGTAGAGCCGCTGCTCCTCCGCATCGAGAGGAGTCAGATGAGGTGGCTCGGGCATCTGATCAGGATGCCTCCTGGACGCCTCCCTGGTGAGGTGTTCCAGGCACGTCCAACCGGGAGGAGGCCCCGGGGAAGACCCAGGACACGCTGGAGGGACTATGTCTCTCGACTGGCCTGGGAACGCCTTGGGATTCTCCCGGAAGAGCTAGAAGAAGTGGCCGGGGAGAAGGAAGTCTGGGCATCTCTGCTCAAGCTGCTGCCCCCGCGACCCGACCTCGGATAAGCGGGAGACAATGGATGGATGGATGGATGGATATTTTATATTCCCAACCTTATCTGTAAAACTTTATTTTTTTCCACAATTCCAACTTGTACAAGGGGGAAAAAAACTTCAGTATTGTCAAAATTGTTTACTACAGTAATTCCTCACCTATCGCGGGGGTTACGTTCCAGAGCCCCCCGCGATAGGTGAAAATTGGCGAAGTAGCGACCTATATTTATTTTATTGGCAATCCTCCGAATACCGGTCCCAAATTATTTAACAACTCTTTTCCTATCGAGTGGACAATATTTAGGAGCGGGAGCAATAAGGTTAGTTATAACCAGCTTACTTATTTAAAAATATAGGTTGCATCATGACTTGTCGACCTTTCAGTGGCGCAACTGCCACAAACGCAATCTTTTCGGCAATTATATGCATTTGCTCAGCGATAACTACAACATTTAGTTGCTCCGTGTTGAACTGTTACCACTAAGAGACGTTGCAGCTGTTGTGCTGGAATTAATACAAAATATTGGAAATACATCTTATTGTCTTGCAATAAATGTTTTTTCGCGGCTTTCAGTGTAGTATTGTCCACTCGATAGGAAAACAGTTGTTAAATAATTTGGGACCGGTATTTGGAGGATTGCCATTTTATTATTTATACATATTTTAAGGCTTTATAAACCCTTCCCACACTCTTATAAACCTTTCTCACTCTCTTGTTAACCTTTCCCACGCTCTTATAAACACTTCCTATGCTCTTAAACACTTTCTACATTCTTAAACACCGCAGACCAACACTGCACACTGCACGCAGCGATCAGACGTCAATGTGTCTGCACTCGCTTTGTGAAGGGGGGCAGCTGAACTCATGCTGAGCAGAAATGGACTTTGTGCTGCTTCTGCCAAAATGCCTGCTTGTCGCTCTGCGCGTTCGGAAGGAGGAGTGTGTGTGTGTGTGGGTGTGTGAGAGCTGAATGCACCTTCGCTCAAACCCCCCCTCCCCGGAAGCGCAGTACGCTCCTGCCACTTCCCATTGTCAAGGGGGTGGGGAGCTGAATGAACGCTAAGGAGAAGTGGACTTTGTGCTGGCTTTGTGCTGCTTGTCGCTCTGCGTGTCAATAATTTTAAGCCTGTACATCACCAATTTTCCTGTCTCACTGTCTTGTCTTGCCTGAAGTTAAAATGTTTTATAATAGTGAGATGTTACTCATATCCTTAGCCCGACATCCACATATCATATGTGTTAACAAAGTGTGTTTTATAAGTTTACATGTGTTTAAAGCATGTGGGATGGGTATTTTAAGGCTTAAACTATAAAAATGTTTATTTATATGGTCTTTCTATATCGCGGATTTTCTCCTGTTGCTAATGGGTCTGGAACATAACTTCCGCGATAGGCGGGCAATCACTTGTATTTAAAAACCTGCAAAGTCGTGAATCCGCGAAAAGTGAACCGCAAAGTAGCGAGGGATTACTGTATTACCATTTTCCGTTGATTGCTATTTTACACTGCATAAGATCATACGCTGTTGTTCTTAATTGACTTTGCATATCTACCACTACAGTACTTACATAATCAGTGGCAGTCAAAACTGAGAATTTACTCTTTACAATGCATTCTAAATGCAAGTCTGTTTTAATTCTTCCATTTTCTTTTACAGGGTGAAAAATAAGACTCACAAGTTAAGCTTTATAAATACCAACCCTTCTTTTGGAGATGTAACGTTTTCTCTGCTCGATGAGGAATCACAGTATTCTGTTTGGGTCATTGCTTCAAACACCTTGGGAAATGCATCCTCTCAAATTTTAAATTTCAGCCTTCAAGATATAGGCAAGCCTTTTCTTTATAAATATTTTCTTTCCAATAGCAAAGATGCAGTGTACTCTGTTTAACTCTTTTCTTAATTAAAAAATATGCTCTAGTCTACATCAGAGGTAACATTATCTGATGACTAGCTTCTTACATAGCCTCTCCCTGGGCATTTTAGGATGTATTAGTAGTTGAGACATAATGTTTATTATAGTGAAATACAACAGCTATTTTATGTAATTGGTAATGAGTTTTAAGCTCCTGTCCCAAAGTCAAAAATAACTGTTATAATTAGCAGTGGTGGACACCAGAAAGAGAACGAGAATGGGAAAGTGTAGGAGAAGCAAATTGCAGCTGTTGAAAGGGAAATAATGGGACACTTGATCACCAGCTGTAATGAAAAATTGCAATGCTACAATAATTTTTCAGTACAAGAGAGAGCCTGTTTAAGAAGCATGTAGCGATTAACAACTAGGTCTGGGAACATGTAGATAATGAAGAATTTAACATGCTGTTTTATTTATGATGGAGTTTCAGAAACACTCTTAAATTCACAGTTGATCTTATGATGGACTTTACAATTTTTTCAGTGTTACAATGCTTTCAGGAAATGCACCCTACAGTGTTATTGTACAGTAAGGCACATGGCAGCCTTTCCAACAGCCAGAAGAAACCGGTTAGAAGAGACAGACAGAACAGAAACATTCAGTTACATTTTACATTTCCAGCATTTAGCAGACGCTCTTATCCAGAGCGACTTACAACAGTGCTTAGTAGTCTACGACTGTTCTTCAGTCTTTAAGGCTAGGATTAAATCTACTGTCATTAAACAAGTTACCGCTGACCAAGTTGTACACAAAACCATGCTAGAAGAAAATAGAAAGTTGTTAGTACAAATTTTTTTTTTTTTTTTGAGAAAAGGGTAGAAAAAAAAAGTATGGGGACTTTAGTCCCCCAAGTGCTGTTTAAAGAAGTGTGTCTTCAGACGATGTTTGAAGACAGTGAGGGTCTCCGCTGTTCGTACAGCAAGAGGAAGTTCGTTCCACCACTGAGGAGCCAACACTGCAAAGAGTCTTGATGAATGTCGTCCTCTTCTTTTAAGTAAGGGTGGTTCAAGACGAGCAGTGCTTGATGTTCTGAGAGAGGGAGAAGTGACACGCTGCTTAACCAGTGCTGATATGCAAGGTGGTGCAGTTCCAGTTTTGGCCTTAAAGGCAAGTGTTAGGGTTTTGAACCTGATGCGGGTAGCCACAGGGAGCCAGTGCAGGTTCCGCAGCAGAGGTGTAGTGTGTGAGAATTTGGGAATATTAAAAATGAGTCTTGCAGCTGCATTCTGGATCAATTGAAGTGGTCGTGTTGCCTTTAGTGAAAGTCCAGACATCAGAGAGTTGCAGTAGTCCAGCTTAGAGATGACCAAGGTCTGGACGAGAAGCTGAGTAGCCTCTGTAGTGAGAAAGGGGCGGATTCACCTGATGTTGTAAAGAAGATATCTGCAGGACCTGGAGAGGTTGCTGATGTGTGGAGAAAAAGACAATTCTTCATCTAGAGTGACACCAAGACTTCTTGCCGTTTTTGAGGGGACGATAACCGAGTTGTCAAAAGAGATTGCAAGGTCAAGATTCGGAGATGAGTTGCCTTTGATGTACAAGAGTTCAGTCTTGCTGGGATTCAACTTGAGGTGGTGGGAAGTCATCCATGAGGAGATATCAGCAAGGCAGTTTGAGATGCGGGTTGAGACCTACTGGTCATCTGGTGGAAAGGAGAGAATGAGTTGAGTGTCATCCGCATAGCAGTGGTAAGCGAATCCATGTCCAGCTATTACCTTCCCAAGAGAACCTGTGTATAAGGAGAAGAGAAGGGGTCCTAGGACAGAGCCCTGAGGAACACCAGTGGTCAGTCTTCGTGGAGCTGACTGGGAGCCTTGCCAGGCAACCTGGAATGTCCGGTCAGCAAGGTAAGAAGCAAACCATTGCCAGACAGTGCCTGAGATCCCAAGACTAGAGAGAGTTTCCAGAAGTATCTGATGGTTGACCGTGTCAAAGGCTGCAGATAGGTCCAAAAGTATGAGGACTGAGGACAGGTTGGTAGATCTGGCTGTGTGAAGTGTTTCAGAGACAGCAAGAAGTGCAGTCTCGGTAGAATGAGCTGCTTTGAATCCAGACTGGTGAGGGTCAAGAAGGGCGTTATTAGGCAAAAACACATTAAGTTGGTTATAAACTGCTCGTTCCAGTACTTTAGAAAGAAAAGAGAGCAGGGATACTGGTCTGTAGTGGTTAACATCTGAGCAGTCCAGAGTAGGTTTCTTAAGAATTGGTGTGACAACAGCAGATTTAAAGGCAGTGGGAACATGGCCAGTCGTTAGGGAGCCATTAACTATGTGTGTGATGTGTGGGAGAAGATCCTGAGAGATGAGCTGAAACGTACCTGAGGGGATAGGGTCGAGTGAACATGTTGTGGGGTTGCTGGCCATCAGGATCTGAGACACTTCCTCGTGAGAAAGTGGAGTGAAGTGATGAAGCTGAGTGGCACAGGTCGGTGGAGAGTGGGTGGGCAACATGTCAGTCTGAGGGAAGGAACTACGGATAGTAGCAACCTTATCCTCAAAGAATGTAGCAAAGTCCTCTGGCGAGAGAGCTGGGGAGACAGAAGGAGATGGTGATTTAAGCAGTGAAGAAAAAGTGGCAAAAAGTTTGCGAGGGTTGGATATGGATTCATCAAACTTGGTTCTGTAGAAGGAAGATTTGGCAGAAGTTAGGTCAGGAGCAAACTTTGATAAGAGAGATTGAAAAGAAAGGAGGTCACTGTTATGATGCGTTTTCCTCCATCTTCTTTCTGCTGCTCTTAGTTGTCTGCGCTCCGACAGCCATGGGGTTGGAGGAGAAGTACGTTTTGGCCTGGAAGACAAAGGGCAGAGTTGATTAAAAGAGTTGTGGAGAGAGGAGAGAAGACTGTTGGTAGCAGACTCAACAGTTGCTGTGCTTGGTTCAGCACAGTTAGGGGGAGATAAGGATGATAGGACAGCTGAGGAGAGAGAAGATAGAGAAAGAGAATTGAGATTTCTGCAGGTAGTCATGGGGGTAGAAGGTGGTTGAGAAGAGTAAGTCAGAAGAGGAAATCTGAAGGACAGAAGATGGTGGTCAGAGACATGTAGAGGAGTAGACAATATATTGAACATAGGAAGTGATCTGAATGATACCAGGTCAAGAGTGTTGCCAGCTTTATGGGTTGGAGGAGAGTCACCAAGAGATAGACCAAAGGACGACAGAAGCACCACAAGTCCACTGGTGTGTATTCCGTCTCTTGGAAGGTTGAAATCACCGAGGAGCAAGAGAGGAGACTCATCATCTGGGAAGGAGCTCAGAAGGAAATCAAGCTCATCGATGAAGTTTCCTGGAGGGCCTGGAGGACGATAAAGAACAACAATGTGGAGTTTTGTTGGATGTGTGACAGTAACAGAGTGGAATTCAATGGTGAAGATTAGGTGAAAAACGCCACTGACGAGATAAAAGCAAACCTGTACCCCCACCTCTGCCTGAAGTACGAGGAGTTTAGAGAATATTTGTAGTAAGTGCGGTATAACTAGGTTTCTGGAAGCTGGGAGTAATTAATAGGTATCAGCTATACCCTAACAATTTAAATAATGAGTAAGACGTGGGTTCGTAAGGTGGAAGTCGGAAACACCGATACAGAATTCATTGGCTATACTTCGGAGCTGGATTAGCTTAATTACATCTTTTCTTAAACATACCAACACCCGCCTTTTGTAATTTACTGTTCTTTCCTACTGCTTCTGTCTGTAACCAATTGCAACAGAAATATTGTCAACTTATAAATTTGTAATTATTAACAGTAGAAATTGTTTAAATGATCATTACAATTTGTATACTACACTATGTCTCCAAAAATGTATATATTCTTTGAATGATTGTAAATGTAATGTTTTTAAGATACATTTAGGTTTTATAATTCAAATTAAAGAAGTCACATTTTTCAACTGCTGGCTGTTCCGGTCCAGCCACTGTTGATAATGCTGACAAATGGATTTGTAAACATCACAGATCCTTTCGTTTAGCATTTGGGAACATTCTCTTTCAGTGAGGCTGTCAAAGTGTGTATTCATTTGATTCTACATGTGTCTTTGTTAATTTGAATTATAAAATTTGTATGTTTCTTAATAAACATTGTATTTATAATCATTAAAAGTGTGTATACCTTTTTTGGGATTCCCTATACAATCGTACAAATGCATTACTATATTTCACCATGAAAATTATGTCCTCTGGTCAAGTGTAAATCTTACTATTCTTAATTCTCAGAGTATTTTCATAGCAGAGAATTTAAGGTGCTCTGTCAAGACTACCACTGTCTGTTGCTACAGTGGGTTCAGGATGCAGCAAGAACAAGAAGTGTTTATTAAGTGGAGTGGGGAGCACCTAGATTGTGAAGGATTTGACATTGTACTTTAATTGCAAAGTTATTACATCAGACTTAAAACAATATTTATGATGTTCTTAGTACAATGCTTTCAGTATACTCATCCTAGATACTATCTGATCATAACATCTGTTATCTTTTAATAATTAGTTTGCATAATCAGCACAATTAATATTAGTTTTGTTTAACTTTGATTATAAAGTTTTTAATAATATTACTTTTGTATTTTGTAGTTAAGCCTTATCCCCCAAGAATCACATTTATAAATAATTCGTTCTCAAACATGATAATATATTGGGAAGAGAAACAGAATACAACAGTTTTGGAAATCCGATATCGGCCTCTCAATCAGAATTGGAGTGTTCATCTTATAAATGTAAGCTATCCTGTTTTTTCTTAAATAAAGTTGGTCTTACAGTATTTATAATGGTATTTGTTTTTGATAAAGATGTTCAGCCATTTGTCACAATAACTTAACACTTGATAGACTATGTAAAACGTCTTTTGTGTGTCTGATTTACTTTTCATAATTAAAAATTAGAGATTGTCAGGTGTGAAAGGTACTTGCATTTATTCATTTATTTATTCTTGTACATTAGAAGGTCTGTTCACAAGAAACCCATTATTACATTGAGGTGAGCTCACTGTATTATGTGATCCTTTAGACTTGACAACAAGTAAAAAGCATGACCTTGCATCTTAGATATGGATCAAGTCTGAGTCTGTGAAAAAAATGGACTTGGACAAGACAGACAAGGTAGTGTGTGGCAAAAACAAAACAAAAGGACCATTAGGAGAATCCAGAGCTGTGTTTAGGAAATCAAGGAAAAGCTAAGGATCCAGGAACATAAAAACAGACCAACTGAGATAGACAATGCATAACTAGAACTGTTGATTTTAATTTTTTTTTTTTTTTTTTATGATGATATCAGAAATTAATGTTGGCACTCTCAAAGCAGACATATAAGGCTCTGCATGGTGATTGGAAACTTAAAAATGACTGAGAATTGGAAATGAGTGGGTGATGGCTATAATATGACAGAGGTAATATGAACACATCAAGAAACTGTAGAGTGTGAAAAAAGACTGTAATACATCCATCCATTTCCCAACCCGCTATATCCTAACTACAGGGTCATGGGGGTCTGCTGGAGCCAATCCCAGCCAGCACAGGGCGCAAGGCAGGAAACAAACCCTGGGCAGGGTGCCAGCCCACCGCAGGGTGCACACACACCCACACACTAGGGACAATTTAGAATCGCCAATGCATCTAACCTGCATACACATAAAAAATAAATGCTTACATACATTTTGTAATTTTGCTTTTCATCACAGAGTCACAGAAGGAGGTAGCACTGAGCTCAAGATGATGATGATTATTATTACATTGCTGATCCCAAAAACAAACACACCATAACATGTACATAACCTAAATTAACCCACATTAGTTTTGTTTAGTAAAATTAAATATATGTTAAATATGAAATTATGAAGTTACAGATAAAAAATAGCCTGTGTCAGAGTGACTGTGATGGACCCAATTACATTAAGTTGACATCAAACACTACAAAACATAGACCTAATCTTGTAAAAGCATTAGATGGACTCATTTGGACTTAAATTACCAACATAAACACAATTGTCCCTTCCTTTTTATTTCTTCTGAGAGACGTTGTCATTGGGTAAACTCTTTTCCAGTTATCCTAAACAATGGCAAAATTGCAAAAGTAGAGCTTCTATACTGTGTGTTCAAATTCTAAACAAAAATATCCTTACCTGACTTTCAACATTTTTCCCACTGATGAAACATAGTGAAGACGAGGCAATCAAAAGAGGTAATGGACCACGTTTTTTGTACTACGTTGCAGCACTTAATGTTTTTAAGTAGCACTTTATATGATGAGTAAATTGAGTTTATGCACTGCTTTAATTTGGGAAATTTGAGAAAATAATCTTTTTGTACAAGAATACATTCAAGGTTTATCAGTTTAGGGACTGAATCCTAATACATACAGTACGTCGCCAATAAGACTAATCATACTGTATTTGAAAACCCATGAAATGTAAACTGTAAATCGACAGTGTTAGATTAGTTCTAATAGTGTAAAAGTAGCCCTTAAAATTGCATATATGAAAGCAGTTGACCCATATTTACAATGCATATGAAGTGTTCATTTAACAATAGCGATTGTACTGTTTATGAAAACCTTTTTTTGACTATATACTATATACTATTGTAAAACGCCGAATTCTTTCAATTTCATCTGTAAAGACCACTTTGCAGACCTCTGATTTCACTTTCATGTTAAAGGGTCTGTTTTTGTTGATCAGTGTCAATAAAGCCAAATTTAATCCACTGTGATGTTGTATAACATTTAAATGTGAAGTTTTCTTAGTTATCGTTATAGTTTATACTGGAACAGAACAATTAATAGAATATTAGTGATGGATTTATGAACCTGAGTGATAATCTATAATAATAAAAGGCAAAGCCCTCACTGACTGACTGACTCACTCACTCACTCACTGACTGACTGACTCACTCATCACTAATTCTCCAACTTCCCGTGTAGGTGGAAGGCTGAAATTTGGCAGGCTCATTCCTTACAGCTTACTTACAAAAGTTAGGCAGGTTTCATTTCGAAATTCAAAGCGTAATGGTCATAACTGGAACATATTTTTTGTCCATACACTGTAATGGAGGAGGCGGAGTCACGTATCGCGTCATCACGCCTCCTACGTAATCACGTGAACTAAAAACAAGGAAGAGATTTACAGCACGAGTCGCACGCGGGAACGAAGGTAAATGACGTTAATTTTTGACTGTCTTTTAATACTGTGTAAGCATACATATTAACACATGTGCAATTAAACGTGTGCATTTACGGGGTGATTTCTCAGGCTTAAAAGCTCACCTTTTATCAAATGCGGGAACAAAGGTAACTGACGTTGTTCACTGTCTTTTAATACTGTGTAACCATACATATTAACACATGTCCAATTAAACGTGTGCATTTACGGGGTGATTTCTCAGGCTTAAAAGCTCGCCTTTTACTAAAAAGGTAAATGCAAAACTATTTTCAATCAGTTTATTGAAACGCTCCCGTTAAGGATTGCAATAACATATTCGCGAGATAAAAGAACGAAGTGGGGGGAAATGGAGGAAGAGCCGCAAACAGCGAAGAGCAAAAAATTAATTAAACAATTGAGAACGGAGCGAGTTAAGCATACAAGCATGTTCATAAGGGAAACAAACCACGGTGTAAAACGTAAGTTTAAATTAAGTTTATACAAACGCTCCCGCTGCGGATTGCAATAACATATTCGCGAGATAAAAGTTTAATGAGAAGACACGAGGTATAAACGAACCACACGCCGTGGCGCAACGTTAGGGGCAAAAGTTTCAACCATTCTATGATCTGCTTCTCGCAACTGAAAGACGGCACATGGCGGATGTTAGCCGACTTGCTGACCGCAACGTTAGGGGCTTCAACTATGGCGCTGACGCCACATCTCAGTGCCAACACTTTGCAGACTGTACTTAAAAGACACGCCCTCCTCACTGGACAGTTAAAAACACCAATCAAACTAACGATGACATCAAGTATTACCCAATCAAAAGTAGGAAAGGAGGCATCTTCATAAAATGCGTGTGGGATGATTTGCATGAGACGCTGCTTTAAAAAAAAAAATGATAAAACAAATACGGGATAAATCCCGTCCAGTATTGATTCAAAACGGGACGCGCAATTTCATTCTCAAACGCGCCATGATTCCGTATTTTAAAGGACGGGTGGCAACCCTACAGTGCCAGGTAACCACCCATACAATCAGATTGTGATTCAGACTAGGAATGCAATGAATGTAATTACCCCGATCTACATACAAGGCGAAAGTCTTGCAACATTCAAAGATGATGGTTTGGGATAAGTACACCATACAACATAAAAGAGCTTATGAAGCCTTGAACCGAAAAAAGCAAGATCTCAGAGATCGTAAAAAAAAAATAGGAGGTAATGTCGTTTTACTCGCTGTAGATTTTAGTCAAACATTACCAGTTATTCCACGAGGGAGACCAGCAGATGAACTCAACGCGTGTTTAAAATCCATGCTTCTCCCACGCTCGGTTATATGTCGCGTGTTCTCCGGTAGGTGCACCAAAAAATGTATACATTTAAGCATGTAATGGGCAAACAAAAAATGAGGTATACCCGAAGGCACTGCAGTAGTACTTAATGTAACTTTACTTCTTAAATGTTAATGTTTTACTGTTTAATAATTTATACGCTTCTTATATGTTGTTCAAATTCTTTTATCAAAATACCACTGACAGCGCAATGCACGATAACATGGAGTGAATACACCATACGCATCCGCCCACGGCTGCCCTGCTGTGCGCAGATAGGAGTTGATTCTACAATAAAATAAAATAAACATAAAAAGAGTAAAACAATCATCACCCATAAAGCGTGTGTGTGTGTATATATGTGTATATATATATGTTGATATGTGGATGTGTATATGTATATATATATATATATATATATATATATATATATATATATATATATATATATGTAGATATGTATATATATATGTATATGTATATATATGTTTATATGTGTGTGTGTGTATTTTATATATATAAAACACAGCAACACTCATAACAATGACAACACAATTACATTGACAATCATGTTACATTATTTTTAAAATGTTTCCTTTTTTTTTTCATAACCTCTTTAACACACTACTTCTCCGCTGCGAAGCGCGGGTATTTTGCTAGTATTAAACTGTAAGCAAGTCAGATGTGTAAACCAGTAACAGTCAAGTTACTAAAGAAGATTAGAAAAAGGACACTGGTTAGACAATGATACATACCACTTACTTGCAGTTGGACTTGCTACCATTTGTGCTACTGTGCAGCCACTGTGGCCTGGCACTAACACAGCCCTTTCTGACTATTAAATGTGGGACATCATCATTGTTTTCTACTGTTTTTTTCACTATTAAATTAACTTTCCAATGATGTTGGATGTTTATGGGCACAAGAGCAATGAGGTTGATCCATTTGTGTAAACCATTTTCCTTGGGCCTTCTGCACTTTATTGGGTGCATTTTATAAGGGCGGGGGTGAGACAGAGTATAGCAGTCAGGCAGAGAAATGTGTTTCTTAGTGCAGAAAAAAATGTCTGCAACTAAACATCAGCAAAACCAAGGAAATGGTATTGACTTTTGCCACACCAAAGAGCCTCTCTGACTGATCACTATTTAGGGAGTGGATGTAGTGGTGGTCCACATCAGTGGCAGGCTGGAATGGTCTTGAAACACTGAGGAGCTATATTTAGAAAGGGCAGAACAGGCTCTCTTTTCTTAGGAGACTGTGTCCGTTTAATGTGGGTAGTAACATCTTTTGCATCTTGTAGAACTCTGTGATGGCCAGTGCAGTTTTCTGTGCTGTGGTGTGCTGGGCTGGTAATATCACTTCAAGAGAGGCCCACCAAATCAACAAGCTAATTAAAAGGGCAGGCTCAGTTATGGGACACACTCTGGGCCCCCAGGAGGTTGTAGCGAAGGAGAGTATTAAAGCAAAACTGTATGCCATTATGAACAATGCTACACACCCTCTCTCTGACACACAAACACTGAGGACTTTCAGGCAACAAATTATTTAGCAGAAGAGTGTCAAGAAACCAAGTGTAGCGCATCAATGTGGCTGAGACTACCAAATCAGAAGTTTTTCTTTCTTTTTAGTCATTCTGTTGTCTGTTTAGTGTATAATGTGTGTGCATATATATTCATGTATATATCTATTTATTTATTAAAAGCGCTTCTGTAAAAAGCCAAATGTTGACTTGGGTACAAATAAATTTCTATCTACAGTATCTTTTAATTTTTTGTTATCTGTCTTACACTAGTAACAGTGTAATAGTAGTAGTATATTGGGGGAATGTCATTAAAAATTTCACTATACTCTGTATATATGACCATAAACTAGATTTTAATTAACTGTTCACCTTTCTAAAATTAACCAATAGTTGCATTTAGAGTACAGTATAAAATGTAATTTGAACAAAATGATAAATATGTAAATGGAAGTGATTTATTTTTAATTTCCCTTTTAGTGAAGCAGTACAAATCCAGAAGCATTTTATCTAGCATGTACGAACGAGCCTTTAATCCATTTTTCAGAAAATGAACATTTTAGCTTTTTTTAAATGTCTGCTTTTTATAGAAACTTTGTGGAAACTGTTATTTCTGTTGTTTTTATTTTTTCAAGGATTCTTTTGAAAGAATGTATATTTTGACAGACCTGCAACCTTTTACAAATTATGAAATTCAGATGCGGACCAAGATGAGTATCATGAAAGGAGTTTGGAGTGACTGGAGCAAACCAATACTTAATAGAACTGAAGAAGCTGGTAAGCATAGACTATATTTTCATTATTAAAGTATGTTTGTTTTCTAAATTTTCAGTAATGGGTAGCAGAGTGCACAGTAATTAGTGCTAAAAACTTGCATCCCTAGAGTTATGTCTCCTAATTTGACCCATCTAATATCAATTCGGAGGCTGAGTGTTTTCTTTGTGTCTGCTTCCTCCTGGCCCTGTGTTGTTTAAGGAGAGCTGACCCCACTAAATTGCCTAATGTAAGTGAATGTGGTTGTGTGAGTGAATCCAGCAATAGAGCCCTGGCCAGGGTTGATTGCTGCCATGCACCTGATGCTGCCAATAGCATATGTCGCTTTGACATTGTACTGGAAAGAGTTGGCTTGGAAAGTTAATGGATGGATGAAAATTCATCAGCAGAATTTTTTTTTATTATAATCTGAAATATATGAGTTTCCTCTATATTTTTTAAATAAGAATTGTAATTACTAGCATTCTGAAATAAAGTAACATAATTTAAAAATATGGTTAACTATTTCTGTTATCTCCTGCAACTTTGCATTGGAGTAGCCTGCTTTGATAAGGGATTTATGGATACATGTTTTGTATAATTAATTAATTTAAGCAAAACCATTTGTACTATACAGTACTCGGTCAGATGTATCCATCCATCCATCCATTTTCCAACCCGCTGAATCCGAACACAGGGTCACGGGGGTCTGCTGGAGCCAATCCCAGCCAACACAGGGCACAAGGCAGGAACCAATCCTGGGCAGGGTGCCAACCCACCGCAGGACACACACAAACACACCCACCCACCAAGCACACACTGGGGCCAATTTAGAATCGCCAATCCACCTAACCTGCATGTCTTTGGAATGTGGGAGGAAACTGGAGCGCCCGGAGGAAACCCACGCAGACACGGGGAGAACATGCAAACTCCACGCAGGGAGGACCCGGGAATCGAACCCAGGTCCCCAGATCTCTCAACTGCGAGGCAGCAGCGCTACCCACTGCGCCACCGTGCCGCCCCGGTCAGATGTATTTAAAAGCTAAATTGATGTACAGTCTTTGGATGAATATTATAAAAACAAAAATCCACAACATTTTAATATAATTTTACTTTCCTTTGAAAATAATAAATATGAATTAATATCAGCTTGTGAATTTGCTTTAGTTAAAATATCAGATGAAATGATTAGTGACCATAATTATAATTTATTTTTGAACAAGAGGTTATTTATTTATACATGTGTATAGTACAACTGAATATAATGTTTATTCTTTATTTTGAAGTCCTAATGTCTGCTGCAGACTCTTGGTGCTGTGTTCATGAGATCATTTGTTAAATACAAACCTGTTGCTTTTGGGGAAGTTACTTAACCTTTTGTGTTTTCCCCATATAAGCTGATATTCCTGTAACATTTATTTTCAGAATATAGCATGTTCAATTTAAATCTGTTCACAACAAATGTAATTGTGCTATTAAAAGTGCCTTAAAATATGGCTAACCAAGTGATTATGTCACAACAAACTGTGCTTACCGTATAGTTTTATATTTTAGGATATCTAGAATTCGAATTGGTCTCTAGCAGGCATTATCCATCCATCCATCATCCAACCCGCTCTATCCTAACTACAGGGTCACGGGGGGTCTGCTGGAGCTAATCTCAGCCAACACAGGGCGCAAGGCAGGAAACAAACCCCGGGCAGGGCACCAGCCCACCGCAGGACACACACACACTAGGGACAATTTAGAATCGCCAGTGCACCTAACCTGCATGTCTGTGGACTTTGGGAAGAAACCCACGCAGACACGGGGAGAACATGCAAACTCCACGCAGGGAGGACCTGGGAAGCGAACCCGGGTGTCTTAACTGCGAGGTAGCAGCGCTACCACTGCGCCACCCCAGCAGGCATTATTTAAGGGGTTTTTCATGAAAACAGTTTTTTGTTACAGTCTATCAGATGGCTTCACTTTAGCAAGTGAATACTTGTCATGTTTAAGCCATAACTTTACTACAAAGCTCCATAATTAACTTAAAAGTTGTAGCTATGATTCTGTTTTCAATGTGCATCATCAAATGTCATTCACTCTTTCAAATTTTCATGCTTATCCCAGTGTGGCATTAATGATTCAAAAAGAAAGAAACACAATGACTTGAATGTGCTGAAATGTTGTCATCACTAGTTTCCATATGATGTATTCAGAAAGGTGTTACTTTTCTTTTAGACTGCTGAGGCCACTAAGAATGGCACATACAGGATTCATATTTCTATGTCTTCTTTCACAAAGTAAGAGCGGTTTCAGCAAATGGAGCACCATAGTATGTGGAAAATAAGTGAATTATTTTGTTAAGCAGACCTGATGCTATCAAAAGGTATCCGGATTAAGAAAAAAAAGAGTTTAAAAAATTGAAGTGTTTGTACACTTATCTCTACACTCCAAGTCTTTTTCTGAGCTGTTATGTACAAACCAAAAGTGCTATGATAATCGTTACTGAACTAGCCGGGTGCTTCTCAAAGTTCTATTGTGTAGTAAATAACTCTGGAAGCTGTACTGCAAACAGTAACCATATATATGTATTTATTTTCTTTGAGCAGCACCTGTGGCAAAGCTGGATTATTGGTTTCTTTTGGAATATACAGACTCCTCAGACCAGTCACTCATCATTTTCTGGAAGGCAAGTAAAAATGAAATGTAAGAAAAGATGGGCAAAAATGTGGTAATTAGATTATCTCCGATATATATTGCAAACAAAAACTTGATTCTCCCACTTCTGTCTCAGTCATTCTTTAAACATCATGATTCAGTTTCAGGGCCTTTTAATTTTGATACCTCCGCTTTTAAAATGTTAATGCAAATGTATGACATGATGGGGAACAAATGCGTACAGAATCCATCAGTATGTAGAGCCCTTTAAATTAACCATTGTGAATTGAATGTGTTGTAATCTTGCTTGCTTTGTGATGATGATTTCTAGGAATTGTTCTCCATTAAATAAATTCTCATATATGTGAAAGTGACAGTGTTGTCATAAACTAGTAAGGACTCGGTCTAATTAGAAATGTATTTGGATCAAAGTTCAATTTGGCAATGCTGTAGCGAGCTCATACAACTGATCTGCATCATTTTCATTTTGAAGTGAAACATTTCTTATTTGATTATTTGACTTGCAATAAGCTGCAGGAACCTGGAATTGATCATACACAAAGAATATACCGTATAATCACCAGTAACGGCGTACTGCACGATAACGTGCCGTGAATACACTTGACTTTTAGTTTTCATACTCTTTCTCTGTACGTTTAGCATTTGTTTGTTGCTTCCTGAGCAGCTCTTGTTTTCTCCACCCTCGCGGCCTGCTTCTTCTCTTCTTTTGTCGGCATCTTTTCGCGTTAAAACTGATTTTAAGTCAGTGTTTGTGTTGCAATTACTTAGTACGTTTTTCTTAATTTTTCACTTAAGCTGGCAGCTAAGTCTTCAATGTGCCTCAAGAATGTTTTAAGATATGAAGAGGTAAGGGAAGTGACGGCGAAGGTGGTTGGGATGAGAGTGTGCGCCGCATGGCCACCCTACTGGCCGCTGCCGAGAGTTGTTTCTACAATAAAATAAAAATAAAAAGAGTAATAAAAAAAATCCTCACCTGAAACCGAACAGTAGAGGTCACATAGTATATGTGTACATAATTTTAAGGTCAATAGTTCAAACGGTTTGCGAGCGACAGGTGATTTAAAATCCTGGACAGACAAATGGACGGCCACAGTAGCATATTATATAAGAAGATAATATTGTTTTTTTACATTTAAAATAAAGATATAAAGTCTAGCCAAAAACATCTTAATGGCCATAAGTTAACACAGTTTAGTATGAAACAGGTTTGCAGCAACCTGATTCGACATTAAACAACTGCAATATTTTAAATGACTAATAAACCAACAAATTTGTAACGAGTCTTAACATTTAGTTTTAGTTGCTAGGTGTGCTTAACCTTAGGCATACATTAAGCTGCTTTCTCTGTTTGGTTAAACCAAGTACTGAATATGCTGTATAAAGTCACATTTTACACATTAAAAGCAACAGCATATATTTTCTGTGAAGCAAGACTGATCACATTCTGTGATTTTTCTCTTTAATCTATGTGTAAATCTTTCTAAAATTAATGTTATCAGCTCTATTGATCAAATTACATTTTTTCTTTCTTGATACACACCCTGTAGGCTTGTAAACTAACTTACCTTGTATAGATGTGGGACTACTGTTTTTCCTAAGGGGTATATACGTGCAGCATAAAGAGTAAAAGTGGAATAAAATGATCAGTTCTTCCAGCTGTCCAGTGCAAACTTCTTTCAAATTAAAATACTAATGAAAACTATTCATGGTTAACTGTTTTGTTTGTTAGTGTGGGGATAAATGTTATAAATATTATGTAATATACTTTTCCTAGATGTTGTGGAAATTATTTTTTTATACTTACTGCTTTGACAGGAAAATGAAAAGGTAGCCTTTAACAATAAAAATGTAGTGTGAAAGTCTCGCTATAAGAAACAGTTTCGGTTTTCGAGAAAAATGACTGAAAACGTTTCAGACCTAGTGATCATTTCCATCCTCATATGTAGTTTGAGAGAAGAGCTTGTGAAGTTCAATAGGATAATGTAATGGGATCTTGTGCTTGGCTTCCTTACCCTGTCTTCTTGTGTTGTGTTTCTAATGCTGTCTCCATATTCCCTTGTTTTTTATACAATTGAAATCCCTCGAATGGAACTTTGATGAGAAAGCTTACACAACACTTTCAACGTTTGTGATGAGGAAAACCCCCACCCCTTTACCTTAAACAGAATTTTAGTTGACAGTGTTGAAGTTTTCCTACTGTGTATTTCATTTGTTCTCATGTGTAGGAAGAGGGCCTGCCTAGGTAATCTAAAATCAACATCATTAAACACAATGTGCGAATTTGACAGGTTATTTTATGTAACTATGTATATAGCTTTTAATTTTAGCTTTCATATAACACTTTTTTTAATATAGACTAATTAGAGAATATGTGGCACTACTTTACAGAACCTAAGTGAAACCGAATCAAGAGGCTTTATCTTATATTACGAAGTGGAGCTTCAGATACAAAGCAAAACTGATGATGTGAAAAATGTCACAAAAAACAATTATAAAATCAATATTCCAAAACCATCTGGAAGTATTTTGCTGTCTGCTATCAACTCTAAAGGAAAGTCTCCGGCAGCAATCATTTCTTTACCAATAAACACAGGTAGTAAATAATGTAATTCACAAATCTCTTAACAGTTTCTAAGAATATTAATTATCTGATAAATGTAAGACATCAATGTTGATTCTGTTTAACTGTGATTTCAAAAAGGCTAGTTTTTAATCATACTGATACTTTATGAATTGTATTATATTTAATTTTTTAGAAAGTGATTGATTTCCTTAATATAAAAATATGAGGACTGTATAAACTTTGTTTATAGTGCTGTTTTGAACTTGGTGTACAAGTTACAAACCTGCTGTTTACAAAACCTGTTTAGAACATTTAAAAAACACATTTGTGCAGTACAGTATTCTTACATACATTTTTTTACCTTTCTTGATATTTTGTTGAGCTACAGTAAGTGATGTGGTGTTTTGGTTGGTATATTTTCAGGTTTTCCTCCTCCACAGACAGTAACCTGTAAGCCTAACATCAACAGTATTTCAGTATTTTGGAATCCACCAGAGAAAGAAATGACTCCATTGCAAAGCTATGTTGTGTCATGGACTCCGCATAGCCGAAAAAAACGTGATCTCAACTGGATCCGACTCGCAAAAGACAAACTGTCACTGAATATATCAGGTATAAATATGAATTATGCTGTGATATTTTGTTAATTTTATGCATACAAGTCTTGTTTATATTTTAGACATTAGTATATTAACAATGTGTAAATTAAGGGAAAGTGCATTTAAAACTGAAGCCTGTTGTGGGAATCTGGAACAAACTACTGAGACAGAGAGTTGAAACAGAAACCTTGAGAACCTTTAAGAAGAATCTGGATGAGATATTGGGAGAGCTAAGACTATCAGCTAAAAAAAATTGGGCCTGATGGACTGAATGGTCTCCTCTTGTTTGTCACATTTCTTATAACAAAATTCTGCATTGTAATGTATGAAATTCACATTATCCTAAAATATTTGCATTTTAGAACAAAAAGTTGAAACATGTTGAACAGAGATGTGCGTGATTTTTGCCATTTTGCAGAACAAACGTGTTCCCTTTGACTCTGTTCTCAGTAACTACTTTGATAAGATCAGGATATCAAGAGCAAATGTGTTTAAGTTGATTTTTTTGAAACATGAAAACATTTAGAGCAGCTAAGTTCTTGAGTCTTTTTAATCATAGATTTAGGACTAAACACAAATATTAAATCTCTGTGTTACTCTTGCTTTTGAAGAAATAATTTACAGTATTGCTTTATTTATTAATGTTTGTATTCACAGAAATCCATCCTAATGTTTGTTACAAAATCACTGTATTTGCACTTTATGACCAAGGAATTGGAATAGCTGGTTTTATACAGGCAATTTCTACTCAATCAGGTAAAAAGTAACATCTGTATTTGACCAGACTGATATTTATGAAGGCCCTTTTTATCTCAGTTTATCTCCATTCTTTGTTCTTTACAGTTCCTACAGCAGCCCCTAAAATAGAAGTCAAACATTTCAACAGAACCAGCATAATTGTAATTTGGAAAGCCATTCTTGTTGAGCATCAAAAAGGATGTGTAAGCTACAATGTTTATGTTGATAGACTTGATAAAGTCTCACAGCCTTTAAAATATGGTAAAGAAATTATTTAAACATTCATTTTTTTTGAAAAGTTCTTGCTTGAATCCTTCAGATTTGATTCCATAATGTATTATGCATTTCATTACAAACCTAGTAAATTGTTACTACTGGTGCTGCCAAACCCAACCATCCATTTTGTAAGGTGATTATCCAGTTCAGTGTGAGCAAACTGCAACTCTGTATTTAAATGTGTGGCTTTAAAAATGTATAAATAATTGTAGACAAATGTGACAAGTTCTAGTGGTGATGCTGTGTTACTATATTTTTGTTATATTATTAATATTTGACCATAAAGTGTGGGAAAATCCAAATGATCAGTAATAGTGATTCTTTGTTATCACTACTGCCCAGGGTCGTACAGTAATTAAAAAGATGCCTGTCCCTGACTTCAGAAAGCTTAAAAAAATATGACAATGACTCCAACTCTAGCTTTAGGACATGTCAAGTTTCCAACTGTAGTTTTATAGAAGATATTATTATTCAAATGGGTTGGTAATGATTAATTTGTAGTATTGTAAATCACAATGCACACCAGAATTTGTGTGAATAAGGGTGCTAGTTAATAAAAATGTGCATTTGAGTTGTACACTGGGGCTCACCATAAAATGTATGGTGCAGGACCTTTATTTACATGCCAACAAGAATTAGCAGTTAGCATTGAGAAATGGAAGGATAACACGTTGCCTATAATATGCAACAGAGCTCCAGTAAAAACAAAACTCATTATGAAAACTCCTGTTTGGTTTTACTTTCAGAAGAAAGTATGCAGGCTATGTGAGCCATTGTAATACTTACTGGCCAAAGCGAAAGGTGTTTCATTAGAAGCAAAATGTTGAACTTGTGTGTGAGCTCTTTTGCACATGGTAATGGTATTGTGCAGCTTGTTTAAAGCTATTCAATGCAGCATATATCAAAGTATAACCAGGCATATTATATTTCTGTTCATAAAAACAATAGAAGCTTTGTTGTAATTTCATTCTGAGCATCTCTGAAATGTAGAAGCAATTGTATAAGAAACACTTCAATGAGTCTTTGACTAATACACGTCTTACTACATGGGATGCAATTTCCCTAAACAAAAGAGGAACTTGCTGTTTCAAGCCAAACTAGCGCTTTCACTAAATTAAAACGTGCGTTTGTGTCAAAAGTACATACCTACACTGTGCATCTTAAGTTTGTTATGGTTATCCCCAAATAAAATCTAAGTAACCCATGTGTTGTCATGTACAAAAATGGCACACTTCTTGGCTTTTTCCAAGAAGTATAAAGAAGGCACTTACCTTGCTGCTGTTTTTTATTGTAAAGCTGCTTAGAGCAGATAGTCCTGTGTAAAGTCTTAGCTGCCATCGTGTCCATTTCATTCAAATAAAAATCGTCTGGTATCAGATTTTAAATTATTTTTATTATTCGTAAGATCAGACACAGCTCATTGGAAAACAGGGCAGCAGATGGGAGAAATCGGAATATTTGTGGAAACTGGCTTAAAAATAGCTCCGCACTCACCTGTGATATCCATATAACATATGCACTGGCGCTCAAGGTCACACTATGACTTTATTTGCATCTTTTGTTTGTGCTGCATAGCTTATATCATGTACAATAACCTTGTGCATCTTTATATTATTATATAAATAAATATTTATATTTGCAGATGGCATATCAGTGTGTTTTTATTAGTGTTAACCAGTAAAAACTGGACAGATGCCACTGTTGGAGTTTTATTTCTCCTGCAGAACACCCGATTATTAAAGCACTTTAGACTCAAGTCCTGGACTCCATCAAAACAATTGGTGTCTCCACAACTCCGACCTGAAATGCACAGCCCGGTAGCAGCCGCACAGGTTCAGAGTCATAGATTTGAATCCCAGTGTTGGCACTGTCTGTAATGATACAACAAACGTTTACCAGGTACTCTAGTATCCTGCCACTTCCTAAAGCGCAGTGTGAAAGGTAGATTATGCCATCTACTTACCATAAATGGCATTCAGACTGTTTTCTGGTATTTTATTTTTCCATTTTCAATTTATTTTATTTGCCAAACATCTACAAATTAAAATAATACATAACGTGAAAGGGTGTCGTGGGAATGAAGATGTCAGTGCTACTGTCTCACAGCTCATTGAAACTGCATTCAGTTTCCTGGCTTTCACTGTCTCCCTGCGTACTTGTACATGCACATCATCAAAATGCGTATGCTAAGGCGACTTGCAACTCTAAACTGAACTGTGTGTGTAAATATGTTTTGCAATGACTGGTACCCCATTCAGGGTTGGTTCATGGCCTGTACCCAGTGCTGCTGGAATACATCCTGTACTGTGAAACCCTGAATTATAGTTTAGAAAAATGAATACAGTAAAGCTACAACACAAGCTAACATTCAGAAAAGACATTGAAAATGTTAAGTAAATTATAATGCAACTACTTAACTAAGGCTAGTTAGCAACAGAGAAAGCAAAGCTTCCCTCTAAACAGATTTGACATGATCTGCACCTCCATGGATATTTTCCAACGTGCTACAGTGTAGGCTGTTGTTATAATTTTGGTGGAAGGTTTCATGGTGGGTGTGCAACTAGTAAAGTTAATGCCTCCTCACATGCACTCCAATGTCAGAAGACCGTTCTTGTTGAAAGTAGGAATGCTATGCACCATTACTAGGTACCAAGAAGAGAATGTCGGTTGCAAAGGCTTAGTACCTGTCATAATTAATGTCATAACTAATTAAAAGCAATATAAACAGTAGTTCTGTAGCATGTGTAGAGCCTGTTTTGAATGATGACATTGACAGACTATGGTAGTAGTGTCTTCTGCAAATATAATAATGGAATTGGAACTGTGTCTGCTCCCCTTTTTGCTTTTGTCCTGCTTTTTCTAATTGTTTTAACAGTGCCTCCCCAATTAAAGTGTAATTCTATTACAGTTGTTTACCATATGTTTGCTATTGTGTCTGTTGTATAATTGGTCTTTAGAGTCCATTATTTGTTAGGTAGCACAATGACAAGCTGTCATCATTAGTAGCCAAAAGCACAAGGCACTGTGCTGGAATTAAAATGTTCATAAGACAGAAAAATGAAGAGGGCTATTGAATTGAGGAAAATGTTGTTTTTTCTACATAATAATTTCATACATGCACTGTGGATCTGCAAATAGCTAATTAAATGAGAAACCTGATTTTCAATGCAAACTGTTCTCATGTAAATAAGCAATTTAAATGTTACCATGCTTTATTCTTAGGAACCAGAATATTATTTAACCTCAAATTACTTGTAGCAGCTCCTTTCAGAAAGCCTAGCACTCTGAGAGGCTGGGTTAGCTGCATAAGTCATCAGCTTAATAAAAATTTAATTTTCTATATTAGATATCTGTGCAATAATGTATTATAACTGTACATTTATATTACATGTCTTCGTAGAACAGACTGAAATTAATAAAAAATAAAGAAAAAGAAACATTTTATAACTCCCTGAAACTCTTGTAAAAAGATATTACAGTAATGAAATAAAAACTGAGAAGTGCAGGATACCTCATATAAAATGGAACATATTTTTTTGTTTCAAACGTTAATTGCAGTCTTCTATACATATTTGCTAACATAGGGCACTTGCTTTCATGGTTTCCATGTCTTACTCCTCCTCTATTCCTAAAAAAGCATCTCTGGCTTGACTTATATTTCATAAATATTTTCACTAGTTATGTGCACTGCTGTAATGCCCTTGCCTCCCTTCTGTTTTTGACATTTCTACCATTTATTGACTTTGTCAGAAAAAACAGACTTCTGCCTGTAATAACGCACACATTGAGTAATGGTTAAAACAGCATGGATAGCTACTTTTTTCTTAACTCAAGAACTATAAGATATTTGCTCAGTGCAGTCCATATAAACTGTTATTCTATGAGTGATATGTGCTTCAATGGAAAAATTAGTGTTATTCTTAATTAAACATGAAAGCCCTGAACCACAAAAAATAGTACAGTAGCATGTTAGACTGAGGTGTGAACTTAAAATTTTCCCTGTATGTTGCATAAGACTTGCCCCCCATCTAGTTCGGTTCCTGCCTTGCTCAATATGCTTCCATGAAAGACTCCCACCACCATCACCCTTAATTTAAATATGCAGATTCAGAAAATCCATCCATCCATCCATTTTCCAACCCGCTGAATCCGAACACAGGGTCACGGGGGTCTGCTGGAGCCAATCCCAGCCAACACAGGGCACAAGGCAGGAACCAATCCCGGGCAGGGTGCCAACCCACCGCAGGACACACACAAACACACCCACACACCAAGCACACACTAGGGCCAATTTAGAATCGCCAATCCACCTAACCTGCATGTCTTTGGACTGTGGGAGGAAACCGGAGCGCCCGGAGGAAACCCACGCAGACACGGGGAGAACATGCAAACTCCACGCAGGGAGGACCCGGGAAGCGAACCCAGGTCCCCAGATCTCCCAACTGCGAGGCAGCAGCGCTACCCACTGCGCCACCGTGCCGCCCAGATTCAGAAAATTCATGCATAAATTAACCATGAAGTAAAAGGAAAAGTCATCTATTGAAAGTTAGTGTTTTTATATATATATATATGAAGTAAGTATATTTATAAGGAGGAAGTTATCCTTGAAATTCTGAGAAAATGCTACATCTTGTGATTGTAATCTGTCATCTGGAGTGTAGATGTTAATAAGCCTTTGTAAGTTTAAAAAAAAAAAAATTAACTACTGACCACTTTACAGTATATTTATATTTAAAGAGGAAGGTTTTAAAATTGATTCTAATGGAAGACCAGTGTAGAAAATTAATAACTAGATTTATATGGTCATGGTAATAATACATTGTTGTGTAATTCTAGATATCATGAAAAAGAACAATTTGAACAACCTGACAGTAAACATTAAGTCAATTATACTTGATTTAAGTTAACAAATTACATTTTTATATCTTGCATATTTCATAAAGCACTTGAGTTTTTCAGTTACATTTCCAAAGATGAGAATTTAGGGATTGGATATTGTTAAAGTGACACAATAAAAAGTTACTTTGATCGTCACAGTGCCTCCTGTGGGATACTGATTATGTTCAAGTCCTTACAACCTTTCTATTTGCAAAATCATCATCCACTAACTAAACTTCTGGGTTTTTTTCCAAACTTGTGATTCGTCAGGAACGTGTTCATTTTTTTTTTTAATTAGATAGATAGATAGATAGATAGATAGATAGATAGATAGATAGATAGATAGATAGATAGATAGATAGATAGATAGATAGATAGATAGATAGATAGATACTTTATTAATCCCAATAGCATTCAGTCTCAGTCTTTGAAAGTGTTAAAATCTGTTCAGTAAAAATCAGTCAGAGTTCACATGCTTAGCCTGCAGTTTGCAACTTACTGCAAGAAATAAAAGCATGTGGTGAGACCCCTAAGTCATTTTAAGTAAGCAAACATATCAGATTTGTACCGTAATTTAAAACAATTTGAAACAACCTCTTTCCTCGAACCTCGAACCTCTTTCCTAAACAGTGGATGTTAAGAAGGAAATATTTTAAAATGCTTTGATGTGAAAAATGTAGTTTGCATCTAAAGCTTATACAGTATATGCAGCAGATTATTAAAACGGACACGCTGGTTATAGTTGCAGCTTTAATTTAAACCTCTAGATATTGTCTAGAGTGCAGTTTTAATTTGAACTAGTAGAATAAAGCAACTTTTGAACTCTCTTAACAGGGAAAAAGGGTAAAACATAGAGGAAAAGTTACGACAGGACCATATAATAATAATAAGTTACATTTATTGAGAGCCTTTCACAAACCCAAGGTCGCTTTACATACATCCATCCATCCATTTTCCAACCTGCTAAATCCAAACACAGGGTCACGGGAGTCTGCTGGAGCCAATCCCAGCCAACACAAGGCGCAAGGCAGGAACAAATCCCGGGCAGGGCGCCAACCCACCGCAGGCTTTACATACAGAGTAAAAAAATAAAAAATTACACAGATGACAAAAGTTTGTAGAAGAGGAAGACTAAGGAAGAGGAAGAGGGTTGAGGGGCTATAGCACTGATGGACCTGCCTGCCAGGGTGGAGAGTCTGGTGCATGGGACAGTAGGGAGATTACTGCTTGAGGACCTGAGAGAGCGACAAGGAGTGTAAGGAGCTAGTAGCTGAGGGAGGTAGAGGGGGGCAAGGTTATGTAGGGCTTTGAAGGTGAGAAGCGGAATCTTGAATTTACAGTAATCCTTGATGGAACCGGCAACCAGTGAAGCTGGGAGAGAACAGGGGAGATGTGAGCAAAACACTTTGTGTGGGTGAGGACTCTGGTTGTGGAGTTCTGAATATACTGTAGCTTCTGTATAGATTTTGCAGGGAGGCCAATGAAGAGGGAATTACAGTAATAAATATGAGACATTATGAAACAATGAACCAGAGTTTGAGCATTAGACAAGGACAGAAATGGACGGAGGTGGGTCAATGTTACGGATATGATAGAATTTTGGAAAGAGACCTAATGTGTAGTTGAAAGTTAAGTGATGAATCAAACAAAACACCAAGATTTCTAACAACAGGAGCAGGTTTGACAAGTAGACCATCAACAGAAATAGAGAAATTGGAAGCCTTAGAAAGCTGGGATTTTGGACCTACCAGTAACACTTCAGTTTTATTGGCATTAAGTTTGAGAAAGTTATTTTCCATCCATAGCATAAGATCAGTGATGCATTCAGTGAGTGTGCTGGGAGGTGAATCTGTAGGGGAGTCTGTACTAAGATAGAAATGTATATCATCTGCATTACAGTGGAAGTTAAGGCCATGTCCGCGAATAATCTGACCCAAAGGAAGGATATAAAGTAGAAAAAGTAATGGCCAAAGGAGTGAACCCTGAGGGACACCATGCGACGCAAGTGAGGTGGAGGATTTATATCGGCCGAGTGTGACAAACTGTTGCCTATTAGAAAGATATGATGTGAGCCATTGAAGGGCTAAGCCAGAGATGCCTACAGCAGAGAGACGTGACAGGAGGATTTCATGGTTAACAGTGTCAAATGCTGCACTTAAGTGAAGAAGGAGGAGAATATTAAGGGAATCGCAATCTGCAGACCGGAGAAGATCATTGACTACATGGAGAAGTGCTGTCTCAGTGCTGTGCTGTGTGTGAAAACCAGTCTGAAAAGGCTTATAGTGTGTATTATCTAGAAGAAAAGCATGGAGTTGTGTAGCAACCATGCGTTCCGTCACCTTAGCTAAAAAAGGGAGATTAGAGATAGGCCTGTAACTGGAGAGAAAGGAAAGATCCAGGTCAGGTTTTTTAAGGATTGGGGTAACTGCAGCAGTGTTGAGGGCAGTAGGGACAGAACCTGAAATGAAACATGTATTTACCAATGAGGCAATAGGAATACTAATTATGGATGAGCATGTCTTAAGCAGAGAAGTGGGGTAGGATCAAGCAGACAGGAGGAGGCATTAGACTTATTAGTAAGTTCAGAGATGGCAAGAGAGTCAAAAGGTGAGAAACCAGCGAGTCTTGATGATGGAGATGGCAGATCAGAATGAGTGAGTGACTGTGGTGTGGAGGGGAAACTGTGATAGATTTGATCAATTTTGGTATTAAAGAAATGTAAGAAAGCCTGACACAGTTCAGCTGTATTGGTGCATGCTAGAGGAGGGGGATGCAGGAGTTTATTAACAATTCTAAAAAGAGTTCTAGGCCTAGACTTAGCACCATTTATGAGAGAGGAATAATAGTTGGAGCGAGCAGTGTTAAGGGCATCCCTATATTTAAGTATATATACCATCTGCAATTTAAAACAAATTAGTGTAGACTTCATTTCTGACTTGGTTGTTCAATTTAAGTTCAATATAATATACTCTTACTTCAGGAAAGCATTTTAACTGCAGTGCCAGGATACAAATTTTAATATTCCAAACAATGGGAAAGTATGTGACGAGCACTTCCATTCCAGCATAAACAAGTGTATAGCTTATAGATTCACAAGTATATAGTTTGGGGTAAATGGTGATCCAGATGTCAGTGTCTACCTTTTGAAATTGAAGTCTCTTGTCTGTACTGATCCATGAATTACACTTTAGTCAAAATGGCGCTACTGTTTCATGCTGACTGCCATGGTGACTAAAGGGACAAAAGATAAATCGTAAATTGTTAAATGTACTAAACAAGGCTTTAGTTCAAATTCAACAAGAGCAATTTCTACCTTTATTTATTCACAGACATCTGTTAACAAGTTAATCTGTCAACAAATTCAGTCTACTTGATGTTCTTTAGTAGTTGCACTAATTCAAGAATTTTGCAGTGATTTAGTAAAAGAACATTATACCAAATTTGACTTATTTTTGTTTCAGGTTCAATAAACTGTTCAAAGAATGAATTCATTGTTAAAGACTTGGAACAAGGTTTACATTACCAGGTTTGGATGACTGCTTCTATGGGAACTGCCGAGGGACAACGTAGCGAGAAGAAAACTATTTTTTTAAATAAGGAAGGTATGTTGTCCAATGATGAGCTACTTGTTTGAAAGGAGAATTAAATAGTATTAGTTACGGCATTTCAGAATTATCAGTCTCAATTCAAATTTGCTGGATAAATGAACACAATGTATTTAATGTTCAGTAGTTCTGTGCAGGCAAATGGTAGCACAGTAGTCAGCACAGCTACCATCCACGGGTTTCCTTTCACATGCTTGTTAGGTTGAGTGGCATCTCCAAATTGATACATCCAACTGTCCCCTGTGATGTACTGGAGTCTGGTCTGGGCTGGTATCAGCCTTACATGAAATATAACTGGGATGGGCTCTGGATGTCTGGAATTAGCTCCAGATGTTACTGTGGTGTGGTGCCATGGGGGCATGGTGTCTTAACCAAAAGGTTCCTGATTTGATGACTGTGGTCTCAAATTGGGTTATTTAATATGTATTTGTTACAACTGTTTTAAAAAAGGTAAGTATAATTTTAATTTATCCATATCTTCTAAGTGTCATGTTCCACAAATCATAATTTAAATAATAAAGTGAATGGGTGTCTCCAATTTCTTGTGTTAAACTTCAGTTTTACTTATCTATGATATCATTGACGAGAACAATCGGGATTCCTCTGCTTTATTATTCTCAGTGCAAAGACATAGCAAGTCTTTAAAGGTATAATTTGTCATTCAATATCCAAGAAAAGTTTTAATAAACTTAATGTTGTCAGGATTTTTAAGAGTTTAACACAAAGCAGTTTAGTTAGCTCAAATATGCTCAAAATATCAAGGGACAATCTGCCAAGACAATAGACAAGGAGGATTTTCAATACTAGAAGCAATAAATTATTAGCTGGCCAAAAAATGCATATTACTGACAAAAAATTGGGCAAAAAGATGGGTGCAAGAAGATTTGAATCCAGGACAATAGGTCTATGGTGGCGCAGTGGTAACGTTGCCGCCTCACAGTAAGGAGACATGGATTCACTTCTCGGGTCCTCCCTGCGTTTGCATGTTCTCCCCATGTCTGCGTGGATTTACTCTGGGTGCTCCGGTTTCCTCCCACAGTCCAAAGACATGCAGGTTAGGTGCATTGGCGAGTCGAAATTGTCCATAGTGTGTGCTTGGTGTGTAGTGTGTGTGTGTGTGTGTGTGTGTGTGTGCGCCCTGTGGTGGGCTGGCGCCCTGCCCTGGGTTTGTTCCTATCTTGCGCCCTGTGTTGGCTGGGATTGGCTCCAGCAGACCCCCGTGACCCTGTGTTAGGATATAGCAGGTTGGAAAATGACTGACTGACTGAATGACTCACAATGGGTCTATGACACAACAGTACTATCCACATTTTGTCTTGTCTTATATCAGTTTGCTCCAAGGTTCTGTAAATTTAAAATGTTTTGAGTAGATTAGAAAAAGGTCAGATTGTTGTGTCAAATCAGCTTCAGAGAAAATATACCAACACAGAAATATTAAGATGAATTATGATAAATATAAACATGTTTGTGCTCTTTTTGTTCAGAATTTAGCTTGTGCATTAAAAATTCTTTGGTCTACACTGTTGTATAAATGTGATATACTGTACTCAAACTATCACTGTGAACATTAGTCTTTTTATTACAAGTGCATTGAAGTTGTGTTATGACTTAACTAGTGAACTGGTTTAAAGTGTAACTGATATTGTATCTCAGTTTCTAGTAGTAAATCTTCCATAATATTTGAATTCACATACAGTAATCCCTCACCTATCGCGGGGGTTACGTTCCAGAGCCCCCCGCGATAGGTGAAAATCCGCGAAGTAGCGACCTATATTTATTTTATTATTTATACATATTTTAAGGCTTTATAAACCCTTCCCACACTCTTATAAACCTTTCTCACTCTCTTGTTAACCTTTCCCACGCTCTTATAAACACTTCCTATGCTCTTAAACAGTTTCTACATTCTTAAACACCGCAGACCAACACTGCACACTGCCTGCACGCAGCGATCAGACGTCGATGTGTCTGCACTCGCTTTGTGAAGGGGGGCAGCTGAACTCACGCTGAGCAGAAATGGACTTTGTGCTGCTTCTGCCAAAATGCCTGCTTGTCGCTCTGCGCGTTCGGAAGGAGGAGTGTGTGTGTGTGTGTGGGTGTGTGAGAGCTGAACGCACCTTCGCTCAAACCCCCCCTCCCCGGAAGCGCAGTATGCTCCTGCCACTTCGCATTGTCAAGGGGGTGGGGAGCTGAATGAATGCTAAGGAGAAGTGGACTTTGTGCTGGCTTTGTGCTGCTTGTCGCTCTGCGTGTCAATAATTTAAAAGCCTGTACATCACCAATTTTCCTGTCTCACTGTCTTGTCTTGCCTGAAGTTAAAATGTTTTATAATAGTGAGATGTTACTCATATCCTTAGCCCGACATCCACATATCATATGTGTTAACAAAGTGTGTTTTATAAGTTTGCATGTGTTTAAAGCATGTGGGATGGGTATTTTAAGGCTTAAACTATAAAAATGTTTATTTGTATGGTCTTTCTATATCGCGGATTTTCTCCTGTTGCTGATGGGTCTGGAACATAACTTCCGCAATAGGCGGGCAATCACTTGTATTTAAAAACCTGCGAAGTTGTGAATCCGCGAAAAGTGAACCGCGAAGTAGCGAGGGATTACTGTATATGGGATTTCTAGGTCATACTGGGGAAACACATCTGTTAAGCAACATGACAGGTTGATAATAATAATTCTTTACATTTATATAGCACTTTTCTCACTACTCAAAGCGCTTAGCAATTGCAGGTTAAGGGCCTAGCTCAAGGGCCCAACAGAGCAGAGTCCCTATTGGCATTTACGGGATTCGAACCAGCAACCATCCAATTGCCAGTGCAGATCCCTAGCCTCAGAGCCACCACTCCGCCTTGATAACAAAGATACACACAAATACAGTTTTTAGTTTTGGAAGACATTGCATTTGAGGATACCAATGTTATAAATACAATTAAAACTGATAATGTGTTTGTCTTTCAGAAAAATATGATCAGTTGATCATGCAAGCCTCTGGGATTGTCATTGTGTGTTTGCTGCTCTGTGTATGTTCTACAATACTAGACAGACAAAGGTAAGAAGGTTCCATCTTGCTATAATGCAAGTATACTGAAAAACTGCTTTTAAAACCAAACAAGGCAATTTAAAAGACGGCACATAGCAATTAGCAGAAAGTCATGATATAACTGGCCAGCACTCCATCAAGATATACTAACTGGTGAGAAACTGTAAGGAAAAAAATATCTAAACCTTTCACATGATAATGTAGCAGAGGATTGAAGAAGTTCAAAACAAGCGACTTAAGGAGCACAAAGAAATGTCTTCTTTTTCTGTCCAGGTAGACTAGGATACTGCATATTGCAACCAATGTTTGAGCTAGATTTTTTTATTTTCAGTATAATAAAACATGGTATTTTTATTGTAAAATCTGAGTTTTCCAGTTGCAGTATAAATGTTTTTAAAATTCCTGTATCTGTGCAACTTGTGCAAAAATTACAGGTATTTTAAAGTGGGTCAAGCATGCATGATTTAAAACACAGCTTTGTTATAAATTTCCATGGTACATGAACATAGTGCAGTTCCCTTAGCTGTCACGTAGGACAAACCCTTTAGTCCAGGGAGCCCTTGGCTTCCAGTGCTGATATCCTTTTGTTAATGTTGTGAAGAGCTCTTAACGCAGAACTGCTGATGCAGTCTTATCATGAGATCCTTTAATCTACTCTATCTTCAGCATTTTCTGTATTGCTTTTGTGCCTTGCCTAAAAACGTTCCAACAATAAAAACGTTTAAATGTTTTTAGAGGTTGATTCCTGTAGGTCATGTTGCATATTTTGTATTTATAACTAACTAGAGCTTGTGCTAAAAATGTGACAAATAGACTTAACACTATACAGTACTGAATTACAGTAATTAAGCAAAGTCAGCTCTGCATGTATATAAGCAAAGTAATGGCCCTACTTTACTATGCATAGGGTGGTATATGGAACAAAATGGAGAAACCATGATGCTTGCTAGCCAAGTTAATATCCATCCATCCATCCATTTTCCAACCCGCTGAATCCAAACACAGGGTCATGGGGTTCTGCTGGAGCCAATTCCAGCCAACACAGGGCACAAGGCAGGAACCAATCCCGGGCAGGGTGCCAACCCACCGCAGGACACACACAAACACACCCACACACCAAGCACACACTAGGGCCAATTTAGAATCGCCAATCCACCTAACCAGCATGTCTTTGGACTGTGGGAGGAAACCCAAGTTAATATACAAGTAAATAATGCAGACCTTTTACACTGCTCTTCGAGAATGTTTTATGATTAACATCGACTGGCCCTTACAGTGGAGACGGATTGTTCTCCATAGAGAGATCTATGAGCCTGAGACTAATCTAACATCAACAGACTGTACTATTGCTCATTTCATATGCGAATGGTAACTTGTTTTTTTCAGTACCCTATGTAGATTTTAATAGAAAAAATATATAAATGTGGATAGGTATGTATTTGATTAAATTTGTATGACCTCACTCCCAATTGTACTGAGTCCGACTAAAGACAAAATTGTAATATCTTGTCAACAACCTCAAATGTTGTAGTGCTGCCATCTAGTGGAATGTCTGTGAAATGATACAATAACTAAGGAAGGAGACCTTTTTTACTCTTTAGTACAATTTAAACATTAATTAATTTACCACAGTAAAAGTCGCAAATGTAAACAACACTTCCACTGAAACCATAGACACCAAGAAGGGAGAAAAACTGAAAAGGCTGAGTAATGTCAAATCAAGAAAAATCAAAAGTAATGTAAGAGCGTGAAATGACCTGAAAATTAATGCTATGCTATATTCTTAACCCCTGATTTCATACATGGAGAGATCAATGGAACTTTTATATTACTACTGTATGTAGAACATTCCAGAGTCAGGGTATGCGATACTTAATTACACTATTTCTTCTTTCAGTCACAGAAATACCCTTTCAGAATGGGATGACAGTCTACCAGAAATTTACAACCCCAACAAAACTGAGCAGGCAGTGTGCTATACTGGCTAGGGCATTTGTATTTACTTCAGAAGACCGCTCATCAGTCCTCACCTCCTACTTGGTATTTGACCCCGGGACTGTCACTTTACATGCTTCACATATATTAACATCCAATTTACATCCATCCATCCTCTTCCGCTTATCCGAGGTCGGGTTGCGGGGGCAGCAGCTTGAGCAGAGAAGCCCAGACTTCCCTCTCTCTGGCCACTTCTTCTAGCTCATCCAGGGGAATCCTGAGACGTTACCAGGCCAGCCAAGAGACATAGTCCCTCCAGCATGTCCTGGGGCCTCCTCTCGGTTAGACATACCCGAAACACCTCACCAGGGAGGCGTCCAGGAGGCATCCTAATCAGATGCCCGAGCCACCTCATCTGACTCCTCTCGATGCGGAGGAGCAGCAGCTCTACTCTGAGCTCCTCCCAGATGACCGAGCTTCTCACCCTATCTTTAAGGGTAAGCCCAGAAACCCTGTGGAGGAAACTCATTTCAGCCACTTGTATTTGCGATCTCGTTCTTTCGGTCACTACCCATAGTTCATGACCATAGGTGAGGGTAGGAACGTAAATCGACTGGTAAATTGAGAGCTTTGCCTTATGGCTCAGCTCCTTTTTCACCATGACAGACTGACGCAGAGCCCGCATCACTGCGGATGCCACACTGATCCGCCTGTCAAACTCCCACTCTATTATTCCCTCACTCGTGAACAAGACCCCAAGATACTTGAACTCCTCCACTTGGGGCAGGATCTCGCTCCCAACTCTGAGAGTGCACTTCACCCTTTTCCAGCTGAGGACCATGGTCTCGGATTTGGAGGTGCTGATTCCCATCCCAGCCGCTTCACACTCAGCTGCGAACCGATCCAGACAGAGCTGAAGATCACGGCCTGATGAAGCAAACAGGACAACATCATCTACAAAAAGCAGTAACCCAATCCTGAGCCCACCAAACCGGACCCCCTCAACACCCTGGCTGCGCCTAGAAATTCTGTCCATAAAAGTTACAGTATGAACAGAATCGGAGACAAAGGGCAGCCCTGGCGGAGTCCAACACTCACCGGAAACAGGTTCGACTTACAGCCGGCAATGCGGACCAAGCTCTGACACCAGTTGTACAGGGACCGAACAGCCCTTATCAGGAGATACCCCATACTCCCGGAGCACCCCCCACAGGATTCCCCGAGGGACACGGTTGAACGCTTTTTCCAAGTCGACAAAACAGATGTAGACTGGTTAGGCAAACTCCCATGCACCCTCCAGGACCCTGCTAAGGGTGTAGAGCTGGTCCACTGCGACCAGGATGAAAACCACACTGTTCCTCCTGAATCAGAGGTTCAACTATCTGACGGACCCTCCTCTCCAGGACTCCTGAATAGACTTTTCCAGGGAGGCTGAGGAGTTTGATCCCTCTGTAGTTGGAACACATCCTGCGGTTCCCCTTCTTAAAGAGGGAGACCACCACCCTGGTCTGCCAATCTGGAGGCACTGTCCCCGATGTCCATGTGATGTTGCAGAGGCGTGTCAACCAAGACAGTCCTACAACATCCAGAGCCTTGAGGAACTCCGGGCGTATCTCATCCACCCCCGGGGCCCTGCCACCAAGGAGTTTTTTGACCACCTCCGTGACTTCAGTTCCAGAGATGGGGAAGCCCACCTCCGAGTCCCCAGGCTCTGCTTCCTCATTGGAAGACATGTTAGTGGGATTGAGGAGGTCTTCGAAGTATTCCCCCCACTGACCCACAACGTCCTGAGTCGAGGTCAGCAGTGCACCATCCCCACTATATACAGTGCACTGCTTCCCCCTCCTGAGACGCCGGATGGTGGACCAGAATCTCCTCAAAGCCGTTCTCCATGGCCTCCCGAAACTCCTCCCATGCCTGAGTTTTTGCCTCTGCAACCACCAAAGCCGCATTCCGCTTGGCCTGCCGGTACCTGTTAGCTGCCTCTGGAGTCCCATAGGACAAAAGGGTCCTGTAGGACTCCTTCTTCAGCTTGACGGCATCCCTCACCGCTGGTGTCCACCAACGGGTTTGGGGATTGTCACCACGACAGGCACTGACCACCTTACGGCCACAGCTCTGGTCAGCCGCCTCAACAATAGAGGCACGGAACATGGTCCATTCAAGCTCAATGTCCCCCACCTCCCTCAGGACGTGGTCTAAGTTCTGCCGGAGGTGGGAGTTGAAGCTACTTCTGCCAGGTGCACATATGGACACCCCTATGCCTAAACATGATGTTCGTTATGAACAATCCGTGGCGAGCACAGAAGTCCAATAGCAAAACACCACTCGGGTTCAGATCGGGGGAGGCGCATTCCTCCCAATCACGCCCTTCCAGGTCTCACTGTCATTGCCCATGTGAGCATTGAAGTCTCCCAGCAGAATGAGGGAGTCCCCAGCAGGTGCACCCTCTAGCACCCCCTGCAGGGACTCCAAAAAGGGTGGGTACTCCAGACTGATGTTCGGCGCATACTCGCAAACAACAGTTAGGACCTGCCCCCCCCCACCTGAAGGCGGAGGGAGACTACCCTCACGTCTACTGTGGTGAACCCCAATGAACAGGCTCCAAGTCGGAGCAATAAGTATGCCCACACACGCTCGGCGCCTCTCACCGGGGGCAACTCCAGAGTGGTAGAGAGTCCAGCCCCTCTCAAGGAGATTGGTTCCACAGTCCACGCTGTCCATCGAAGTGAGCCCGACTATATCTAGCCGGTACCTCTCAACCTCACGAACTAGCTCAGGCTCCATCCCCTTCAGAGAGGTGACATTCCACGTCCCAAGAGCCAGCTTCTGTAGCCGAGGATCAGACCGCCAAGGTCCCTGCCTTCAGCCACCACCCAACTCACACTGCACCCAACCTCCTTGGCCCCTCCTACAGGTGGTGAGCCCATGGGAAGGGGTACCCACGTTGCCTCTTGGGGCTGTGCCCGGCTGAGCCGCATGGGTGCAGGCCTGGCACCAGAAGGGAGCCTTGGTGATCTGTGTCCGGGCAAGGGAAAACACCATCCAATGTTTGTATGCATCATAGGAGGTTTTCTGAACCGCTCTATGTCACGTCCCTCGCATAGGACCATTTTGCCTTGGGTGACCATAGCAGGGGCATAAAGCCCCTGACAACAGGGCTCCTAGGATCATTGGGACATGCAAACCCCTCCACCACGATAAGGTGGCGGCCCGAGGAGGAGGCAAATTTACATGTTTGACTTATTCTTGAAAAATATGTTTGAACTATATTTTAGTTGTGATTAATTTGCTATTGTAGTAACATATACAGACATTTTACTGAGAACGTCTTGCACACAACTGCTTGTATTGCGTATTAGTGTTCTGTGTTCTTTTTTTTTTCTTCAAAATAGACATGTGACATTAAATAGGATGTCCTATGACTGCACCTGTACCTGTAGCTCCTATGTCAACAAAAAAATGGCAAAATAGTTTACTTTAGCAAAAATACAATATTCAGACAGAACATGACCACATTTTAAATATTAAAATATGTGTGTGTCAGGCAGAGAGCAAGCACCTCAGCATCTCAAGCTAAAAATACTTTTTTTGAAAATCATATTTCAGCTGTCAGTAATGCTGCCGATAACATTGATTTGACTTATTTTCATCTAGCTATTCATCCAATAATATGGAAATTTCCAAAGGTTTAACAAACTATTTTTCATACCTAGAAACTAAAGCTGTGTCAGCATTTTTTTTCCTGCCATACAGCTAATGCAGCATGGATTCGCTGAAGCACCCTCAAGACTAGATTATTTGCTTTTGATAAGAATTTTGTATTCTGTTACATATATATTGTTTTTTAATCAATTTTTTTAATGATTTCATAAAATAGTATTTGTTTTTTTATTTTAACTTGTCTTCATAAATGAATAGAGAGCAGTCAGTTTGGAGGGCGCTATGCAAAATTAAATAAATAATTGAAATATATAACAACCTTTTAATTAAAATCAGTTTTAAAAAAAATTGTATATATGTTTGTTTTATTTTAATAATCCTAGAAAAGATCAGTTTTTCAGCAATGCAATGAATAATGTATCATAAAGATCAAAGGGATGAGTGAATAAAGGCTGTTGACGCTGTTCCTTTTTAGGATAATGAGATGGTGTTCTGTGTTGCTGCCTCAGTGGTTTACTTACCATGTGCCCGATCCTGCCAACTGTAAGTGGGCACAGGAATTTTCTTCCAACAAGGTAAGAGCAGGGTGGATTCTCTATTTGTATAAACACATTTAGATTTCACCAGCTGATGATTGAAAGATGTTTTATTTTTGTTTACACCGCTTTCTTAATGAGAGTTCATTCTGGAAGAATGTTAAAATAAATATACTTTGCCTTAGCTGAACATGAATAGAAGATCTTTACAAACTCTTTTGCATCCTTCATTTAAATTCTTTTCAGTTACCATATAATTATTAATAAATTGATAAGTTTGTTTGCAACTACAAGATAAAATTAACTGAATGAAAGGTACATTCTAATAATGTGTTATATTTTGAAGTTAATCTAGTTACAGTCAAATCAACAAAATTAATCATGCAAGACTTGCAGGCACAAAGGCAAACCTTTTATTTCTACATTCATTTACCGTATATACTTGCGTATAAGTCGGTCTTGAAACACAAAAAAACGATTGTAAAATCAGACCCGGACTTATATGGCCGTTCAAAAATATACTTCATTTTTTTTTTTTTAACATCTTCTTGCCTCCTCTAGTCTCTCATCAGTTTCTCAGATACATCAAATTTTGTTGCAGCAGCGCAGTTACCAATTTCTTTCACTACTTCAACGACATTTAATTTAAAACCAGCTTCATATTTTCTTCTAATCGAATGCTCCTTCATAGATAAGGGGTGCTCTTACGATAAAGTTGTATGAGGGTGTGAGATACACAAATCAGTGCAAACGTTGCTTCAGAATAGTTTGGGTATTACCGTGTGGTCACGTGGGCACAATAGAGAGACAGAGGTGTTAGGAGCGCACGCTAATACAGCGCATTGCCGCACCCACATAGAAAAAAAGGCCGTGTGCCCCGTGGTTCTCTCTCAGGTGGGCGTTAGCGTATCATAATCTCTTGGACCAATAGCGTGAGTTTTCCGCATTCGACTTATACGACCGACATTATAAAATACCAGAAATTATACAGTAAAATCAAGTCCCGACTTATCCACGAGTATATTGGGCTGATGCCTTTATCCAAGGAGGCTAATAACATTTATGATACAATTGGTTCCAATTCTTTTGGCTTTTCCAATTGGAGCACAGGCAGGTCAAGTGACTTTCTTAGGGTTACACAGCATCAATAGCAGGGTTTAAGGTCCAAAGCCTTAACCAGCACACCAAACCACACAACACAACACTGCCTTTTATCTCATTGTGTGACCTGATCTTGTTACTCACCTCATCTCCAAGAGAATGTCTGACTGCAATGCATTCATCAAGTAGTTGCTTACTGTTAGAGCACCACACTAATTTGCAAAAGGCAATTTATATACAGTAATCCCTCCCCCATCGCGGGGGTTGCGTTCCAGAGCCACCCGCGAAATAAGAAAATCCGCGAAGTAGAAACCATATGTTTATATGGTTATTTTTATATTGTCATGTTTGGGTCACAGATTTGCGCAGAAACACAGGAGGTTGTAGAGAGACAGGAACGTTATTCAAACACTGCAAACAAACATTTGTCTCTTTTTCAAAAGTTTAAACTGTGCTCCATGACAAGACAGAGATGACAGTTCAGTCTCACAATTAAAAAAATGCAAACATATCTTCCTCTTCAAAGGAACAAACAAATCAATAGGGCTGTTTGGCTTGTAAGTATGCGAAGCACCGCGGCACAAAGCTGTTGAAGGCGGCAGCTCACACCCCCTCCGTCAGGAGCAGAGAGAGAGAGAGAGAGAGAGAGACACAGAGTCAAAAATCAATACGTGCCCTTTGAGCTTTTAAGTATGCGAAGCACCGTGCAGCATACTTAAAAGCTGCACACAGAAGGTAGCAACGTGAAGATAATCTTTCAGCATTTTTAGACGAGAGTCGTATCGTCTAGGTGTGCGAACAGCCCCCCTGCTCACACCCCCTACGTCAGGATCACAGATAGTCAGCGCAAGAGAGAGAGAAAGAAAAGTAAGTTGGGTAGCTTCTCAGCCATCTGCCAATAGCGTCCCTTGTATGAAATCAACTGGGCAAACCAACTGAGGAAGCATGTACCAGAAATTAAAAGACCTATTATCCGCAGAAATCCACGAACCAGCAAAAAATCCGCGATATATATTTAAATATGCTTACATATAAAATCCGCGATGGAGTGAAGCCGCGAAAGGTGAAGCACGATATAGCGAGGGATTACTGTATAACTAACCTATGCACATACTTTTTACAAAGTTTTCAGTGATGATTATTACATAGGGTGGCACAGTGGGTAGCGCTGCTGCATCGCAGTAAGGAGACCTGGGTTCGCTTCCCGGGTCCTCCCTGCGTGGAGTTTGCATGTTCTCCCCATGTCTGTGTGAGTTTCTGGGTGCTCCAGTTTCCTCCCACGGTTCAAAGACATGCAGGTTAGGTGTATTGGCGATCCTAAATTGTCCCTAGTGTGTGTGTGTGTGTGTGTGCCCTGCGGTGGGTTGGCGCCCTGCCCGGGGTTTGTTTCCTGCCTTGCGCCATGTGTTGGCTGGGATTGGCTCCAGCAGACCCCTGTGACCCTGTGTTAGGATATAGCGGGTTGGATAATGGATGGATGGATTATTAATTTTAGATGAAACAATAGCCAGTTTAAATGTTCTTTGTGAAACTCTGTTCTTTTTTTCTGACAGTTATAACAGTTTTCGTCTATTTTTAATTATCTTTCTTTGAATAATTCTCCTTTGTCCATTCGTTAACATTTTTTAAATAACATTCTTTTGTAAATCTGAAAAGGCTTGGTCCCTTTGGCACAGGAAAATACTGATCACAATAACAGCTCAAATATACAAAGCACTCTGAGTGCAAGGAACTGGCAATGCTTTTCTAGATTTGGCTGATGGGGCAGTAACTATAATCACTTTGCGTAACGTTTCATCTTGTATTGTTAAAAACCTACAGATTGTCTTTAGTTTTGGACTTGTTCACATTTGTTTATTAACGTGTAAAGGCAGGCAGTGTGGTGGTTAAGGTTTTGGACATCAAACGCTGAGGTTGTGGGTTCATATCCTGCTACTGTCACTGTGTGACCCTGAGCAAGGCACTTCACCTGCCTGTGTCCAACTGGAAAACCAAAAAAAATGGAGCCAGTTGTATCATAAATGTTATTAAGTTGCCTCGGATAAAGATTTTAGCCAAATACGTAAATGTAAAAAGATCAAAAAACTAATATATATGTGATGCTTTTTATTTCAATCAGGATCAAAAGAAGTTTGTTCACAGCCCACAAAAAAATGACTCGCTGTCGAGCTGGGAAGAACCGGAAACATTTGAAATTGAAGAGGTTTTAGAGAATAATGAATCAATGTGGGATTCTACTCATGAAAATACAGCTAATGATGAAGGTAACGCAAGGCTGGATCTGTTACCAACTTGCAGGCCAGAGGATCTGATAATATATAAACACCAGTTGCCTAGTCCATATATTCGAAACATGTCACAAGAGACCGAAATCAGCAGCGATGCCCCAGAGTTCTGTGATGTGGATTACATATCATCAAATCTGCTACATATGGAATCATCTCAAGAGGAAAGCAGCGGATTTATGGAAGATTCCTTTTCACCTTTCCCATGCAGTCCATTTAGTGAACCTCTTATTTTGTTTGGTGGAAAACTCACCTTAGACGCAGTGAAAATCGACTGTAACTCCTTTTTAGACTGAAGTTCACCATTTATCAGGCTATGGAAAAATATACATATATATACTGGGGGCTCTGCCCCCTGCTCGCTTCGCTCGCCAACCCCGATGTGGGCACTATGCACTAGCCACTTCTCGGCTCTGCCGCTCATGTATGGGGAAGCAGATGTACAATTTAAACAGATTGTTATTTTTATGGTAATTGTTACATATGCATAATAGACCTAACTATTTTACGTTACAGCGAGTAATTAGTCAGTGTAATGTATAACTGCCCGTGAGTGAATGTCGTCTCTTTCCCTCTAATAAATAAACTGACTTTTTCAATGTTTGTCTCTGTGATTTGTTAATTGTCATAGCAAAAACTATTCTAACAGGAAACTGTAAACGTTTTAATACGAATGGCATGTCAAGATCTCCTGTGGTGTCTCATGTTATCCCCTGAAGATGTACTCCATTACCTTTCTAGTCACCTGTTAAAATTTTATATGTCAGAATTGTTCGACGAATTTTGAATACAACTAATCTTATCCTATTGCACAGCCCATCACTTAGACATAAATTACACAATAACATTACGATACATCCTTCTTTCTACAGTAATTCAGCTGGTGGAAGACGCAACGGTGTTAACGGTTGTAGATATTCTTCATGATATTGTAAGTTGATGTTTTCATCTTCCGCACCATCACCACCAACTGTTTCAGCAGAGTCTATTGATAAGCATTTAATCAATTTGCTGTGTAACCGATCAGCAATTTTCGCGTAAATTTGTTTGACTTCATCGTTTTCCGGTGCTAGGATTGTCCGTGTACTCATTTCTTCTGTTGATAACCCTTCGGGATGAAATTCTTCAATAAGATTTGGACATAATATGTTGTCTTTTATTGGAAACTTTATAAGAGCCGAGAGCACAGGAACTGTGTCTGACAAAATCATTCACACAAATGAGAGGTGAGAGGACTGTGGGCCGTTAACCGGAAATGGGTGAGAGGAGGGCGGGACTTGGGAGAATTTCTTGACAATAGTCTTGTCCCAAGAGTTTTTTTTATAATACATAGTATATACACACACATACACATATATATACAGTACATATAGTGGACCCTTGACTTACGAACTCAATTCGTTCGCGAGGGCTGGTTGTAACTCAAGTTGGTTGTAAGTCAAGACTATTTTTCCCATAAGAAATAATGGAAATACTCATAATGCGTTCCGAACCTCCCACAGCAACACTTACTTAACCTTTTCATAATAAAAAAGGGTTGTATAATGTGCATAATTTACCAAAACACCAATAATGTTTCTAATGTACTAACCAAAAAGTTATAAAAAGTGCCTAGCCTACCAGAAACAACAATTTCATACCGTACTCACCATTTAATTTGACATCTTTCGGCTGCAGGAAGGGAGGAGGAGGAGAATGAAATGGAAGGTGGTTACTGTTCGGAAGGAGCCTCCTTATACAAATCTTTTCTTTGTAAAATTGTCGAGATGGTGAATTTCGACATGCTGTACATATTAGTGAGATTGGTCACACGTACGCCACTCTCATATTTCCGCACAATTTCCCTCTTTGTTTCGATTGTGATCGCTTTCTTTACCTTTGTTACCTTGTCTTCCTTCCTTAGCAATTATCGAAAAAAATTATATAAATCACTGCACTGACCGAAATTACGTCCACAAACACATGTATCTGGGCTCCGACTGACGCTTAGAAACGCTCTCGGCTGTTTGTTTACAATCACACAAGTGGATACACGTGACCGCATTCAGGTCGTAACGCAAGATGCTGGTCATAATTAAATACAAAAATTTTGGCCGTAAATCAAGTTGTTTGCATGTCAAGCCGGTCGTATATCAAGGGTCGACTGTATATATATGTGTGTGTGTGTATAAGTATAGTCAGAAACTCAACTTAAAGTCATGGAAAGGTTTGGGGCAGCTACCCGTATAATTGATTTCCTGGCTGTAAAGTTGAGTAAGTAATTACAGCACTGCTGTGCACAAAACTGAGCCCAAAACAGAACTGAGGGAATAGGGAAAAGGTGCAGGCTTTTAAAGGGGAAGACAGGAAGTGAGATCATAAGGGTCGGGCTCATGAAGGTCTTCAGCCATAGGTTCAAGCCCAGACGTGATGTCAAGAGAGCCAGGTGAAATCTCCCGTGAATGGTCTGCAGGAAAGGGAGAAAAAGAGTCGGTGCACTCTGCCACATCCCAGCCCTCACTCAAGCCCTTTAGCTGCCTCCCATGCGCACGTGTGTGACTATATATGAGAAATCAGCAAATAGTTGTGAAGAAGCATGACATTGTAAAAAAAAAATATATAGCTATGTACCAGTGCTTGCCAGCCTATACGATTCTTGGTCTTTACATGGTTCTTTAGGTAGCTGACTATTGCCACACTAGGTGTATATTCATATGTAATTTTGGCCGACTTTCCGTTTTTCTGTGCTGCACTGCAGCAGGCTCTGAAGCCACTAATTTGCGTGACGGAATGCCGGCTAATATAATTTTTGACTTATTCCCAGGCTGATGTAACCGGTCAGTGCCATTACAATACTGTTAAAATCTGTGATATCTAAATGTTATCTATAAACTTTAAAAATGAATAGCATTAGAAATACAGTAATACTGCTGTAAGCCAGACTGATTTATGTCTTTACATATTTAATTGAAAGAGATATGATTGAATGTGGGTGATGCAGTGGGTAGCGCTGCTGCCTCACAGTAAGGAGATGTGAGTTCACTTCCCGGGTCCACCTTGCGTGGAGTTTGCATGTTCTCCCCGTGTCTGCGTGGGTTTCCTCCCACAGTCCACAGACATGCAGGTTAGGTGCATCGGTGATCGTAAATTGTCCCTAGTGTGTGCTTGGTGTGTGTGTGTGTGTGTGTGTGTGTGTGTCCTGCCTGGGGTTTCTTTACTGCCTTGTGCCCTGTGCTGGCTGGGATTGGTTCCAGCAGACTTCCGTGACTGTAGTTAGAATATAGCAGGATCGATGGATGATTGAATGTTATAGTACAGTATATGACTGAATAATGCAAATGATTTACTGCCATGAGAAGTCTGCAAGAAACCTGCACACCTTGTTCACCAGCAAGAGAAGGATCCCTAGCAGAAAGCCAAAGCTACAAAGGAATGACCACAAAACAACAATGTCAACATCCTAAAGTGGCCAAGTCAGAGTCCTGATCTCAACCCAACTGTGAACTTGTGGCCGAACTCGACACGACGATGTTCACTCAGGATCAACATGAGACCTGACAGCACTAAACAGTTTAGTGAACAAGAATGAGGAGGAAAATGGCAGAGTCCAGATGTGCAAAGCTGGGTAAGACAAAGAGCTCAGCGTAGATGACCTGTGGAGATGCACCTGTGACTTGAAGGACGTGGATATTTATGTGATCAGTTAATTTGTATTTTATATTTTAGTGAATTCAGACCACTTTGCAGAGATCTGTTTTCACTTTGACATTAACATTTTTTTTTTCTGTTGCTCAATGTCAAAAAGGCCAAATTAAACCTACTGTGTGTCCAGTGACGTAGCGGGGGGGGGGGGGATTTATGGGTGCAAGGGGGGACATGTCCCCGGGCGCAGCATCCAGGGAGCGCCAAATTTCCCTTCCATATTGCATTTTGGGGCGCTGAAAACCCTAGCTACGCCTGTCTTTAAGCCTTGAACTTCATAGACAGGTGTGTCCAATCATGAGATATAAAGGTATTTAAGGTGGTCAATTACAAGTTGTGCTTCCCTTTGACTCTCCTCTGAAGAGTGACAGCATGGGATCATCAAAGCAATTCTCCAAAGATCTGAAAACAAAGATTGTTGAGTCTCCTGGTTTAGGGGAAGGCTACAAAAAGCCATCTCAGAGGTTTAAACTGTCAGTCTCAACTGTAAGGAATGGAATCAGGAAATGGAAGGCCACAGGCACAGTTGCTGTTAAACCCAGCAGGTCTGGCAGGCCAAGAAAAATACAAAAGCGGCATATGAGCAGGATTGTGAGAATGGTGACAGACAACCCACAGATCACCACCACAGACCTGCAAGAACATCTTGCTGCAGATGGTGTATCTGAACATCGTTCTACAATTCAGCACAATTTGCACAAAGACCATCTGTATGGCAGGGTGATGAGAAAGAAGCCCTTTCTGCACTCACGCCACAAACAGAGTTGCTTGTTGTATGCAAATGCTCATTTAGACAAGCCAGATTCATTTTGGAACAAAGTGCTTTGGACTGATGAGACAAAAATTGAATTATTTGGTCAGAACAAAAAGCGCTTTGCATGGCAGAAGAAGAACACCGCATTCCAAGAAAAACACCTGCTACCTACTGTCAAATTTGGTGGAGGTTCCATCATGCTGTGGGGCTGTGTGGCTAGTTCAGGGACTGGGGCCCTTATTAAAGTCGAGGTGTCGGATGAATTCAACCCAATATCAACAAATTCTTCAGGATAATGTTCAAGCATCAGTCACAAAGTTGAAGATACACAGGGGTTGGATATTCCAACAAGACAATGACCCAAAACACAGTTGGAAATCTACAAAGGCATTCATGCAGAGGGAGAAGTACAATGTTCTGGAATGGCCGTCACAGTCCCCTGGCTTGAATATCATCGAAAATCTATGGGATGATTTGAAGCAGGCTGTCCATGCTCGGCAGCCATCAGATTGAACTGAACTGGAGAGATTTTGTATGAAGAATGGTCAGAAATACCTCCATCCAGAATCCAGACACTCATCAGAGGCTATAGGAGGACAGCGTCTAGAGGCTGTTATATTTACAAAAGGAGACTCAACTAAGTATTGATGTCATATCTCTGTTGGGGTGCCCACATTTATGCACCTGTCTAATTTTGTTATGATGCATATTTTCTGTTAATCCAATAAACTTAATGTCACTGCTGAAATCCTACTGTTTCCATAAGGCATGTCGTATATTAAAAGGAGGTTGCATACTTTGAAAGCTCAGCCAATGAGAAACAAAAATCCAAAGAATTAAGAGAGGGTCCCAAACTTTTTTCATATGACTGTGTGTATATATATATATATATATATATATATATATATATATATTAGGTGTTAAATGAAAGCTTGTGATGTTATGACAAAGGAAAACGTGGCTTCTGGCAAACTGTTTTGCGTCCTTCTTATGGAAAAGTTTTCAAGAAGGTGACATGGCAGAGAGAATAAGAAAAGCAATGACATCTGCTGAGTGTCAAGCTAATTTCAGAAGTCGATTACATGATAGGAAGAAGACCAATCACAGCTCTGGCATTTGCAAAGCATCAAGCACATGCAGTGGAGTGACCTGCTGCTACTCACAAACCACTGGGGCTAGAACTTTGATCTTGGTGTTCATCAAAACCATATGATTGTAGACATGTTGGTAAGACAAAAAACATAGCTAGCGGCAACATCCGAAAAAAATTATTGGGATTTGTGTCTTTATTACTGCAACTCCAAAGACAAAGTGAGCAAGACAGTGACATGGCAGAAAGAGAATTTTTCTAAATTCGTCATTCATCTGTTGGTGACTCGCCAACACTCAATACTCCAAGGTGGACCCCACCTACCAGTTGTCATTTGTGCGTTGGTGATTAGTGTTCCACGAGTGAATACCCCATCCCCCCCCGAAAGCTGCTATAGGGTTCTTTCCAACTCATAGGTTTTTCACATCCGCCCATCAGTAAATAAAATTAGAGGGAATATTGAGTACGAAAGTGTAAAAGAGGCTTTAGGAAGTAATATTCCTGAATTTCGCCCCCAGCAAAACACCCTATAAACCCATTGTAATCAATTTTGCGTTTCACAATTCTGAAATCATCTGAAAAATTATTTTTTTTGTGTGTGTCAGTTTTGTGACACTTCATGCAAAGCAGAACTTTTCTGCATCCATCATCTCTATAGAGCGACTTTAAATATCTAGTCATCTGTCTAATAGTGAGCGCTGTCACACAATGCTGTCCTGTGTATGGAGGCACCGGTGAGAAAGCAAATGTGACTAAATTTAACTAACACTTTTCAGATCTGGTGCCCAAGCCTTCTGAATCTCAAATAAAATGGTCCACACTGACTGACTTGATGACACCTGGCAGGCTTTGCATGGGTCACTCTTTTGAAAAGGGGGCAGCAACAGTGACACAACTGCTAGCATTTCCATTGGCAGACCTTACGTGGAGCAAGTACCTTTTGGGTTTTCTCCCAACTAATTTGGGCTCCCCCACCACTCAAGAGACATGAAGTTTCGGTTGACGGCCCAGCTCTCAAATCAGCCTGGCCCGAGTGTTACATCATCGTGAACTTGACGTCAGAGATGGCTCGCCTGGTGCCTAAACCGTGGAAAAAAAGTGGTGGAGTGTGCTGTGCTGCTCTTGGCTCAACGTTCCAGAAAGGTAGAGAAAGGAGCAACCCCAGGTAGAAGCCAGATCTTTGCAGGGCCCACTCACTTCAACTGCAAGTAGTTTGGCATGGGAAAAGAAACCAAAGCCTAGAGTTGAACTTGTCACCCTGGAAGCTTTGGGACGGTTCCAGCAGAAATGAGCAAATGTGCGACCAGCAGGTCAGCACTCGGAGGATAAAATGAACCAAATAAGACGGAAATGCAGAGTGAGAGAACAATGCAATAAGCACACACAAATGAGACTTGACAGGCCTAGTGGTAATGGACAACAATTTAAAGAAACATCAAGTGGTCTTCAGGTCCACATCCATTTGGGGGCACAAACTGTGCTCAACCTGGTGTTATGATAATCACAGCCATACATGTGTGGCTGGCACAATCTGGATGGCCACATGTCTTGTGTGGTGACATCATCATGGCATCAGCTGGGAGGTGTTTTAGTGTAGTCACTACAATCCACCTACTCCTGCCAGACATCCTCCCTCATGTATGATCACTGATGATCTTGTCTCGGTTATGGTCACCCCCTGGGGGTTATTCCACAAAATGTGCTTATCAAATCGAGACTTAGCCAGGTAAGTCTAGCTTGAATTGAGGCTCAATCAGTTCCACAAACGTCAACCATTTCTCACGATCTAAAGGAAATTCATGATGACACGTTGATGCGCATGGAGTGTCTGAGGATCACCCACTGGCCACTTGCAATGCCACCTCTGGGTGAGAAGGGGTTGGTGTCGGTAACTTTATCACTTGCAGAGCCGAGAAAATGTCCAGTGAGAGCAACTGTGCACTGCCCGGGACCCTCTCGCAAATCCTGCCCCTTCCGGTCAAGAACTGTAAGTATGGACGTCCCCCGAAAGGAAGGTTGTCAGACATCCCTGATGTTGACCATCTCAGTGAAGTCTTTAAAACAGACACGGCTAGCAGGCAAACCAGGCAGTTTACGGGCCTGTCTTCTGTTGTGCCACCGAGTGCTAATTTCAGTTCTTTTATTTGTACTTTGGTGTTAAAACGGGGAGGTCCTTCAAACTGTTCTCGAGGACTCTACCCCTCTTTTTGTCCTGTGACAGCGTGCACGTGTGAGATTTTAAACAGCCCCGAGAATCGATCATCGATAACATCATTCAGGGCTCAAAATGCAACAGGAGAGTGTAACATCCAACAGAGTCTAACTGCAGCGATGACGTCAGTTATACTATTAAGATTACGGTTAACCTGAGGGTCATCTGACCCAAATAATGCGGACCATCGAGCAAAGCAACTGACATAAATGTGCGATCCAGTCGAACTGAAAGAAATGTATAAAGTTTTGTCCTACCAGGTTTCAGTTGTACTGACATGATTAGGAGTGCTCCCCGGACAAAACCGAAATGACACTGACAAGCAGGCACAGGACCGCATGTACCGTACAGACAGAAGAAACTGTAAGCCAAGGTGGGTGTACTTATAATCCAATGGAGAGTGTGCAGTGTGTACAAACAAATAACAATAAGATCGCAATCTTTTGTGTGTTTTTTTATGGTTCCTTTTTAAAAGGAGCATCAAATTCCCAGCAACCCCAGGCACACGGAGGCTGTCCAGTGGTGAAATACTACCGGGGCTGCTGGTTTCTCAGCGTTAAGTAGGAAGAAGCAAAGAATGGCAGAGAACAGGGAGAAGCAAAGAACTGGGAATGGGACACATGTACTTGAAGAACAGTGGCATATCCTGTACAATACATTTCACCATTAAAAGTCTTTTGTAACGTGTTTATTCACGCATTGAACGTCAATTGAAAATTTCCCTGTTTCCCTGTATTTCAGAAATCACAAATTTAGGGCAGATTAGCTCAGCTAGTAGAAGGAATATTGTGATCGCCCGAGTATTTGCCTCAGGAAATTTATCTTGTGGACGCTTCCACCATCTCCTATCCGTGGCTGCTGAAGGCCCACGCCAAAGTAACGCATGCACAGGTGAACACAATGCGACGGCCATGTGCAGACGAGTCAATCCTATGCTGCATCTCAGTTAAGGGTTTACCTGTCAAAAGAACCGGGTTCAAATTGGAACCCTTCTATCTACCAGTCCAATTAAGTTAGGCTACTAGCCCCCTAATCTTGGACAGTCCAAGCCAACAATGCTGGGCGACAGTCCAGAAAACTCCATGGCAGGCCCTTTTCTCTCGGAGTGACGCGCCCCCCCCGCTGTGGACATTTGTACCCGTGACGTCTGAAAGTGTGTGTGACGTTAAGGAGATGACCAGAACACAGGAGATCTGCTCAATGTGTGATATCCTTAAACGTGACCCTGCTAAGGGTTTACATGGCTACATAACCAGCTTACTCGCAGAGAGACCTTCATCGGTTACCCCAACTTCTCTAACCAGAATAAGGGTTTGTTTACATGGCATTTTATAAACCAGGATATTAAAGTCCAACACAGTGACTGGCAATGCTACCACAGACAGGAGTGTCCATTACTGGTTGAGGCACCAGACTGATTGATTGTCTGGCTGGCAAACTTATGTTTTCACAATGTCACACTCGGTAAAATGAACGCTGGCAGCTTTGTCACAGCAGTCTACAAGTTTTTAGGTTGGCAAGGGACAAGATCTCGGCTGTCGTTGGCCTGTTTGTGAACAACGTGAAAGTAGAAAACCTGTGGGCACACTTGAGAGGGTGTAAACGCGCCTCGTGAACGGTGAGGTGGCAGTAACGCTGTGTTATGTCATCCAGAAGAGCAGGGAGGGCAGCAGGGTCCCCCCAGTTGTTCTCCGTCTGCTACTGTCAACATTCTTCTGAAATACAAGGAGCCAAAACATTCTGACCAACTGCCTAAAATGCCACTGCTCCTCCAATCATGGACTGTGTAAGACCCCTTCAGGTGTTCTGTGGTATCTGGCACCAGGTCATCAAACCGCTTTAAAGATGTCACAGATTGGACTTGTTGTTCCAGCACTTCCCACAGCTGCTCGATTGGATTGACATCCGGAGGAGTTTGGAGGACACAGCAAGAGTCAGAACTCTTCGTCGTGTTCCTTCAAACCATTCCCAGCTATTTATGCAGTGTGGCAGGGCACATCCTCCTCTTGAAAGAGGGTCCACTTCATTTGGAGAATACAGTCGCCGTGAATGGATGTACCAGTTTGGGTATGAAGAACACATTAAGTTGATGTCCACACGATTGCCCAGTCACAGGTGTTCCCAGCAGAGGATCACACTTCCTCCAATGACTTGTGTTCTTCCCACAATGCATCCCAGCACCATCTTTTCCTCAGGTAAGCAATGCACACCGGAGGAAAAAAAAAAAAAAAGCAAAATTCTTCAGAGCAGGAGACCTTCGTCCATCAATCAAGGTCCAGTTCTGACCGTGTGCCCATTGTAGACATCTCACCAGTAGATGAGGGCTAGCATGGGCACCCTGACTGGCCTGCAGTGACAAAGACCCATAGGCAGCAGGGACTGCAATGCATGGTGTGTCATGATGCTTTACTCCCAACAACCTCTATTAGAATCTTCCGGAATGTGTGCCACAGTGGCCCTTCTGTAGGTTCGTACCAGACTAGGTTAGTCCTTATTGACCTCTTGCAGTGATGAGACTTGGCCACTTCTTCCCCTACTCTGCTGCCCACGGGCAACTCCCAAGCCTTGCCATTTCAGAAATCTTCTGAGCCACTCATCAGGCTCTAACGAATTTGGCCCTTATGAAAGTCAGCCAGGTCTTTACCGCCTGCCCATACCTTCCACATTGAACATGTGGACTACAAGAACTTTACGTGTGCTGCTGTTACAACGCAGTCAACGTCATTCACTTTATATGAGAGGGATTAGAATGTCTCCGCTCATCGATGTATAGAGAAGGTGGAAAGAACCTTAACGGCTATGGTCGCTGTTAGCCTGCAGCTATGCGTGAGCTTGCTGTATAAAATGTGCCAGGTACACTTCCAAGGTCCCCCGGTGTCACCCACTTGTGTATCTGTCACTTTTTTTTTTTTTTGACTAACCTCATACTGCCTCAAGTGATACTCTGTGGTTACGTCGTTCACTATTGCATACTGTTAACAACACTCCAAAGACTAAACTTCTCCATGGGACAAAGTGCTACCCCATCCTTCAATCTATAACAGAGATGAGCGACAGTTATCATGAGGAACTCTGTGATAGGGCAGGTCCACGGCTCAGATGAAAGCCCCGTTTTTAAATAAATAAATAATTAAAGAAGGGGCTTGGTACCGTGTGGCCAGAGTGGTTCCTGGATGCTATGTGAGGCGGGCGTTTCCTTGCTTATGTGCACAGGTGAGGAATCGTCTGTATCCATTATTGAAGCTGGGAGAGGCAGAAGGAAAAAAGAATGGTAAAGGAAAGGAAGAGGGGGAGAGCAGATTCGGGGAAAGAGTGGACGAGCCAGCCCACTTAGAAAGAGAGAGAGGTCAGCATGTGATCATAGCTCGTGGGACAGGATCGCTCCCATACGAGTGGGTACAATCGGGGAAAAGTCCACCCTAGGGGATCTGAGGGACGACTTAAGAGTGCAAGAAAGGAAGACGGGAGGACAACCGACCCCGAGAGGTCAGGCAGCCATGACGGAGGTCAGTAGAATGAGGACCACGGTGGCTGAAGTCTCTCCTGCTGAATAACCCTTGGGAGAGGAGCCGAGCTTGGCTGGTGGGACCCCAATGTCGTTAGAAGGATTTTTAATCTCGTTTTAACGCCTGGGAATTTTTTACCTTTTTAATGGATTATTTATTTACTCAATAACGTTTGAAGCACTGCACTATTTATTTGAACACTTTGTTTAGAGTGGTTTTAAATAAATGCACTCTTGCACATTTTTTTCTTGCACTATCCCCCTTGCTTTGTTGCATCCTCACTGTCCAGCTCATCCAGTGACACTACCGACGGTGTCGGGTTCAAGAGCTCCCAAAAAGGTAGTGGGAGTATGGAGCGAGAACTTCAAGTCACACGATCAGAAGGACTGCCACAGCCGCACCCACAGACTACTCACCGGTACATAGGGTTCACTATTCTTGGTCTCACAATTCAATCAGCAGCAACCAAAAAATAAATTAATTGCACAATGCCATCTAGTGGCCGTGGCCGATTACACCTGAACACTTCTTATGAGAAATAAACTTACAAAACGTTTAACATGATTTACATAAAACAATCAAGGCACCTTTCCATCTCATTTATAAAACTCTCCATGGATTTTACCATGAAAATATGCATACAGTGGGGCAAAAAAGTATTTAGTCAGCCACCAATTGTGCAAGTTCTCCCACTTAAAAAGATGAGAGAGGCCTGTAATTTTCATCATAGGTATACCTCAACTATGAGAGACAAAATGAGAAAAAAAAATCCAGAAAATCACATTGTCTGATTTTTGAAGAATTTATTTGCAAATTATGGTGGAAAATAAGTATTTGGTCAATAACAAAAGTTCATCTCAATACTTTGTTATATACCCATTTCATGGCAATGACAGAGGTCAAGCGTTTTCTGTAAGTCTTCACAAGGTTTTCACACACTGTTGCTGGTATTTTGGCCCATTCCTCCATGCAGATCTCCTCTAGAGCAGTGATGTTTTGGGGCTGTCGCTGGGCAACACGGACTTTCAACTCCCTCCAAAGATTTTCTATGGGGTTGAGATCTGGAGACCGGCTAGGCCACTCCAGGACCTTGAAATGCTTCTTACGAAGCCACTCCTTCATTACCCGGGCGGTGTGTTTGGGATCATTGTCATGCTGAAAGATCCAGCCACGTTTCATCTTCAATGCCCTTGCTGATGGAAGGAGGTTTTCACTCAAAATCTGACGATACATGGCCCCATTCATTCTTTCCTTTACACGGATCAGTCGTCCTGGTCCCTTTGCAGAAAAACAGCCCCAAAACATGATGTTTCCACCCCCATGCTTTACAGTAGGTATGGTGTTCTTTGGATGCAACTCAGCATTCTTTCTCCTCCAAACACGACGAGTAGAGATTTTAACAAAAAGTTCTATTTTGGTTTCATCTGACCATATGACATTCTCCCAATCCTCTTCTGGATCATCCAAATGCTCTCTAGCAAACTTCAGATGGGCCTGCACATGTACTGGCTTAAGCAGGATTTGAGTCCCTGGCGGCGTAGTGTGTTACTGATGGTAGCCTTTGTTACTTTGGTCCCAGCTCTCTGCAGGTCATTCACTAGGTCCCCCCCGTGTGGTTCTGGGATTTTTGCTCATCGTTCTTGTGATCATTTTGACCTCATGGGGTGAGATCTTGCGTGGAGCCCCAGATCGAGGGAGATTATCAGTGGTCTTGTATGTCTTCCATGTTCTAATAATTGCTCCCACAGTTGATTTCTTCACACCAAGCTGCTTACCTATTGCAGATTCAGTCTTCCCAGCCTGGTGCAGGTCTACAATTTTGTTTCTGGTGTCCTTTGACAGCTCTTTGGTCCTGGCCATAGTGGAGTTTGGAGTGTGACTGTTTGAGGTTGTGGACAGGTGTCTTTTATAATGATAATGAGTTCAAACAGGTGCCATTAATACAGGTAACGAGTGGAGGACAGAGGAGCCTCTTACAGAAGAAGTTACAGGTCTGTGAGAGCCAGAAGTCTTGCTTGTTTGTAGGTGACCAAATACTTATTTTCCACCATAACTTGCAAATAAATTCTTCAAAAATCAGACAGACAATGTGATTTTCTGGATTTTTTTTTCTCATTTTGTCTCTCATAGTTGAGGTCTACCTATGATGAAAATTACAGGCCTCTCTCATCTTTTTAAGTGGGATAACTTGCACAATTGGTGGCTGGCTAAAAACTTTTCTGCCCCACTGTGTATGCCAATGCTAAATAATAACAGGAAAATGTGTGTGCCAGAAAACAAAATCCAATTTATAAAACCTGATGAGCACATATTTGTATGCAATTTAACATTATTGTTGAAAATCATCTTATAAATGAACATAAACCACACCTACCTGCCACCACATATGGACTGTGCTAATCAGTCTCATACACTTGTGCTTGAAAGTTTGTGAACCCTTTAGAATTTTCTATATTTCTGCATAAATATGACCTAAAACATCATCAGATTTTCACTCAAGTCCTAAAAGTAGATAAAGAGAAACCAGTTAAACAAATGAGGCAAAAATATTACACTTGGTCATTTATTTATTGAGGAAAATGATCAAATATTACATATTTATGTTAGTGGCAAAAGTATGTGAACCTCTAGGATTAGCAGTTAGTTTGAAGGTGAAATGAGAGTCCGGTGTTTTCAATCAATGGGATGACAATCAGGTGTGAGTGGGCACCCCATGTTACTTAAAGAACTGGGATCTATCAAAGTCTGCTCTTCACAACACACGTTTGTGGAAATGTATCATGGCATGAACAAAGGAGATTTCTGAGGACCTCAGAAAAGAGTTGTTGATGTTCATCAGGCTGGAAAAGGTTCCAAAACCATCTCTAAAGAGTTTGGACTCCACCAATCCACAGTCAGACAGATTGTGTACAGATGGAGGAAATTCAGAACCATTGTTACCCTCCCCAGGAGTGGTCAACCAACAAAGATCACTCCAAGACCAAGGCGTGTAATAGTCGACGAGGTCACAAAGGACCCCAGGGTAACTTCTAAGCAACTGAAGGCCTCTCTCACATTGGCTAATGTTCATGTTCATGAGTCCACCATCAGGGTTGCAAGGAGAAAGCCACTGCTTTCCAAAATAAGCATTGCTGCTCCTCTGCAGTTTGTTAAAGATCATGTGGACAAACCAGAAGGCTATTGGAAGAAAGTTTTGTGGACGGATGAGACCAAAATACAACTTTTTGGTTTAAATAAAGTGTTATGTTTGGAGAAAGGAAAACACTGCATTCCAGCACAAGAACCTTATCTCATCTGTGAAACATGGTGGTGGTAGTATCATGGTTTGGGCCTATTTTGCTGTATCTGGGCCAGGATGGCTTGCCTTCATTAATGGAACAATGAATTCTGAATTATATCAGAGAATTCTAAAGGAAAATGTCAGCACATCTGTCCATGAACTGAATCTCAAGAGAGGGTGGGTCAGGCAGCAAGACAACGACCCTAAGCACACAAGTCGTTCTACCAAAGAATGGTTAAAGAAGAATAAAGTGAATGTTTTGGAATGGCCAAGTCAAAGTCCTGACCTTCATCCAATCGAAATGTTGTGGAAGGACCTGAAGCGAGCAGTTAATGTGAGGAAACCCACCAACATCCCAGAGTCGAAGCTGTTCTGTACGGAGGAACGGGCGAAAATTCAGGACTGATCAACGGTTACCAGAAACGTTTAGTTGCAGTTATTGCTGCAAAGGGGGTCACACCAGATACTGAAAACAAAGGTTCACATACTTTTGCCACTCACAAATATGTAATATTCGATCATTTTCCTCAATAAATAAATGACCAAGTATCATATTTTTGTCTCATTTGTTTAACTGGTTTCTCTTTATCTACTTTTAGGACTTGAGTGAAAATCTGATGATGTTTTAGGTCACATTTATGCAGAAATATAGAAAATTCTAAAGGGTTCACAAACTTTCAAGCACAACTGTACATACTGTATGCAATCACAATACTGCAGATCTTCATTGGCGACACATCAAGACACCACCACCTACACCAATGCTGCACGCCCAGCATACTATCACCTGGCACATGCAATGAGATGTCTGCTGTTACAATGAACAGTAAAGGCCGTATGAAAATCTGAGGGCTCGGCCAGTTCCCTTATCATCAAGCCTGCCACCGCTTACAGCAGCAACTCGAGCAAACTGTCTACCATTACTACTTTGCCTCAAAAAACAAATCATGGTTTGACTTGGGCCACGAGGTTTGTCAGTCTTATCATGGCATCACAGGTGACTAGTGTGTTAAAGGAGCGTCACTACTTAGGTGAAAAAGGGCAGCATCATTCAACACCGGGAGCTCTAAGTGCTAAACGAGTACAGTCAATTCCCCCAGATGTTAGGCTTATGAACTGATTTGGTTTTCCCATCATCATCATGGACTGCAAAAAAAAAAAAATCCTGCTGGTCTCTGATACCACCGATAATCCTCAAGCAGTGCCAAACAAGCCATGTTGTGTCAAACCATTAGACTATGAAAAGGTTATAAGGCAAATTATAGCTTTCTGCACAGGGGGCGTGAATCACACCCGGGGTTTTTTCTGTGATTCAGATTCTAATTATGAGAAGTGATAAAAGGTAGGCTATATAAATGGTCGATAAAACAAAAAAGTTGTTCAATGTAAATACACGATCATTTTTGAGCTTTAATATTTGTCAAGTCAAAGCACACTATAGCGGCTTGGTGATATGAATAATTATGCAAGGCAACATTTAGCTGATTTTGCTGCATTTCCCTGCATGCTCAAGGTGTCATTTCCTAGTTGCTCCAAAATGATGCACACGAAAGGGTCAGAGTTGCTGTAAATATATTTGTCTCACGACAAGTTTTCTTTTTTATAAACCCCAACTTCTGCTGGGAAGATTCAGGGGAAAAAAAAAAAAAAAAAAAGCCAAAAACATTTTATCCACAAGAAAAAATATTAATATGTGTAATAGAAACATGTAAATACCAAAACCTGAACATAAATTTGGTAAAGAAAGGTATGTCAAGTGTCCACTGTTGTACTGAACCAGACTTAGTCCAAGTCCTTTGTGTGGTGTGTTGAAACTGTCGCCACCGCACAGCCCAATGCCACAATCGGGACTGTACAAATATCTTTCTTTCTGCACTATTTTTTCTGTTGATTGTTCGCGTCAGGGTAGATTGTCAGTGCCTGGTCCGCATGGCCGATGAACTAATCGTGTTATTGTAAGCTAACAAAGCGTAAGGCTTAGTGGCTTCCACATTTCCCTGACACAAACATTGACAGTTTTTTACACTGTGAACAGAGCTCAGGGGGCTAACACTTTTTTTGTCCTACTTAATCATTTTGCCTTACTGCTACGCTGAACCTTCAGGCGACTGAATTCACCAGGTATATCATAGCTGTGCGATCTTACAGTGCTGCATGCATTAGTTTTACTACTGGTGCAGTCTGGTGGCCAGTTCACATTGTCACCACTGTCACTTTACTGAAGTGATGGCTCACTTGTAGTTTATTCTAACACTGGCTTTAACACTTCTCGTTTATATGCCATTGTGTATTTCAGTACAAGTCTCTGTCCCACTAATGAATATTAGTTACCACTGAGTGGCATAACTACAGAGATATTAATGTTTCTTTAGGCAGCATTATGTTATTTTTTCCACTAGATGGCAGCAGAATACTGCTCTGAGTATTATAGGAGCTCAACAGTTAAATAATGCGGGACCTAACAGGATCATAACCGTTATATTCCAAGATACATTTGGGATTAAATGCTTTCACAAAGAATTTTGAGCCCACGAGTGTCTTGGGGTTAATGCCACACTGCACAGAGATGAATAAACATCTTAGTGATGCTTAGCAAATGTTAAGACCAAAAAAAGATCTCTATTAAGGTCTTGTCACCTAACAGTATATTGACTACTAGATGCATTTTTTAGTATCTGAAGTGTTACCAGCTTTCCAGTTACACATTTAACCTCCTGACCAACAGCAAACATCTTGCATCACCGCTTTGACTAATGGAGTATCAGTCTGTTAAATACACACATAGGCGTACAAAACACTGGACAGTGCACATAAACCAGACAGTACTGTACGTGCCAAACCATTAAACACTCTTGAACGACTCTGGATGAATAAACGCTGAATACATACATACCTGGGGCAGTATTATGTTGAATAAAAAAAGCTGCTTACCACTCTGAATGTTTGTTTTGGAACTATCAGGAATTGATGCAACTGTGCTAAAAGTTGAAAATTCCCAATTATTCCAAACTAACCAACTGTTAATGAAAGCTAGTAGGGCTGAATTTGGACCGATTTTGAAGATGACCATAGAAGGTCTAACTTCAGATTTTACCAAAGGCATCTACAGTAGACCCATGCATATTCTACATATTCAATAGGCCGTGATTTTCAAGGATATAGGGTTGGCCCTAGACATTTCCCTAAACAGACGCTCCTCTCCACTCCCTTTGGCCATACAAGATAAACCTGTTGTCTTTACATGTCCTATAACCAACGCTTCAACATCAGTTTAATGGTGCTGTATCAGTGCAAACACGTTTGCAAACCATCAAGATTTTCGATCCGTCTTTCCTCCACATTACAACTTTTTGTTATATGACGCAACTATTACGTCAGTGCTTCAATAATCAATTAATCATATGAACCCGATTTATAAAATCCTACGTAAAACATTATTCCAATTACAGAAGAAAAAGAACAAGTACTAGGCCTCTGAGAAACCTAGAGAACAGAGGTAGATTTCTCCACCAAAAACCAGAGTATGTGGCCATGTAAACCCTTCATTAACTCAGTTAATGTTAAGGATTTTGTAGTCTGCTCATGTCCGTTGTGCTCTGTCAGCCTGTGTATGTATTTGCTTCACATACAGTACATTTTCAGCAGCTGCAGGTAGAAGAGTCAACAAAGTATCTCCAGAGGTATACATTCGTTCTCCTGGCTGAAACAATCTGTCTCAATTATTTCAGAAACTAGGGAGCTCCGACCCCTGCTCGCTTCGCTCGCCAACCCGTGTTTGGTTTACCAGATATACAATTTATTTTTTGTATATCCCAAAATCACACAAGAAGTGCCGCAATGGGCTTTGACAGCCCCCCAAGCCTTGACCCTCTAAGACGACCAGAAAAATCTCCCCAAAACAAAAAAAAAAAAAAAACCCTTGTAGGGAAAAAATGGAAGAAACCTCTGAAAAGGCAGTTCAAAGAGAGACCTCTTTCCAGGTAGGTTGGTTGTGCAGTGGGTGTCAAAAAGAAGGGGGTCAATACAATACAGTACAATACGTAGAACAGAATAAATCCTCACTACAGTATAAAAACAAAAATTCTAGAAGTACGGAGTAGAATTTCACATTAGATGATATCACATAATATGATTTGGATTTGTTTTAAGTCCTGGAGACCTCATTCATCAAGCTGCCTCCCCCATTTTGCCATTCCACATCTGAAATAGCGCTAATCCAATGAAAGGAGCCCTCATTCCCACGTCCCCATTCATCAGGGATGACTTTACCTTAGGCAGGCAATCTACAATTTAAAGAGATTGTTATTTTCTTGTGAATTGTTACATATGCATTATTTTCACTTTTACTTTAAAAACTGTTGTAAAAACAATACGTGTTTCTTTATTTCCTGCCCCGCGCGAGGTTCCATCTCTTTCTTCCCAGACGTATAATGCTGCTCGTGTTGCGAAGGGTGTTGCGACTGAACATACGCTAAGGATATGTCTTTGGATCATTTGCAGTCTTTTTGCTGCTTGCTAGCTGCCTCTTCTGCCTGTCGCATGTCGTTGTATTAAGAGCTCGGAGCACATGATGCTTGCCTGCCAAAAGCAATCCAACGACTGCTAGCTTAGAGGTCTGTTGACTTGTTTTAAATGATGGCTCACTGCCTGGTCTTGCGTGACGTTGTAAAAGCAATACCTGTCTTTTATTTCTGGCCCCGGGCGTGGTTGAATTCTTTCTTGCAGGAAGTATAACACTGCTGGCGTTCGGGGGGGGGGGGGGGGGGGCGTATGACGGGAGGGTGATTAGCTGCTGTCACGCTGCCCTTCCATCTTTTTAAAGCCTGTACAGCCGCTGTCCTTTTTGCTACGGCCCTGGGACAATCTCTTGGCGCCAAGTCTCATGTTTACGGTCCCCACGAGACGCACCGTGGCAAGTCTCCTTGGTCTCGCGGGTCTTTAAAATGTCTTTCGAGATTATCACGTATCGTAGCCTTGCATTTGCTTTCCATTCCAGGATTTTTTTTTTTTTTACATAGAGATCACAAATGTTGAGGAGTTGAATGTACAGTGCTAAACTCAGCAACACCATCTCAAGAGCAGGGTTAACAATTTAAGAGTAACGTGTGATATGCAGGGTGTATTCTGAACAAGTAACCTAATGCAATATTTATAAAGGTAAAAAAAAAACCCTGCACTGTTATTATTCCACTCGGTGTAAGGCAAGGAAGCACATACAGTATATAGGGTCCCTTGCAGGGCTCAATCACACAATAAAGCAAAAAACGAGGTTGTAGCATGCAATCTAGTAACAAGAAACCCACCAGAATGAACTGGACAGATTAAAAGTCCAATATCTTGGCCACAAGTCAACAGTGCACCCATCCACTGCGAACTGTAACACAGCAGGGTGGCACAGTAGGCCAAATCTGAAAATTACAGACTAGATGCTTGAACTGGAGCAGGAACAATATTAAACCTCTTACAGCAGAAAGGTATACTTTTTATCCTGTCCTGTATATTATGAGTGAAAGCCTCGACTTATAGTTTTGAATTGGGTCAGGAAAGGAAACTAAATAAAATGGACATTTTGTGAGCCTACTATAATCAGTACCAATTTCAGGTTTACAAAATGTAGTAGCACCAGTCTTTAGAGTTTTTGATTTGTACTGGCTGAGCTACTGTTCGGTTTAACATTTCTTTTGATTATTTTCATTTCCTTTAAAATTTACATTTATAAGGCCACTGTCACATGTACAGAGTACAAACCTAATTATCACAAAACATACATCTACCCCCAGGGATATGCCACATTACACAAGTTGTCCAGTAATTGTTAATTGCAGACTTCATTTATATAATCCTAGGGAGCTACAGGCAAACACAGCGTGCTCCTGTGATCATCGCCAGTCATGTAGTGCCACATTCCTAAGCAACTCAGTCCAACCAGTCTACAACTGACTGATTTTGTTTCAAGTCACAGGGGTAGGCTCTATGCAAGTCAGAGTTACAATGCATATAAAACTCCAAGAAATAAGGAATGCAGGCGTTTCAGACCTCACACACAGAAAACAGGCTCATATGTCTGATGTTGGGTATTTTATGTAAAATGACAGAATAGAAAACAGGAAAATGTGCAAGAGTGAGTCTGAGCTCCGAGTCCTGCAAAGCATTCGTACTGCACCAGTATGGTCACGCAGCACATTATTTATTGGCAGTCAAAAAAATTGGTGAGTATAAGGCCGGGGATATACTTAACACTATACAACACGTGCAATTGTGGACACTGCTGCCATGTGAGCAGTGCACGGACTACTCTTGTGAACCTACTTTATGTAAATCTGGTGGATTCTATCAGGTGGCAGTGGGAGAAATCATCACACTGACTAAAACATCCGGTTTGTGTTGCAAGTTGAGGGAAGAAAGATGTTAAAAAGATAAAAGACTTTTTGCATCCTGTGCTGTTATGAAGGTGCCCCCCCCAACAGCAACATAGTGTATGGTACCTGAGACCTTTAAATATATCATGCGTCATTACGATGAGGAATGCCTTGTAATGCCCATGCGAAAAATGGATGAAGAAAAGCAACATGAAGACTTTCACATGCCAGAATTTAAAGTTTGAGGATTTGATTCACCACATCAAACCATTCGCCATCTTCGAAGCACATAGATTTATCCTGCTGGTGCTGCACTGAGGCTTGCCATTACATGTTAATAGAAAATTCAACGTTCAAAACTTGAACACACAAGCCACCTAAATGTACATATTATATACATACACACACACACATTTATATATACACACACACATATATACTTTTCATCTGCTTATGAATGTTCACAACCTATTCTTTCTCTGACACAAGAATTTAACGGACAACCAGCTGTGTAAAATGCACTAACTGAAGGATGCAATTCTGAGGGCCAACTACACATGTATCATAATATGAATTGTTGTGCGGTAGTGCAATAGCAAGCAGGTATATTAATCACAGAATAAAGTGCTGACATTTCATGTTAAATTTGACTGAAGTAAAGAAAGTGCTCCAAAATATTTTGGGTAGCGCCCTCATACAATCCCAAAGTTGCAAAAATACTCTCTCAAAGGAAGAAATAATAATATGCCACACTACTCACTGCCTTAGGCAGCACACATTAAACACCTCTAAGCAATTTATTAAAACAGGGATGTTTGCAGAAAGGGGTTCTGAGTCAAGACAACCCAAACTCACTTGGACCCAACAGTACAATGCAAAGTCCACTTGAGAAACTTATTTTATATACAAAGCCAGCTAGACCTGCAATTACTAAATACAAAGCTTATTTTATGCTTATGGTAGTGTTACCAAAAACAATTTTTTGATCACTCATGTGCTACATCAAGATTTTACATATTGAGTACTTACCATTTTCAAACTGGTGCCCATTAGCAGGGTTAGCATTCACACATGACATTTAGCTTAGTTGCCAAATAACAATAAGTATAAATCACTCATTTCTTTCAGAAGAATTATGCAAAAAAAAAAAAAATGCTGCTAGAAAAGTTTTTTTCCTGTATAGAGCACTAAACCGAATGTTTCTACTTTTTTGGGACATTCCAACTTAAAAACAAACCTAGAAGATGCTTTCTTTTTTTGGCACATGCCATAAGCTGCAGAAATTCAGCTTCATTTCTTGCAGATCAACTGCAAACATTTCTAAATAGAATATATACAAAATATTGAATTTCCTGGTTTGTCCCAGGGAACTGTAATTTGCAACTCCAAATGTGTAAACTTGACTAGTCATTATGCTGGAATCATATTCCCAGATTTTTCTGGAATTCCAAATTAAATTCCGTTCAACTCCACCCCCACCCTTCCCAATTTCTGTGCCATAATTTGGTTATCACATTACCAAAAATATGGACAGACAAAAATAATTCATCACGTCAACACATTATTTCCCAGCAGAAAGCTAAGTATGCTAAGTGGTTATCACAGAGGCTTTTTTCTCCATGGCCCTGAGCTGCCTAGAACACTTGGATGGAGGCCATCAATACAATAAAGAAACCCCACATTATTTGAAAATAAAAGGAATGAGAACAGATTGCCTAGTTAAACCTTCAAGGTTTCACTGTAAGATTAAAATGCTGTTAAAATGTCTGTTTCCCGAATAAAAAAATGTAATTTTTTGTCATCTAGTTGTGTCACAGAGCTGCACCAGCTCCGCCTACCTTCACATCTAGTTTTCCATATAGCAATAAAACACAACCATTTTATTATATACTTTTTTGGCAGAGCTGAATAAAATAGAGCAGCAGTTTTCTAAAAACTGAGTGTCACTTGAGATCTGTTGAAATAAAACAAGCCATAGGACACCAATGACTAACTGTTACACACTCTTCACACCTATATTTTCAAGTTTGGAAATGCATATTTTCAAGCAGCAATACAAAAAGTATTCATGAAGAATGCATAATCTCTGAAAAAAATTACTGTATGAAAACATCCCTGCTACCTTGTTTCTAAATACAAAACCTTCTACCAGTATTTTTGCTTCTGTGTAGCAAGAGAAGTCCTTTTTGAACAGATAAAATTTCAGTCCTCAGGTGTGAATGGTATGGATGACAGTCTTTTCATTTTTCTTATAGTTGGAAAAGGATCCATAAGCATGCAAGCCTCGTAGAGGAGGGCCCGAAGGGCTTAAGGTTCGGCTGACGACAACTTTTCTGTTTAAGCCAGAGCTGGAAATGCCTCTGGGTCATCCACATTAGGAACAGACACACCTCCAGCCTGTAGAGAGATGGAAAGAAATAAATATATATGAAAACACAATCAACTCACATTTGTTTGCTTCAAGTCTAAGTTAATAATATATACCCAAACATGATGTTTTATTTTAATACGTGCATTTTACTGTGTGACTGTTCATGAGTGAGCTCTGTCCAGTGGAGTTTCCTGGACATTCTCCAAGTGCTGGTCTACATTTCTTTATTACACATTACTGCTAAATTAGATTATAGGAATGTTATGTTAATAGTACCTGAGATTTATAAAAAAACTAGCAATAAAACAGATGAAAAATTCAAGTATTGCCGAGTCTCACCTTATCAGACCTTCCTCCACGGGCTGGCCGGGTTCCACGTCCACGGCCGCCACCACGCGTGCCTCCTCGGCCACGGCCAGGGCGTCCCAAATCACCAAAGTTAATCTCCAGCTGGGATGTAATGTCATTAGCTGGTTTCCGGAAATGATGTTCTCCAGAAGCTTCATCGGCATGGGCCTAAACAGAATGAAAATGATTAGAACTCATATAATTAATAGGCATCTTACAAAAGCACACGGGAACCAAAATTGGCATGGAATAGCCCAGTTTTTTCATATAAATTATACTTTAGTGATGCAGCCAGAAATCACTCAGTGGAATATTTAACAATATAACTGATTGTACAGTACAATAACATTGAATCAAATACATTTATTATGTACACAAACACACCATGTTTCACATTATTAATCTCCTTAGCGTTGCATTTTATTCCAACAAAACATGTAAAAAGCGTGTTTTTTTTTCGTGGCATGAAAACTATTAAATCTCAAAAGTGTTAATGATACAAATAATAATAGCAATGATGAATAAAAATAATAAGAAATGAACAATTATAACAAAAATAACAACAGACTACTAATGATGCCAAAACAGTTTATAGTCTCAAAATGAGTCCTTGTGTGGTAAATCTTAAAGCACGGTGAAAGACATAATCCAACATCACAGTCGGGACAATAACAGCATGTTTAATTTTGGATTTTCTTTCCAGATTTATCAGTTTTTGAACAGCATACTGCACAGGTACAAGTTTGATTCTGTTTTTTTCTGTTGGAGGTATATAATCAATAAAATGTCTTCCAATAAGAAACTACAAATTGATCCGTGATGTGCTGGGTTGACCGCGTCTCTTTAGCGGTAGTGTTAATGGTGGATGTGCAGTAAAAGCTGGCATGTAAAGTTTGCATGAGATGCAGCTTTGCCAGCTTTTCGTTTTTTTATAACAAATTTCAAATGTACTGTTCCACCAGATGACGATAAATCTTTTTGTATTTTTTTTTGCCTCTATATAAAAGGATAGAAAGACAGTTCTTGATCTGCACAATCTACACCGCCCATTGTGTTATTGTAGTTGACCAAAGCACAAGGCTTCATAACCTACTTGTTTTTTGGTTGTACAGTGACTATAGCTGCATTATGTACAGTGCAAAAAAGGCAAACATCTTTCTTGTCTTTCCACTTCCTAGCAAGCACTTTATCCTTCTGCCAAGCTACTAGCACACCTCACTCAAGTCTTCAGGCATGCCACAATGGTTGGGACGCACTGTTCCATAAGCATTAGTCTTTCTTTGCAGCAAGACGTAAAATAGCTCTGGTGAAAGTCAAAAACTGTCCATGATTACACAGTAACCTTGATCCACCAGAGCATCTAAGTCAGCATCAGCATTCTTGATGTAGCAACGTTGTACTGATTGTATTTCTGATCAAACATCGTCCCTTTCCTTGTGTACAGAAACAAATTCCAAATGTGTTACGTTTTACATTCACAAAGCTCATAAAACTTTATGCTGAATCTTGCTCTTTTTGACGCGATGTACTGTATCCATGACAGTCTGCCCTTTTAAGCTTTCTTCAATGCTGATATCACTGTCCACACATATATATATATATATATATATATATATATATATCATATTATGTTCAGTTTGGATGCTGGATAGGTTTTCTCAAAAAATCTTCATTGTTGGTAAATTGCAGATATGTCATAATTAGTGAAACACTACACTCAGACATCATTTCTCCAAAGAATTGTGTTGCCAAAATTTTTTTCTTGGACCAATACCATTGCTGCTAAGGTTTTTCTACAAGTCCTTGCCATATCAATCAGCCTAAAAAGGCCCAGATTTCATCAGGAATTACAGGTTCCCATCTTTTTGAAACGGAAAACTGCTTAGATGGTTCAGTATAACGATTCTTCTTGACAATAATTCTGTCAACCTTGTCATCATCCAGGAATAACTTCACGTAAGAGAGTTGATCTTGATTGTCAAAGTTCACTTAAATTCCTGGCTGCCCCACAAAATCAAGACAAGGTGGAATATTTGTGTATTTATTTAGATATTTTACTGTGTACAGTCATGGCCAAAATTATCGGCACCCCTGGAATTTTCCCAGAAAATGCACCATTTCTCCCAATGTTTTTGTATATACATGTTTATTTCCTTTATGTACATTGGAAAAACACAAAAAACCAGAGAAAAAAAGCCAAATCTGACATCATGTCACACAGAACTCCAAAAATTGGCCAGACAAAATTATTGGCACCCTTTCAAAATTGTGGGTAAATCGTTTTATTTCAAGCATATGATGCTCGTTTGAACTCACCTGTGGCAAGAAACAGGTGCTGGCAATATAGCAATCACACCTGAAGCCAGTTAAAATGGAGAAAAGTTGACTCAACCTTTCTGTTGTGTGTCTGAGTGTGCCACACTAAGCATGGACAACAGAAAGAAGAGCAGAGAATTGTCTTGAGGACTTGAGAACAAAAATTGTGGAAAAATATCAACAAACTCAAGGTTACAAGTCCATCTCCAGAGATCTTCATGTTCCTTTGTGCACTGTGCGCAACATAATCAAGAAGTTCACAACACATGGCACTGTAGCTAATCTCCCTGGACGGAAGAGAAAAACTGATAAAAGACTGCAACGAAGGATAGTCCGAATGGTGGATAAACAACCACAATCAATTTCAAAACACATTCAAGCTGTTCTACAGACTCAGGGTGCAACAGTGTCAGCTCGAACTATCCGTCGACATCTGAACGAAGTGAAATGCTATGGCAGGACAGCCAGGAGGACCCCACTGCTGACACAGAAATGTAAAAAAGCCAGGCTGGAGTTTGCCAAAATGTACTTGAGGAAGCCAAAATCCTTCTGGGCGAACGTCTTGTGGACAGATGAGACCAAGGTAGAGCTTTTTGGTAAAGCTCATAATTCTACTGTTTACAGAAAATGGAATGAGGCCTATGAAGAAAAGAACACAGTACCTACAGTCAAACATGGTGGAGGTTCTAAGATGTTTTGCTGCCTCTGGCACTGGATGCCTTGACTGTGTGCAAGGCATCATGAAATCTGAAGACTACCAAAAGATATTGGGGCGCAATGTAAGGCCCAGTGTCAGAAAGCTGGGTCTGCGTCAGAGGTCATGGGTGTTCCAGCAGGACAATGACCCCAAACATACCTCTAAAAGCACCCAGAAATGGTTGAAAACAAAGCGCTGGAGAGTTCTGAAGTGGCCAGCAATGAGTCCGGATCTAAATCTGATTGAACACTTATGGAGAGATCTCAAATTGCTGTTGTGAGAAGACGCCCTTCAAATCTGAGTAACTTTGAGCAGTCTGTAAAAGAAGAGTGGTCGGAAATTCCAGTTGAGAGGTGTAACAAGCTTGTTGATGGTTATAGGAAGCGCTTGATTTCAGTTATTTTTTCCAAAGGGCGTGCAACCAAATATTAAGTAGACAGTGCCAATAATTTTGTTCAGCCTGGTTTTTGAGTTTTGTGTGAAATGATGTCAGATTTGGCTTTTTTTCTGTTTTTTTTTTGTGTTGTTCCAATGCACATAAAGGAAATAAACATGTGTATACCAAAACATTTGTAATTGCAACAATTTTCTGGGAGAAATGGTGCATTTTCAAGGAAAATTCCAGGGGTGCCGATAATTTCGGCCATGACTGTAGCTGTCTATTTTATGTTTCGTCATACTACAATTTTTATCTTTTTTTTTTTTAATTACTCAAAACAAGAAATCCTGTCTATTGTCCCAAACGTCTTTTACTCTGAAGATGCAGTGTATTATTTGTTTTATTTATCATTTTGCTACCGTTATACTTTTCTTATCTGAAACACTGTACTGTGCACATTTTCCAGTTCATTTACAAGGCCACATAATCTGATTTAGAGGATTTTTGCACTGATGCAGAATTATCCAAGATATGAAATCACAATGCATCTGAGAAATGTTTTTTCCCCAATACTCGTACTAAACGGACAGGTTAACAATACTAACCGACTGGGGGTATCCTTCCTGTAAGGGAGGTTAGAAGACTTTTTCAACTGTAAAGCAGAGTTTTTTAAATGTCACGTAACAATAATACATGATGAATATATACTGATTCGCCGCAGAAAGCCCATACAGGGGAAGCAAATAACATTGATGATCTCATTACAATAGCACCTGTCATTAGTTGGGATACAGTGTATCCGGAAAGTATTCACAGCGCATCACTTTTTCCACATTTTGTTATGTTACAGCCTTATTCCAAAATGGATTAAATTCATTTTTTTCCTCAGAATTCTACACACAACACCCCATAATGACAATGTGAAAAATGTTTACTTAATATTTTTGCAAATTTATTAAAAATAAAAAAACTGAGAAAGCACATGTACATAAGTATTCACAGCCTTTGTCATGAAGCTCAAAATTGAGCTCAGGTGCATCCTGTTTCCCCTGATCATCCTTGAGATGTTTCTGCAGCTTCATTGGAGTCCACCTGTGGTAAATTCAGTTGATTGGACATGATTTGGAAAGGCACACACCTATCTATATAAGGTCCTACAGTTGACAGTTCATGTCAGAGCTCAAACCAAGCATGAAGTCAAAGGAATTGTCTGTAGACCTGCTGCTTTGAGGGTCCCAATGAGCACAGTGGCCTCCATCATCCATTAAGTGAAAGAAGTTCGAAACCACCAGAACTCTTTCTTGAGCTGGCCAGCCATCTAAACTGAGTGATCGGGGGAGAAGGGCCTTAGTCAGGGAGGTGACCAAGAACCTGATGGTCACTCTGTCAAAGCTCCAGAGGTCCTCTATGGAGAGAGGAGAACCTTCCAGAAGGACAACCATCTCTGCAGCAATCCACCAATCAGGCCTGTATGGCAGAGTGGCCAGATGGAAGCCACTCCTTAGTAAAAGGCACATGGCAGCCCGCCTGGAGTTTGCCAAAAGGCACCTGAAGGAATCTCAGACCATGAGAAAGAAAATTCTCTGGTCTGATGAGACAAAGATTGAACTCTCTGGTGTGAATGCCAGGCGTCACGTTTGGAGGAAACCAGGCACCGCTCACCACCAAGCCAATATCATCCCTACAGTGAAGCATGGTGGTGGTGGCAGCATCATGCTGTGGGGATGTTTTTCAGCGGCAGGAACTGGGAGACTAGTCAGGACAAAGGGAAAGATGACTGGCGCAATGTACGGACACATCCTGGATGAAAACCTGCTCCAGAGCTCTCTTGACCTCAGACTGGGGCGACGGTTCATCTTTCAGCAGGACAACGACCCTAAGCACACAGCCAAGATATCAAAGGAGTGGCTTCAGGACAACTCTGTGAATGTCCTTGAGTGGCCCAGCCAGAGCCCAGACTTGAATCCGATTGAACATCTCTGGAGAGATCTTAAAATGGCTGTGCACCGACGCTTCCCATCCAACCTGATGGAGCTTGAGAGGTGCTGCAAAGAGGAATGGGCCAAACTGGCCAAGGATAGGTGTGCCAAGCTTGTGGCATCCTATTCAAAAAGACTTGAGGCTGTAATTGCTGCCAAAGGTGCATCGACAAAGTATTGAGCAAAGGCTGTGAATACTTATGTACATGGGATTTCTCAGTTTTTTTATTTTTAATAAATTTGCAAAAATCTCAAGTAAACTTTTTTCACGTCGTCATTATGGGGTGTTGTGTGTAGAATTCTGAGGAAAAAAATGAATTTAATCCATTTTGGAATAAGGCTGTAACATAACAAAATGTGGAAAAAGTGATGTGCTGTGAATACTTTCCGGATGCACTGTGTATTAGGCAGAAAGTGAACAATCACCTCTTGAAGGTGTCATGTAGGAAGCAGGGAAAATGGGCACATGCAAAGATATGAGTGACTTTAACAAGGGCAAAATTGTGATATCTAGACAACAGGGTCAGAAAATCTTCCAAAGAGCAGGTCTTGTGGAGTGTCCCTGGCATGCAGAGGTTAGTACCTACCAAATGGGTCCAAGTAAAAGCAACCGGCAATCAGGCTTCAGGGTCATGTGCACCCAAGGCTCACTGATGGGGTGGGGAGCAAAGGTTAGCTCATTTGGTCAGAGCTACTGTAGCACAAATTGCAGAAAAACTTAATGTTGGATGTAACAGAAAGGTGTCTGAACACAAAGTGTATCGAAGGTTGCTGGGATGGGGGCGCACATAGCTGCAGACAAGTTAGATGCCTATGCTCAACCCAGTCCACTGCCAAAAGCGCCTACAATGGGTATGTGAAGGTCAGAATTGGACCACGGAGCAATGGAAGTAGGTGGCCTTTTTTGATAAGTCATGTTTTATTTTAGATCATCTGGACGGCCAAGTGTGTGCATGTCGTTCACCTGTGGAGGAGATGGCAGCAGGATAGCACTTTGGGAAGAAAGCAAGCCGGCGGACGCAGTATGATGCTGTGGGCTAAGTTACTTTTACCATTGTTTAACAAAACACTGACCGGCAGGGGCTCTTTGTATTGATCTGCATATTCAAATATGCAAAATTCTGGGAGGAGTATATGTGTGGGGCTGTGGGCACATGTATTAAAATTCACACTGATGGGGATTTACAAAGGGGAAGTGCCTAGAACTTTGCTTACGCACAGTTTCATTTGTCTGAATTTTTTTGTGTGTGTGCGCACATTTCTGTTTTTGTCTGTATGCCATGTTTTAGTGTGAATTCTGCGCACGGCATTATTAATGAGGCCCAAGGTCTCCATTGTTTAATTCTGGTACTGAAGTTGTCAAAATGCTTGTACTGTACTGTTTTAAAAGTTGGGTTTTTCATACCATGCAACCCTAGTTCAAATATCATCTTTTAACAAATTGTATTAATTTACTCAGGTTACTATAGAAATTTAGGAGACAAAAACAATCCGGAAACAACAGGCACCAACATCACTGTCCTGGACAGCACAGGACAAATATAAAAAGAAATTATTAAAGATAAAATATGTGATTGTTGTATTATCTGTTAATTTTGAAAAACCTACAGAACAGATTAATGGTGACCAAATCAAAAATTTTTTTTTAACTCATTATTAAGGCACTCAGTTTTCTGTACTGTATGCTTGTCAGTACATTTATTTACAGTCCTTTATCAGCACCTGCCAGTACTTATTTGTATTTTATGTCCATCACAAACTAACAATTGAGATGTAAAGTTTTGTATTAAAAATATGTATTCATTCAAATACAGTCAAATGTTTATTCTGGGGGCTCCAGTCTGAAGTATGACATTAGCAATGAACTGTTACCATACTATTTCCACAAAATTATTAAACTGTCAAAAAGTCCAATTGTTTTAGGTCCTCACTGATATTTTTCTTGCGTTATTAAAACTCCCTTAAAAAAGGCCTTTAGGTACTGTGTTCGAAATTAACATGAACATCGCAGCTCTCATGAGTGAGAAAAGTGCCTTTTAAAAACACACCATTTTACACTGCATCTTGGGACTAATCAGACCCTCTGCTGTCTATTCTTATTTCAGATATATGCAGCTGTATTGACTATCTCAGGTCAAACAGTTGTGTTTTGTAGACTGACAGTTTCCATTCAGCCTTCAGACATTAATCTATCTGCACTAAAGTTTACAAACTGACCAAATTATGAAGAGCAAAATTTTACCTTCCGCTAATCAATAAGATTTATGTAATCAAAACTCCTTTTTAGCTCTCTTAAGGATAAATGTGTTTTCTAAATAACAATGACGGATCATTCAACGAAACAAGCTTAATTCATTACAGTCAAATTAGCAAAAACGTGCAAGTGTATACGAAAGGTAAATTCCTCTTTTAAAAACTATCCATATTACCTTATCTTATTAATAACTTAGCATGCATTTCCATAACAAATTTTTTTGTTGACAACACTAAGAAAGACTAAGTAAATCACAGGATGTAACAACATATTAAGAATTAAGTAACTTATTGTTAACAGTACCAGTAGGGCTTTAACGTGTTGTCACACACGTGCGCATGGGAGTCAGCCAAAACAACCAAGAGAAGGTAATTCCACGCTACATGCACTAAACCTGTTATCTCTGCAGACCACATACAGGAAATTCTGCCTGAGGCTGAAGATATCACTTATGATTCCTGGCCTGATGACATCACTTCCTCTGACAAGACCATAAGTACCCACCATCTCCCCTCCATCGATCAGTTCTGTTTTAGACTCAACACTGTAATCATTTGTGCTCACAATCTGCCTTTTTGCAGCCAGGCTCAAGTATATGGGTGGCTGCCCCAAACCTTTTCTTGTGTGTCAAGGCTGTTCATTTCACAGCGTAGATTTTAAGAAGTGTGTCTTAGCCTCGTCTACAACATGCTCACTAATAGCAACAAAAACAAGTTTCAAAATTGATACATGAAACAAAAATATACTGCCCAACTTACATCTTCACTCTTAGATTTGTGCAAAACGTATCCTTTCTTCCACTCGGCACCCTCATTAGGCTTTCGAATGTTGAACTCAACCTTGGCTCGCTCTTTATCTTGCATGGCTTTCCATTCATCCAAGGTCATTTCCTTTGGTCCTTCCTCTTTTACTTCCTCTACTTCATTCTCCCTAGAATTGATGAGAAAAAAATTGATCAAATAAAAGGGTGGACAACACTGAATATTAAGAGGTACAAAGAACTTATTCTGTTAGGCAGTGCACATTAATGCATGCCTATACTTGATCAACCAGTAAGTGTGACGGATACAGACCAATACAAGACAAGACAATAGCCAGCACAGAGAGGTACTTTCTGTTCAATTATTCCCTTATCATCCCTTTCACATCAGAATGTTTTCTTAAAGACGGATAAGCAAGGAGTTAAAGGGCAATTGCAAAAAGTACTGGCATAGTGGACAGATTACCAGGAATGCTTTGAGCAGAAAATTAACACTATACACAATGTGGCTGTGAAGCACCTTTTGACCTTTATCCACTATAATAGTGGATAATAATACAATAAGAGGGCCACTGTTTCCATCTAAAATGCACTAGTTTTGATGACACTACCAAAGAAGCTCTATGTTTGCTCTTTCTCTTTGTGGAAAAACAAACCAGAGGGCTGCCCCTGGCCAGGCTTGAGGCTGCCCTTGTTTAAAGGAAAGGAAAAAAGGCTATGTAGAGAAAAGTTGTTTCAGTTGTTTCTCAGCATTACACATGTCAGCAAAAATGTCTAGTGGTTTAGAGCTGCAATAGCACGGCCCTACAATAACGTATTATCATACAGCAAGTATTTATTGACTGCTGTTCCTTTCTTAACCCAAAACCAGTACAATTCTAAACTGGATGTGTTGTTGTTTCATTTAAGACAACATATTTTCCTAAGCAAGAGGCCAATGTGATGCTCACAATGTATGCACTTATTCAGATAATAAAGTACAGCATTACATAATAATAAAAAACAACATTTTATTTATATAGTGCCTTTCCCATGCTCAAGGTGCTTGCCTTGGAAAATTCCGAGGCTATGCCACAATGATCTGGTGCAAACTGAGACAGACCAGGCCCCAAAATATATGCCGATATAGAAACTGTATAAAGGAAGGTAATAACTGGGTCACACAAAAACACACCTGACAAATACATTTTCTTATCAAAGCTGACATTACTCTATATAACTGGCAACTACCCATGCTCACTTGAATATTATGTGGGCAAGGTAAGTAAAAAATCAAAATTACAAAAAATAATTTCATTTCCACAACATTGCAGCAGCAAGGCTACATAACTTTCTCCAGCCAACAATGCAGGAGGGCCTGTTTATTGGTATAAACATAAGCCATACGAAGATTTTAATGTTCAAATCTCAAAATTATAATTTATGAATTGAACAATGTGTAAAATAAGAACTTGACTTGCAAATACCAGTCAAAATGTGAACTGTGCGGTTAACCTACTAGCAATAAGGACGCCTGAGTAAACAGACAGCAATTACAAAACCTGGACGTTTGATTTTACTTAGTCTCCTGAAATGTTTAAACTCTGGGCTATTTAATATTTTAAACACACACTGAAAAAAAAAACTCATCTAAGGTCAGCAAACATTTACTTAGTATTCTTGTAACCACTGTTAATTCAATGTGAAATTAGGCCTTTAAGTTTGGGGTGCATGCAGAGAAAAAAAGGCAGATCCGAGAAGTAGAGAGAAGAGCAAGGAAAGCAGAGAACCGAACAACAAAATAATGAAGAACTCAAAGAAACCTTTTCTTTGTGCAGGAGTGTTTTTTAATAAGACACTTTCAAATATATTTCCTAAACTTTCATGTCTCTTTTCAAATATACTTCCTACTTTTGCTACTATCGCTTTTACTATGTTATTTATGAATATATATTATATATATTATTGTGAATTTCCCATCGGGATTAATAAAGTATCTATCTATCTATTTATTTTGCTTTATAATAATATTGATTTTGTACTGTTTGATTGGGTCAAGGGCTAAGAGTACCAGTTGTTTGTGATTATCACATTTCCAAAGGGGTTAGCGGCTGAGAACGTAAGTCTTCAAAAGAAACCAGCATGGTGAGCAGGTACCTGCGTTGGTGATTGGCACAGATGTACCTCAGGCTTGAAGTTAACCATTTGCTATGCTTGTGCACAGCTAGCAAATCTCTTTGCTTGAGGAAGCTGTGCATGGGGAGTGCTATAAAATAGGTACCGAGCACTAAAAGAATACAATTAATAGTAATGAGAGTGTAGACAAACCAAAATAACGAATGCAGGAATCTCCATTATAATATATTCAAGGAATGGTGATAAGAGCACCTGGTGCGGGTAATTGCCGTATTCCCTTAGGGGTTAGCAGCTGAGAGAGAACACCTCCAATAATAAAAGCAGCACAGTGAGCAGGCATCTGCTTTGGTGATCAACACAGGTGAAGCTTATCTGTTACATCTGCTGATGCTGAGCTAGTTTGTCTAAACTCTTTGTCTAAATCACCTGTCCACATGCTGCACATGTAGAGCGAAAAATTCCACAATAATTTACAGACTGCTTCCAAAACATCAGTGGGAAAAAAAACAAAACACCTATATGGAATGGTTTTTGCCTTTATTGCTCTAACCAGCTGTACTTCTGCTTTCAGCAACTCCAAATTCATACCAATGACTTTTGGTGGAAGAGAACTTAACCCTCATACTGGTATGTTTTGGTGCTATAGTAATTTATTCACTCTCATTCCACATCGGGATAAAATATATCCATACATCACTTGAGACAAATCATGAACCATAAGTCATTCTCCTTTCTGTAAGCCATCCAGTTTTAACAAAGAAGTGGAATGGTGCTCCCATGCTGGCTGCATCTGTACTTTTATGAGGTCTTAAAGAAAAAAAATTAACATATGTAGGAGGTGCATTCTAATAAAAGTCAGGTTACAAATAAGGTTTCCCCACCTCAACAATATAGCATCCCTCAGAGTCTGATCTCTCCCTAAGTACATACTGGATGCTTTATGAATGCAATTTCCAACTCCTGCTTTTACTGAAGTTAAAAATAAAATACTTGGCCAAGACCGTTTTTAAATAAAAAGATCAATCTTTACTATTTAAATGGATCTCCTGTATAACATTAAGCTAAGATTAATGAGACCTTGAAGTTCCAGCTTATGATCATTAATGATTGATCAACATTTTGCATTTTAAAAATGTTGATCAGAGACAGAAGAAAAAGAATATCTCAATTTTTACTTGAGCAAAATTCTAAATCTCTCATTGACAAGTCCTACTACCAATAATGCATTCAACAAAAGTATTATAAATGACAATGCAGGTAACGGAATAAAATGTACACCACTTGCTCTCTCTCTCACTCCAATTTAAAATACAAGTCCAAAGCGGTTAAGAAAAGGCTTCCATAAATAGAAATGAATTAACACAAAATGGAGACAGGGTAATCGTACAAGAAGTAGGACAAGAAGGGTTCCTCAGTTTCATATTAACAGGCTGAATGTCTGAAAAAATTGTTAACTACGGTGACTTTTCTTAGGAAGCTGCATACATAATATATCTAAAGCCACTCCAGAGTACATGTCTCACTATCCTCATCTTCACAATAAAATCTGTAAAACAAACCATGTCAAACTCATAGTGAATGGTATAATCTAACTTAAAATTTACAATGTGGAGGGAAACAAAAATTTTAAACACACACACACACACACACACACACACACACAAAAAAGGACTGCAGTATATCCAAAAAACAAAGAACACCTTGTAGTTTTTAATTAAGATAAACGTTATGACATCTGTATTAAAGTTACAGTGATGAGGTTTTTCACTTAATTGCCAGTAACTGTTTTTAAACTCTTCTGAACCAATTTGTTTTTTTAAGAACACTTTGCAAAGGTCACCTTAAACCTTGCATCGTTCTTACCTGTTAAAAAAAAAAAAATCATGAGGTGACAACTGCATTTTTTTTTCTTTTGCCAACTCGCACCATTGTAACAATATAAACTTTTCGCAAAATTATGCAACTCACATCTAAAACAAATTGCATTTGCTTTGTAAAATTCTCTTGACTATATTAAACACAGTGACCTGCTTAGACATCAATTTGCATTTTATGTAGATACCAACAAGAATTCACAAGTAAATCTTAAATATATCAGAATGAATTAGGATTTAAAATACTAATAAAACAGGTACTTGGAAGAAAATGATCTAGTTGTATTAATGCTCAGTTAAGAAGCACTACAGTATAAACAGATGTGTTGCGTTTATTAAAGATTACTCCAATGCAGAATGATTTGAGGGTGTACACAAACTAATAATTTATCCCATTACTGCGCACGTTTGTCCACATTTTACCGCCCCCCTCACAAAGTCTAGTTTGCTCACTCCATGCCAGGCCAACCATAATGTGCCCTGGTGTTATTATGGCCATTGCCAAGTTTAAAACAGTGAATTCTATGCACTTTTTTTTTCACTTTTTTTTTCCAGTTTTCTCATTTGGATCAGAAATAACCTAAAAATGCCAAAATTGCCAATGCATAAGCAGTTAAGACCAACCTAATGTTGACTGATTCTACACTATAATAAAATTATCTGGTTGCCTTATCTTCACAACTAATGGTTCTGCTGCCTTCCAAAAAGAATCTTTCATTAAACAATTCCTTACTTGTTTTCAGAGTCAGCCGCTGGTTGTTCTTCTCCTTCATGAGTTTCTTCAGTCACATTGGATTGATCTAATTCACTAAAAACAAAATCAGAAGGTAATTTTAAAACATGGAATAAAAACACTACTTTTTCCCTCAACAGTTTTTGGAGAAAACAAAATTCAGGTAGTATACATGTAAAACTAATGAATAACCAAGTCTTTCTCCTCTTTCTAGCTGAGAACAGAGCCATCTACTGGCTGTGGATTAGGAAACAACAAGTCATGTCAAGTTGAGGAGAATGCACTGGTACAGTGCATTGCCATACCCACTACACGACGAAACAACTCGGGAACCCAGTTGGCAATCCCCCAGGCAGACACGTGGTCCAATCCCACCCTCAGGAAATGACCCTTTATCTGCTGCAGCCAGGTGTTACGTAGGCGACCCTTTGGCCTGGTTCAGCCACTCGGGTCCCCAAAAATAAGGATCTTACGAGCTGGATCACCCTCGGGGAAACGCGCCACATGGCCATAGTGCCGTAACTGATGCTCCCTCACAATGTGCCACATTCGGGACTCCATGAGCAACTGCTCATTCAACACAAAGTCAAACCAGCAGTACCTAAGGATTCTCGGAAGAGACACAAGGAGTCCAGTCTTTGTCTCAGATCACTAGATAGCGTCCATGTCTCACAACCATATAGCAAGACAGGAAGCATCAGGACTCTAGAAGACTTGGACCTTCATCCTTCTGCATAGATATCGGGAGCGCCACACACCCCTTTCCAGCGACATCATGACCCCGCCATGCTCCCCCAATCCGTCTACTGACTTCATAGGAAGAGTCACCAGAGACATGAATGTCACTGCCAAGGTAAGTAAGCCTCTCAACAAGGTTGACACTCTCTCCGCAGACAGACACACTGCTGATGGCTGTGCCCAAGAGGTCATTAAAAGCTTGGATCTTGGTTTTTATCCAGGACACAACATATCAAGAAAACACGAAAGCACACTATTTATTAAATTGTTATAATCGTCTGCGGTGGGCTGGCACCCTGCCCGGGGTTTGTTTCCTGCCTTGCGCCCTACGTTGGCTGGGATTGGCTCCAGCAGACCCCCGTGACCCTGTAGTTAGGATATAGCGGGTTAGATACTGGATGGATGTTATAATCATAAAATATGAAAAATGGAAACCGCTTTAACTCCTGATAAATCTGTTACTTAAAGAAAAAAACCAAAAGAATAGTACTATGAAAACAGACTGAGAGTTAGCACTTTTCCTAATCCTTTCAGCTAGATAACTCAAAAATGAAAATCGTTTAAACAATTTTCAACTAAAAGTATCATCGCTCTTTAACAAATAAAAAAAAAAACACACTAAGTAACTTTATAGACCCTAACGCAAAACTAAATTCAAGATGATATTTTTATTTAAAAGTCTTTATTCTATATGACATCATCAACAACATGCAGAATCCCAAGACATTTTACTAGACTAACATTCGTTTTATAAAGTAAAAGCAAAATGATCACGTAAAAGCAAAATGATCACTTGATAATTACAGCTTAATAAATAGAATGTCTTTAACCCAGCCAGAGGGGATGCACAAACCTGTGTGTGTCTTCGTGCTGGACCCAAACCCGGATAAATGGGAACGGTTATGTCAGAATGGGCATTCGGTGTAAAATTTTGCCAGATCAATATGCAGACAACGATACAAATTTCCATACCGGATCGGTCGAGGCCCAGGTTAACAATGGCAGCCACCAGGGTGCCGGAGGAAATTGGGCTACTGTTGGCCGAAGAAGGAGAAGAGCGGGGAGACGTGTCTGGAAGCAGAAGGACAGGTGGAAGGTAAAGAGAGTGGAACTGAGGGTAGGAACTTTGAATGTTGGCAAGGGAGAGAGATAGCCAATATGATGGAGAGAAGGAAGGTCGATATATTGTGCGTACACGAGACTAAATGGAATAGGAGTAAGGCCAGGTGGATCGGAGGTGGATTCAAATTGTTCTATCATGGCGTGGATGGGAGGAGAAATGGGGTAGGAGTTCTTCTGAAGGAGCAGTATGTCAAGAGTGTTTTGGAGGTAAAAAGAGTGTCAGGCAGAGTAATGATTATGAAGCTGGAAACTGAAGGTGTGATGATGAATGTTGTTAGTGCATATGCCCCGCAAGTTGGGTGTTCGATGGATGAGAAAGATGATTTCTGAAGTGAGTTGGATGAGGTGATGGACAGTGTACCCAAGGGACAGAAAGTGGTGATTGGAGCGGATTTCAATGGACATGCTGGTGAAGGGAACAGAGGAGATGAGGAAGTGATGGGAAGGTATGGTGTCAAGGAAAGGATTGAAGAAGGTCAGAGGATAGTGGATTTTACAAAAAGTATGGGCATGACTGTAGTGAACAAGTTATTTTAAGAAGAGGAAGGAACATAGGGTAACGAACAAGAGTGGAGGATGATGCACACAGGTAGATTATATCCTATGCAGAAGAGTCAATCTGAAGGAGATTAAAGACTGCAAAGTGGTGGCAGGGGAAAGTGTAGTTAGGCGGCATAGGATGGCGGTCTGTAGGATGATGTTGGAGATCAAGGAGGAGAGGGAGTGCAGCGCCAAGAATCAAACGGTGGAAGATGCAAAAAGGAACACTGCAAGGTTGAGTTTAGGGTGTAGACAAGACAGGCACTGGGAGGAAGTGAAGAGTTTCCAGATAGCTGGGCAACTGCAGCAGAAGCAGTAAGAGTGCCAGCAAAAAGGGTGCTTGTCATGACATCTGGACAGAGGAAGAAGGAAAAAGAAACCTGGTGGTGGAATGGGGAAGTACAGGAAAGTATACAGAGGAAGAGGATGGCAAAAAAGAAGTGGGATAGTCAGAGAGATGCAGAAAGTAGACAAGAGTACAAGGAGATAAGGCGCAAGGTGAAGAGAGAGGTGGTGAAGGCTAAAGAAAAGGCTTATGATGAGTTGTAGGAGAGGCTGGACACTAAGGAGGGAGATATGGACCAATGGACTACACAGAGGGACCGAGCTGGGAAAGATGTGCAGCAGGTTAGGGTGATAAAGGATAGAGATGGAAACGTACTCACAAGTCAGGAGAGTGTGTAGAGCAGATGGAAAGGGTACTTTGAGAGGCTGATGAAAGAAGAGAATGAAAGAGAGAGAAGGTTGGATGATGTGGAGATAATGTATCAGAAAGTGCAACGGATAAGCAAGGAGATGTAAGGACAGCTATGAAGAGGATGAAGAATGGAAAGGCCGTTGGTTCAGATGACATACCTATGGAAACATGGGAGGTGTTTAGAACAGATGGCAGTGGACTTTTTAACGAGATTGTTTAATGGAATCTTGGAAAGTGAGAGGATGCCTGAGGAGTGGAGAAGAAGTGTACTGGTACTGATTTTTAAGAAAAAGGGGTGTGTGCAGGGCTGTAGTAACTACAGGGGGATAAAACTGATGAGCCACAGCATGAAGTTATGGGAAAGAGTAGTGGAAGCTATGTTAAGAAGGGAGGTGAGGATTAGTGAACAACAGTATGGATTCATGCCAGGAAAGAGCACCACAGATGCGATGTTTGCTCTGAAGATGTTGATGGAGAAGTACAGAGAAGGCCAGAAGGAGTTACATTGCGTCTTTGTGGACCTGGAGAATGCATATAACAGAGTGCCTCGAGAGGAGTTGTGGTATTGTATGAAAAAGTCGGGAGTGGCAGACACGTATGTAAGAGTTGCACAGGATATGTATGAGGGAAGTGTGACATTGGTGATGTCTGCAGTAGGAGTGACAGAGGTGGGATTACATCAGGGATTGGCTCTGAGCCCTTTCTTATTTGCAATGGGGACAGACAGGTTGACAGACGAGATTAGACAGGAGTCTCCTTGGACTACGATGTTTGCTGATGACATTGTGATCTGTAGCGAGAGTAGGGAGCAGGTTGAGGAGACCCTGGAGAGTTAGAAGTTTGCTCTAGAGAGGAGAGGAATAAAGGTCAGTAAAAACAAGACAGAATATATGTGTGTGAATGAGAGGGAGGTCAGTGGAATGGTGAGGATGCAGGGAGTAGAGTTGGTGAAGGTGAATACTTCGGATCAAAAATTCAGAGTAATGGGGATTGTGGAAGAGAGGTAAAAAAAAAAAAAAAGTGCAGGCAGGGTGGAATGGGTGGAGAAGAGTGTCAGGAGTGATGTGTGACAGATGGTTATCAGCAAGAGTGAAACGGAAGATCTAAAGGACGGTAGTGAAACCAGCTATGTGATATGGGTTGGAGACAGTGGCGCAGACCAGAAAGCAGGAGACAGAGCTGGAGGTAGCAGAGTTAAAGATGCTAAGATTTACACTGGGTGTGACGAGGATGGACAGGATTAGAAATGAGTACATTAGAGGGTCAGCTCAGGTTGGATGGTTGGAAGAAAAAGTCAGAGAGGCAAGATTGCGTTGGTTTGGACATGTGCAGAGGAGAGATGCTGGGTATATTGGGAAAAGGATGTTAACAACAGAGCTGCCAGGCAAAAGGAAAAGAGGAAGGCCTACAAGAAAATTTACGGATGTGGTGAGAGAGGACATGCATGTGGTGGGTGTAACAGAGCAAGATGCATAAGACAGGACGATATGGAAGAAGATGGTCCACTGTGGCAATCCCCTAACAGGAGAAGCCAAAAGAAGAAGAAAAAGAAGAAGAAATAGGATGTCTTTAGAGAAGATTCAACAGTCTAAGCGGGGAGACCATTGCCATGAATCTTACAGTGCCATCCTTTCTTTAAAAAGTGATCTTAAAAAAAGTACTTGTCCCGATGCTAATTTTCTACATTTTGGAGTTAGGATTATACTCAGTACCAGATACATCTAACGGTTGAAACCACACAACTTCTAAACATTAAGTGGTCAGAAGCATTAATCCACCATTTCAACAAGCATTTAGTTACACTGGGCTACATCTTTTTGCTAAGGTACAGATGAACAATGCATGACCTAATGTTAATTTGTTTTCCAAGTCTACAAATTACAAAGCAAGCATTTACTGCCTATCTGATGGTATTTTACCCTCCAAGTATAAAGCTAAAGTACAATTCTTAACATGTACATAATTAGTGAAATAATTAAAAAATGAACACCAAGACGGAATTCAGTTTGTAATACAACATGGTAAAGACATAGGTCAGATGATATTGCAATTGAATTCCTAAGATCAGTAGATACCTCCTTGGTGATACAAAAAACAGAAAACACACCACTGCCCAATTGAGCTTAGTAATACCCATTTCTGTTACCATGTACTGTACAATATTCTGAAGTGTTCTTCATGCTCAGTGGACTTCAATGAACATAATTTATGCAATAAACAAGAGTTTGAGTAGGGTCATGCTGGGTTTTCACAAAGCAGAAAGGTCATTCTGTCAAATTGCAGAATGAATTGAATGGGAGGTGCCAAAAGCATATGCGTATCCATAGATGGAGATGAAGTTCTGTGAACATCAAGTATGTGCATCAAAAAGGCAGCTGTAAGCAGACCAAATAACTGCAATGGCACACATCAAAGCCAAGTTTACTTTAGAAGAACTCATTAGGACTAAATGGAATAGACTTCTTGGAGTAGGTCTATAGTATATTCCCCTGGCATAGAGGCCACTTACATCACTGCCAGAAAAGCCTACAGTGGTGCCATGAGCAGGCTGACTAGATAAAGGAATGGCAGTTTGTTGTGTTCCGTGATGAAAGCTGACAAAACATATAAATAAGTGAAGGTAATGTATGTGCCAGTTACATCCATTGTATATGATGCACCTTCAATTGCACAGGGCTCACATCAGACATCATGGTGTGAACAGCAATTACCCATAATGCTCATTCGTCTGGTGCCTGTGGAGGGGACACGGACCAGATAGTCAGGTACATGACCTGGCCAGTCCCAATCCCATGCCTGAATGAAAATTGAGATGTACAGTTAGGTCCATAAATATTTGGACAGAGACAACTTTTTTCTAATTTTGGTTCTGTGCATTACGATGAATTTTAAATGAAACAACTCCGATTCAGTTGAAGTGCAGACTTATTGCTTTAATTCAGTGGGGTGAACAAAACGATTGCATAAAAATGTGAGGCAACTAAAGCATTTTTTTTTAACACAATCCCTTCATTTCAGGGGCTCAAAAGTAGTTGGACAAATTAAGTAACTGAAAATAAAATGTTCATTTCTAATACTTGGTTGAAAACCCTTTGCTGGCAATGACAGCCTGAAGTCTTGAACTCCTGGACATCACCAGATGCTGGGTTTCCTCCTTTTTAATGCTCTGCCAGGCCTTTATTGCAGCGGCTTTCAGTTGCTGTTTGTTCGTGGGCCTCTCTGTCCAACGTTTAGTCTCCAACAAGTAAAATGCATGCTCAATTGGGTTAAGATCAGGTTGACTGACTTGGCAATTCAAGAATTTTCCACTTCTTTGCTTTAATAAACTCCTGGGTTGCTTTGGCTGTATGTTTTGGGTCATTGTCCATCTGTATCATGAAACGCCGCCCAATCAATTTGAATGCCTTTAGCTGGATTTGAGCAGACAGTATGTCTCTGAACACCTCAGAATTCATTCGGCTGCTTCTGTCCTGTGTCACATCATCAATAAACATTAGTGTCCCAGTGCCACTGGCAGCCATGCACGCCCAAGCCATCACACTGCCTCCACCGTGTTTTACAGATGATGTGGTATGCTTTGGATAATGAGCTGTTCCACACCTTCTCCATACTTTTTTCTTGCCATCATTCTGGTAGAGGTTGATCTTGGTTTCATCTGTCCAAAGAATGTTTTTCCAGAACTGTGCTGGCTTTTTTAGATGTTCTTTAGCAAAGTCCAATCTAGCCTTTCTATTCTTGAGGCTTATGAGAGGCTTGCACCTTGCAGTGCACCCTCTGTATTTACTTTCATGCAGTCTTCTCTTTATGGTAGACTTGGATATCGATATGCCTACCCCCTGGAGAGTGTTGTTCACTTGGTTGGCTGTTGTAAAGGGGTTTCTCTTTACCATGGAAATGATTCTGCGATCATCCACCACTGTTGTCTTCCGTGGATGTCCAGGTCTTTTTGCGTAGCTGAGTTCACCAGTGCTTGCTTTCTTTCTCAGGATGTACGAAACTGTAGATTTTGCCACTCGTAATATTGTAGCAATTTCTCGGATGGGTTTTTTCTCTTTTCGCAGCTTAAGGATGTCTTCTTTCACCTGCATGGAGAGCTCTTTTGACCACATGTTGTCTGTTCACAGCAAAATCTTCCACATGCAAGCACCACACCTCAAATCAACTCCAGGCCTTTTATCTGCTTAATTGATAATGACATAACAACGGACTTGCCCACACCTGCCCATGAAATAGCCTTTGAGTCAATTGTCCAATTACTTTTGAGCCCCTGAAATGAAGGGATTGTGTTAAAAAAAATGCTTTAGTTGCCTCACATTTTTATGCAATTGATTTGTTCACCCCACTGAATTAAAGCTTAAAGTCTGCACTTCAACTGCATCTGAGTTGTTTCATTTAAAATTCATTGTGGTAATGTACAGAACCAAAATTAGAAAAAGTTGTCTCTGTCCAAATATTTATGGACCTAATTGTAACTAATTCCATCCACATAACTCAACAAGCTCCAGATGTAGTTCTTCAGCTTGTGTCCAGCATGCTTACCAGACCTCTTCTCGATATAGCATGCATGGGAATGAATACTGAATAAGATGGCCTCTCTCTTGCTCCAAGCCACCAGAGATGAAGCATCACCAGTTGTGCCACCAGATGGAAAGCACTTGAACAGAAATTCCACAGGGGGTCAACTTGTCAATTATATGATTCATTATAGGCCTGTACTGCAGCATAGGGAGGTTATATCTGGTATTAATGTGCATATGCAGCAAAATAAGACTCTCACATTTCCATATTTGTATGATCATGGTCTTCCTTCTCTATCTGAATCTCAACAGGGTTATCCTTTTTCACTAATATACATATAAAGCGCAGAATAAAGTTTAGTAATACCAAGATCTAGTGACTATACACTACTGAGTACCAAGACAGTGAAACAACATACACAAAACAACAACACTTACAAATATACAACAAGAGATATTAGATTACTAAAAATAACATGTAACAAACAGTGAAGGTCTATCAAAACTGTTGTATGCACTGTTGTAGATGCAAACATCTATGAAAACTGATACAAAGGCGCAGTGTGAAAATGCTGTAAGTACAAGCTCAATGAGGACTGCAACCCAAGTGCAAGTGTTTATCTCAGAGATAAACATGACATCTTTCACTGGCTAACTAAAAAGATTACAATATGCAAGCTTTCCAGCAAACTCTAATCTTTTTAGTTAGCCAATAAAAGGTGTCATTTTGCTTGACTTCTCATTATATCCATAATGGCTAACACGGTACAACACCCTAATACTACAGAGATAAACAGAAAGTTCAAATTTTGCTGCAAAATAATTTGTATTTCATAAGTTATTTGATAGCTAATATTCATTAAGTATTAGCAATTATCTACTGCAATCATGGTTGACAGCAGGAGAAAATGAACAGCTTTTTTGTTCCACATATTCTGATACTTTTCCCCAACAACAAACACCTCAGAAAAAGGGACAGGGAATGCAATGCAAATCAAGATGCTTCATTCCCTCCAACGGGTAGTTAATGAATAACATATCTGCAGTTAGCCCCAAATTATGTTTAACACTAGAATTCCTGATGCCAATAAAAAAAACTTGTAATCCTAACCCACCTTAAATTTAAATCCCTTCGCACCTCTCCATTCAGCGTCTTTTGTTTTGTAAATGTATCGATCAGTGCAAGCAGCCTACTATCCCATCCCACCACCGCAGAAATGGGCAAAAAGCTCTCCCAGCTCAAGCCTTGTTTATCTGGGAGTGAGGTACCTGGAGCTGTATAGGGTAAATATGTAGTTATTTGGAACACATGCATTTAATGTATGTTCCATGTCTACAAAGATCTATGTAAGTGTAGGATGACAGGAAATGCAAGTAATGTTGAACATATACCTAAAAGATACAACTTTTTTCTTGTTTTAGTACTAATGACAAAATTTTTACATTATGTGTATAACACGTGAAAACTGAAGTCCAAATATCAAATAAGCACTTTCACAAAAGGTACAAGTACAACAAAACAAGTGGGCTTTTATTCAAGAATATAACCGAAGAAAAAGAAATTGGGTTAGCTACTTCTTTGACACGACTGCTTTGGTAGTACAGCGGTAAGAACTACTAACTCATAATCAACGGTGCCATCTTTCGCCTAGTGCAGCTGCACTGTTCTTATATGTGAGTGGACATTTCTTGCAGGGTGGGATTCTGTTCTCTTTCTCCGATGTAGAATCTTCATTCTCATCCGAGTTCACCTCTGTTATAACACATCTTTATTAGAAAACAGCGTTTGGTTGGGGCATGAACGTGACAAAGAATAAAACTGAAAAAAAAAAACTCTTAACCTTTACAAGTACCACCTACTCATACAGACTTTCATTAGTTGTCAGTTACAATCATCAAAATTAAAAGAAATAAACATTTGAAATACATCAGTCTGTGAGTAATGAATGAATCTAATATACAAGTTTCACTTTTTGAATGGAATTACTGACATAAATCAACTTTGTCATGATATTCTAATTTTATGACCAGCACCTGTATATATATATGTGTATATATACACACATATATATATATATATATATATTTTGAAATAGTTTACTATCAAATAAATGCAAAGAGTACACGACACGTGTTTCGCCCTCATTCTGGGCTCATCAGGTGTACACACTCCACTGCACTCCCTTCTCGGGAATCGAACCTCGGACGTCAGCGGCAGAGGCGATGCCCCTAACGTTGCGCCACGGCGTGTGGTTCGTTTATTTGACAGCATGTAGATCGGGGTAATTACATTCACGGCATTCGAATGCCGTGAATATTATATATATATATATATATATATATATATATATATATATATATACACACACATACATATATACACACACACACACACACATATATATACACATTTACATATCTACACATATATATACATATATAGGGGTGGGCGGTATGACCAAAATTCCATATCACGGTATTTTTCTAAATTATCCCGGTTTCACGGTATTCGACGGTATTTTTTTCCCCATGCATGAGTGGATGTTAGCCAGTAATTCCAGTGGAAAATGTGGTTAAGAATAACCTATTCCACTGTCAAGAGTACTGTACATTGTGCAAAAAAAACATTTTAATGTGCACACAAGTATTAATACAGTTTTGCATTGCCCCATAAAGTGATAGTTTTCAAGGGGGTGGCACTAATGGAGAAGGTATCACATTGCATGACAGATGCAGTCAAAATATAGAACCTTTTTATTGAACAAATTTTGCAAAAACTTAAACTATAATTTTGACAACATATTTTCAACCATACAAAGAGGCATTTAGACTTAGTAAAATATCCAGAAGTGCTTGTCAAAAGTTGTATTGCACTGAATATGTCTTAGAAAAGGAATAAATAGTAAATATTTTTTGTAAACCAACTACACTTTCTGTTAATGTTAATCTCTGTCCACTGACACATTAAAGTGACTTTTTAAACAACCTTATCATCAAACTGCATAATATTTAAACTAATAAATAATAACAATAAAATAAATAATAGTATTATTACTGATAGTTGCACTATTATGTTCAGTGTAGAGAACTTTATCGCAGGTGTGACGAGGCTCCAAAAAACTGAATGTATGAATGGGTATCGCACAGGTTTAACTTAAATATTGTATAAATGTTGGGTTTGTGATCTGGTGGTCGGAGACACGAACACAGAATTCAATGCATGTTTTACTGAGCGGGCTTTCTTTATTGCACGCGTGCTGTCTCTATCTGCCGTACTAAAACCCCAGTTCCTATCCGTCCTTTTTCTTTCTCCACATAACCAATCACCACACGATAAACGTCTTTGTGAAATTAAAACTAGTTATAAACTTAGCCCACGGAGTGTTCAGAACTTTAAAAATATCTTCGTTATACATGTTTAATTATGCCATCCATTCAGAGTTGCGCCCATCTCTGAACGAGTCGCCAGCATATCAAAGGATGAATATAAGCAAAACATACACTAGCAGGGTCAATATAGCACAACAAACCCCACATCCTACATGACTTTGAAAGGAAACTGAAGCACCGAGTAAACCCACCAGAAAAACATGCAAATGCAAGGTAGGCACGCTGCCGTGCCCCCATATGATTAATGCATGCTTTAATGCATTTCACCATGAAAATTATATTAAGTATTTATTTTAGCATTCTAAATGTTCAGAGAGAAGGAAGATCATGAAGTGAATGTATTCTGTGCGGGGTTCACTGCCGGCGCCTCCTCTTAGTACAAGAAGTCAGTTTAAGAATCACTTAACACAAAGCATTTAATGTGCTATATAACTTATGACGGGGTTTGAAAACATGTTGTCACACTATTACACAGTACCTAGGTACATTACACTGTATTGAAAACAAATAAAACAAGTACAACTTGGCTTGCAGTATTATCCAGTAGTATAGAAACAGTATTTACACATCTGACCTTTTAAAACTAAAGTATCTCCAGGCTCTCTGTCCATTTTCACCACGCAGCATTCTCAATTGTGTAATGAATGTTTTTTTCAGCACTCTTTGGGGCTCTTCCTTGTTTTGTACGTACTGCGTTCACAGTCTGTTCACGTGATTACGTGGGAGGCGTGATGACGCGATACGCAATTCCGCCTCCCACGGCCATCGAGCTGCACTCCATTACAGTATATGGACCAAAAAGAGGTTCCAGTTATGACCATTACGCGTAGAATTTCTAAATGAAACCTGCCTAACTTTTGTAAGTAAGCTGTAAGGAATGAGCCTGCCAAATTTCAGCCTTCCACCTACACGGGAAGTTGGAGAATTAGTGATGAGTGAGTCAGTCAGTCAGTGAGGGCTTTGCCTTTTATTAGTATAGATACATGCCCAAGCACTCAGTGGACAGGGGAGTTTAATGTACATACAATCTGTTTTGGAAATTTGTTTTTTAAATCAAACAATCAAGAAAACAATCTGCGAAATCAAAAATTCAACCACTTAAGTGAATTATCCGTCACAAGAAACAAACTTTGAGAATCGGCTATAAAAACACTTTGGTTGTAAAACACAGCAGCATCACTTACGTTAATTCATCCTTAACGGTGCCCCAGTTGTGAGATCCACTTCCACCACGTTTCTCCTCAGCTTTCAGACTGCTGAAACAAAATCAAAGTATCACTTATTGCTGAAAACATCTCTTTTTCCAAAGACAGATATGTAAGGTATAGAAAATAATTTATGCATAAAACTGGTGAAGTTTCAAAATAATACGAATGACTTACGATCGGTCGCTTCCACTGTGTCTGTCAAATTCACGCTTGCCACGAGAGTCAAATCCATCACTTCTACCCATGCCACGGCCTCGTCCACCACGGCCGCCTCGTCCACCACCACGTCCACGAAGTGGCCTATCCCCAATAGACCTTTCAATATGAAAATGACAAAAAATGAATTAAAAGTCTGCAGATGCAATTTAACAGAAACTAAGATGAATGTACTGTATTTGTAACAATAATTTTAATGTTTGAAGTATTTATTACTTCGTATACAAGTGGATGACAAAACTACTTTTACGGCAAAAAGTCTTTTCACAAGGATTAAAAAGGCTCAATCTCATGCAAGCAGATTTCAAAAATCTATTAGTTTCTCAGTATTTTGATAGTAGAGCTATCCTATTATTTTAAACCAAAAATTATGTTTTAATCAGAAGCCCAGGCTATGCTTAAAAAACAGTCAAGATTGCACTAGATATTGTACTTTTGAAAATGCGCCTTACCACAGAATATTGAACCAACACTTTATTCCAGAAATATTACTGGCAAAACATCTGAAAAACTCATCTTAAAATTAGAACAACCATTTGAAAACGCTGTTAGAAATTAAATTTTAGAATAACGAAATTACAGATTACTGGACACCTTATACCCTGCCACCGTGATTGTAGTTTAATTCTAAGAACAGGTGCTGCCTATTTCCTCAACATTTTGTTTATGCTCTCACCCAGTGATTGGTTTGCTTTAAAAAATTACCTTGTTAAATTGCAGTCCACACAAACTGCAGGACAGCCCTGTGGAGGAGAATAAGGAGCTTTTAAAAACTCCCCCCAAAAAAATGAAGGACCCTCAGAACAAGATGTTTGGGAATGTCATGTCAATGGCCTTGGAGCTGCCAAGTCACAGTCACAGCTTTCAGTTAAGGGCAGCAAGACCCAATTAAGAGCAGGCTTACCATGACTGTGCATTAAACATAACTGTGCACACTGCCTAAACTAACATCTGCCACCATCTCAGTTTTCTTGTAGGAAACAGTGCTTCTCCTTTTGCAATCTTACTTGTCCACAGAGAACTCTCCACCTTCAGGCTTTTCTTCAGTAGGCTTGTCAAATCGGCGCTCACGAGGGATCCGCCTTTCTGGTCTCCTCTCACCAGTTTTTCCTTCTACTTGATTCCCCTGTTGCTGGTTACTCGGCTGCTGAGAAGATAACTGTGGTGCCTGCTGTGAAGACTGTTGGTCAGGCCTTCGGCCAACTCTTCTGATGCCTGTAAACAAAAAGCACCACCAACTGATGAAGCTCGTGCCATGATCAATCTGCAAAGCTGTATCTCAACTTTCTGATCTTTCAAACCTCAATAACATTAGATACAAACACACCAGAGATAAAGATTAGAAAGTATAAAAAGCAAGAGCCCATCATGCAAAACCAGTAATTGGAAGAAATGCCGTAAGATACTACCAAAATATGACAATACATTAAACTATAACACAAACGCCACAAACATACACAAATGTATTTTATAATTACATCTTGCCTGAAGAAGGAGCCTGAGTTGCCTCGAAAGCTTGCATATTGCAATCTTTTTAGTTAGCCAATAAAAGGTGTCATTTTGCTTGGCTTTTCTCTACATTCATAATGGCTAACATGGTACAACACCCTAGTACTATAATTAAATTCTTAAATACATGGCAAATTTTTATTCCTTTATGTGGCTGAAGTTGTGAAATGTTAAAATGCTATGAGCAAAAATGTGACAAATGGTAATATCTAACAAGAAAAAGCTTTGAATCAATTCACCCTATTAATTTTTTGGAAACAGAAAGGAGTGGAAGGGGAGGGAGGAGTGAAAGGGATGGATACATGGCTATGTGGTATGAGTGGAAGAGGTGGTGGGATGAACTCAATCAAATGCATACGTTTTCAGAAATGGGTTTATAAAAGATGTAGTGATGTAAAGTATAGTCTGCTGGCAAGAAGTGTGCCTTGATTAGAGAAAACATCCAAGAGGGGTGCAGGATGTTGGTCTAGCAAGTATAAATTTAGTTTTCAGCAATGGAGTGGTTTGGCAGAAAGTAGTGAACTTCTGATACTCAGGGGGTCATGTTGAACAAAGACTGAAGTTTATAAAAGATTTGTGAAGACAAATTATGTATGTATGGGTGTAAGACGTGGCTAATGAAGGTGAAACATGAAGCAAACCTGGTGTGGCAATCAGAGTGAGAAGACAAATGTTGAGTAAGGCAGTTTGGGCATGTGCAGCAAAATACAGACGATTAGATTAGATTCAACTTTATTGGCATTGTACAGGTACAATGAAGTACAGTTTAGCAGCCAAGCAGAAAGTGAAAATAGTAGAGTAAGGTGGAAGAGACAGTGGATGCAAATAGCACATTAAAGTGCAATAGACAGTAAGGTGCAACAAGACAACAAATGAGAACATATATCTATATAACACTTGAATTTACAGGTAGTAGTAGTAGTATATACAAGGAAGAGTATATAGATATGAATACTGATCAGTAAGTACAGCTACATAATATGAATAACTAAAGAAATATGAAATACTTATGTACAGATCATATATATTTATATACATATAGTACAGTAAGACGTTATTGATATTTAGAAAGGTCAGCTACTGAGTTGTTAAGGGTTAAGAGTTCATAATGGTGATACTGTTATGAAAGAAACTGTTCCTTAGAATGCTGGCACATGATCAAAGTCTCCTGTAGTGCACCCCGGATAGATAGTGGGTAAAAAGTCCATGGTTGGGGTGTGAGGCGGCATCCTTGACGATGCTGCAAGCCTGTCGTAGACACTGTATATGCTGCGGGTCAGCGATAGTTGCCCAGCACATCATTGGCACCCCGCTGCAGATTTCACCACCTGTTGCAGGGCCTTCCTGTCAGCTTTGGAGAAGATCAGGTGAACTATAATGGAGACATAGGTAATAAGCCCTAAAAGGAGGTCCAAGACTAATGTGATGTCTGAAGAATATATCACAATACAAGTCACCCGCTGCACTCCAATCCAGGTGGTTTGTTGTGTGGTGGGCGCAGCAACATGCCATCAGCGTATGATCCCAAACTATCTAAAGGGATCCTCAAGACTGCTGAGAGTGGAGGAAAAAGTTTTAGGTGGCAATCAGGCAAAATAACAGTGATGGTACAAATAGTCTTGCTACGGAGACTATTGAGTTATTTCTAACAATACTAACACTCAGCTCAAACTCGCAATGATTTTTTTTTTAAATTTAGCTCAGGATGGCTAGGCTATTACTGTTTCTGGTAAACTGTATGCTCCATTTCAAGCTCTTCCTAACCTGTGATATTAGGATATCGGCTAAAAAGACATTTTACATCAGTAACCACTGTTCCTTTTAAAACAAGAACTATTCATAGGCCATGTCTGCTATTACATGAAAGGAAAGGGAGTTCAAAGCACAATAAGATTTTAGATACTGTGTATATTTTGTTTGGCACGATTTGAAATGGACAAAAAAAAACTGAAAAAAAATCTTGGCTCTTGAACTGTATACCTGTTCAAATAGAGAAACAAACACTGTACAGCCACCTGTAAGAAATCAATCAACTAACTTCAGCCGAGCCTCACCACATACACACAGTCACACCCCTTCACTACCTTCTAGATTTAAATACACATGCATTTTTTTCCATTTTATTTCTTTGTTAGCTATACCACAGTTAGTGCCAAACAAATGTTTCTTGTATATGAAGTGATGGGAATTTTAGGACTGGACTATCTTCACTCATTTCATCATTATCCCCAAAAAGAGCCAATAAGAAAACATTTTTAGGGAATATTTTCTACTTGGAAACATGACAACTAATACTCAATTAAATATTCCATAATACAGGCTTAAAGTAAATCTCCTTAAAAACCAATCTGTAATCACACTATATATTAGAAAAGCAGCAGCATGTGTGTCAAGTTAATAACATAATTTGTGGATGGTAGTTGCACTAATGTTTAAGACAGCTGAATTCAAATCTCAACTTAGCTTCAAGTCACTCCAGGTGACATTATGTTATATTGAAGGATTGTTCGTTCATCATCTAACTTGGCCATATTTGCTCATCACATCTTGGAATGTGTTTGTATTTTCACTTCTGTGGTATGTCAGTACTTCCTATATCAAGTGGGTACCTGACAAATCCATATTTACCTAGCCTTCTCCAGGTGAAAGAAAGCAGTGCCCAGAAGTGTTCCTACTACTTATGGAGGTAAAGTTCAGCTGGTCCAGCCAAATACAGTATTAACATTGCGTCAAATTAACATGCATTCAAAGTTCAAGTCTACTGTTTGGCGGACATATATAATGAAACACATTATGAATTTAACTGAATCCAACTGCTCCACTTGTAGAACATGCAAAGACAAACCACGCCCAATTTATATACAAGATATTGGCATGACTTTAGGTATAGCTTAACAGTTGTATAATAACACTGCTCACCAATCATAAACTGTTTTTGGAACCCACCAGACTAGGGTTGGGAATAAAAACCAAATGTTTTTAAATGTTTAGCTGACTTGAAGATTAAAACCATTCAGGAAATTGTAAAAAATGGTTAGGAATGGGGAGGGTCTGGACTTTAGGTGCTATCTCCTGCTCTCAATCACAATGCACTTTACAGATAAAACAAAATTTCAATACAGCTTCCTAGTCAAATTGCATTTCACCCTATCAATAAAATTTGCAAAAAATTGAATCAAATTAAAGTATTATAACAAAGCAGATTCTCACAGACAGAAGGAAGATGGGTTGTGGAACCCTTCCTTGTCCATCTGTCTCATTTTGCATTCTTTGATGATACAAAGGGTGTGACAACTTATAAAAACTGTGTACCTGCACTGCCTTTATACTAATCCAGCATTGGTAAAATGACTAACAGACTAACTGCAGTTTATTACTTATAGTTGGTGACATCATTCCATCTGCTTCTGTGTTATTCAGATACTGTACATGTAACTACACATGCTTTGGCTATGTTTGCCATATTTATGCTATTATACAAATGATTATTAGTTTGGCTTCAAAGACCCCAAACAATTATATACATTTAAATACACTGCCTGGCCAAAAAAAAAAAAAAAAGTCGCTACCTGGGTTTAACTAAGCAAATAGGTACGAGCCTCCTATTGGATAATTACTGCATGGGCGATTATCTTTCAGCTGGCAACAAGTTATTTAACCCCAACTGGTGCAATGAGTTGCTTCTCATTTCTTAAACAACCATGTCGAAAGACACATCTCGTGGTTGTGGAAGTGTTAGTTGTGTTAGTCTGTTTGAGAAGGGTCAAATCATTGGCATGCATCAAGCAGAGAAAACATCTAAGGAGATTGCAGAAACTACTAAAATTGGGTTAAGAACTGTCCAATGCATTATTAAAAACTGGAAGGATTGTGGGGACCCATAGTCTTCGAGGAAGAAATGTGGCCGGAAGAAAATCCTGAATGATCGTGATCGGCGATCACTTAAACGTTTGGTGAAATCAAATCGAAGAGAAACAACAGTAGAACTCAGGTCTATGTTTAATAGTGAAAGTAAGAGCATTTCCACACGCACAATGTGAAGGGAACTCAAGCGATTGGGACTGAACAGCTGTATAGCCTTAAGAAAACCACTGATCAGTGAGGCAAACCGGAAAAAAAGGATTCAATTTGCTAGGGAGCATAAAGATTGGACTCTGGAGCAATGGAAGAAGGTCATGTGGTCTGATGAGTCCAGATTTACCGTTCTAGAGTGATGGGCGCATCAGGGTAAGAAGAGAGGCGGTCAGACTCTACCATCATCAATGCAAGATCTTGGTGAAAAATTAATGCAACACTGGATGGAACTAAATCTTGTGACATTGCAGAAGCTTATCGAAACAATGCCACAGCGAATGCGTGCCGTAATCAAAGCTAAAGGCGGTCCAATGAAATATTAGAGTGTGTGACCTTTTTTTTTGGTGACGACTTTTTTTTTTGGCCAGGCAGTGTATATGCCGATCCTATTTCTCTATGAACTGCATATAGCTCGATCATGTGCCTTCGTTAACACATTACATGTGTTTTTGTTATAGACATCTGCCTTTAAAGAATTATGTGTTCACCACACAATTATCTATCCAATGTGCCAATTTTTAAAAAACTAAATAAATTTTACTCTTGTTGTGAACATATCACATGCTTTGAAATCTGCTCTGATTTTTACTTAAATAGTACATAATTTTGACCCACATGCCAAAGACATGCAAGTTAAATTATCTGATGACTGAAAAGCTCTCTGTGAGTAAGTGTGGAACTACGAACTTGAACAGGATGCAATGGTTAGTAAATGTATGGCCATCTGAACTAACTGTACTCATGTTCATTACAATCAGCAGATATATGCAAGGCCTCTGTCCCTTATTGGGACTGTAAGGTGCCGAGTCAAAAAGTGATCAATCTCTCGCCCCATTTCAACACCCACGTTTAAAAGGATAGCAATGCAAGTTTGAACACTTAAAACTGGACAACCTCCCTTTGAGAAAATAACACATCAGTGCCTTGCTCGCAGCCAGTTAAACGGCAAGCTCACAAAATTTCAATCGATTTGAAAATGAGCAGAAGAAAGGTTTCCCCTTTATGAAGAAATGTTTGATGAACATTCAAATATCCACATTTAGATACCCAGTGTGGTGGACGATGGGGCCCTTGCCCGGGCCGGGCCACCACTCTAATGGAAGGACTGGGGAAGAGGACATTTTCAGGGCAATACCTCCTCCGGAACATGAGAGGGCAACCCCCCTGGCTCACAGCGGGGCCACAGGTTTGGAGCTTAGAAGCTCAAAAATGCTGGGGCCCATAGCCACTGCCAGGGGACACCTGGACAGTTTCTGAGCCCTGAGTTGCAGCACTTCCGCCACACCTAGAAGTGCTGCCTGAAGATGATCTGGGAGCACCTGGAGCACTTCCAGATGCCCTATAAAAGGGGCTTCCTCAGTACATTTGAGAAGCCAGAGTCGGGAGGAGGTGGACAACACTTGCTGGGAGAGGAGTGGAGGTGGCAGAGAAAGAGAAAGGACTGTGTTGTGCTCCTTCTGTACTGTTCTCTGTAGTGGGTAGCAAAGGGAAAGGGCTTCCCCACGGGAATAAACGTGTGAGCTGGCCTTGAACTTGTGCCTATCTGTGTCAGGTAGGGTGGCTGGTGCGCCCCCTTGGTGCTCCACACCAGTTATTAGAAAATGTCTGGTTTTAGAATTGGCTACTGACCTGTTATTTGCACCATCTACATGTTTCCTCGGAAATATGCTTATCTGCACTCTTCGTATCGAGCTAAAGCAGGTGAAAGAGTAAAACAGTTGGAAAACATCTACATTTCTGATAATATTGCATTGTAAAGCAAATTTTCAATAAATTCTAAATTAAAAACAGTCTTGATAATTAACCAAGGACCTCATGTATAAGAAAGATTTTTCATTGAAAACAAAACCAGCAGCTACAACACTAGACTAGAATATCTAGATTAAATCGTGACTCCATGATCAAGTCCTTACCAATTTCCTAATCAAGTCATTTGTTCCTTTTCTACCTTTCATTAAATTCCTGAATCATTATTCATAACCCAGATGGGCATAGTGCCTGCAGATTTTTACCCCAACACAATTTTCAAATTAGAAATCATTCTTTTCTGTTAACATAACAGATTACTTAACTTCACTTAGCGTTAGAATTTCCCTTTCGCCTTGTCAGATATTTTGAATTTTGAGGATTTCTCATTTTTTGATGTGGTCATCAAAAATATAAATGTTTCTCAGTACTCAATTTGTCTCTCATGTTTTTCCAAATATTTTAATAAAATCCAGAAACACTCTACAGGTGAAAACAGGACGAAGCTAGCTTGTGGGCTGTTGATTTCCTTCATTTAATATCTCACTGTCCATTTGCAGTTATAAAACTGTGTTTAAAGGATAAATGCAAAGGTGTCATAAATAGATACTTTATTAATATAAATATTGACTACAAATTAAACTAAAATTAATGCAAAAAAAACTTTGCAACACTACAAACAATAATTGCCTTGTAAGTGAGAAACTGGTTAAAACAAAATCACAACTGAAAAAGCAAATGTCTGCCCTACTGTTTTAAGCATTTTTTTTCTACTCTTCGTGAGCATGATTTTTGTAATAAATCAAAAAACTAAACACTTTAGTGTCTTTCAATAATATATTTATACTACACATTTCCTTGTTAAAATAATTCTTTTAATGTTGTAAAATGTTCCTTTTATATTGCTTTCTGTTGAACAATTTCCTGTAAAATTAAAAAACAGGCAGGAATGGGAAATTAGTTAAGGCCATGTTTAAAAGTAGTCTAGAGAGATTTTGTTGCAGCCGATTGTTGTGTTGGCCAATTACTACTCAAAAGAAAGTCTGACATTCCACAGACCTTATCTGAGCAGGCTTCTTGTTTCTGAAAGTATTAACTCTTTTAGGGCGGATGTCGACTTTTGTCGACAGGAGGGGTTGAAGGCGAATGTCGACAAAAGTCGACATCCAGGGATAAAGGGCGACAATCAGCTGTTAATGGCGACAAATCTCACTGTCACGTCACAGGCATTCCCTCTGTGCTTGGAGGAATGCTAGACTCGTTGACTCGGCAAATAAACATTGCGTGTGCGTGAGTTGCGAAATGTAAACAGGCAAGATGGCACCGACATGTGAAAAGGCAGCGAAGCAAGTGCAGAAAAGAAAACACTCGCATTATGCGCATTATCGCGGAGTCGGACTCTTGATTTTTCAGAATCGGACTTTATTGGCAGTGATCAGGAGATCGAGCAAGAGAGTTAGAAGCAGGCATCAGCTGATCAGACACCAGCCGATGCCGCGCCAGCGGATCTGCTGCCAGTTGCGTGCCTTCGCGCAACCGATGCATCTACGGCAAGGTTCGCATGGGATAAATACACAGACATTGATCCGTTGAGAGCTGATCTGGCTACCGGAGTTTACAAGACGGCATGGCTTGCTGTTGGACACGACAGATCACCAGCTGCTGTACTTCAGGCTGCTCTCTCCTGATGCTGCTTTTCAGCTACTGTCAGACGAGACAAACAGGTAGGCAGAGATTTTTTTTGAATCGCAGGCTGCGTTTGCATCGCATTCTCGTTTTTCAAAGTGGAAACCCACAACGAAAGACAAGATGAAGAGCGCTGTGGCATTACAAATAGAGATGGGACAGAATTGGTGATATAACTTCAGGGAGCATTGATCCAAACGTGTTTTGTCCCCTGGTGGCTTAGGTACGTGCTGCTGCAAAGTTTTATTCACTTCTGTAATAAACAGAAGCAAATCCCATGGGGTGAGCCAGGCTATAATGCCATACATAAAGTTCATAAAGTTTCAGAAGATGAAAAGAGGTGACAATACGGTTTTCATGCTGGCAGAAAACTTGGTGGCAGTGGCATGGCACGATGGCAAATGGGTGACTTGTCTCTCTACAGTACACACTAACAATATATGTGAGAAAGTGCAGCAACAGACAATTGAAAAATAGGCATCAAAGCAACACGTATTGTAAGGAGTGCAATGTGGCAATGACTGAAATTGGCTGCTTTGAGCGAGATCAGACTTTGCTGTGTAAAATGTATGTGATATGTATGTGAAATCAGAGTATGCAGGCTCATACAACATGCAAGACAGTAACATTTGTCAAAAGTAAATATTTTTTGTTGATTTGATATGTTAAACAATTGCTTTGTGTTCTTTTTTAAAAATGTTAGTTTTTGGAAAAATATTCAGCCCTGGGAGAAAAGAAACAAAAAAAAATTAGCCCTAAAACAGTTAAACCCAGTTTTCTTTTTAATGTGAGAAATACAGGTTTAGGATAAGTAAAATTAAATGTTTTATATGCTAAAATACTATTTTCCAGTTTTTGCTCTTAATAATTCTGAACATCCTTAAAGTTGCCCAATTTAGTCCATCTAATTTGCACTTAATTCTGTTCATTGTTAAAGGAGACAATAAGCAAGGGTTGGAGGAACTGTCCAATGAAACTTTTTCATGAAAAAGCTTTTAATGTAACCCTCAGAAATGTAACTTAGATACTGCAGACAAGTCTCCATGCTCAAGAATGGGAAAAAATGTGTTAAATTTATAACTCAATTAAAAGCAAGAACTGACCCCCAGATGACAACACTGGTTAACATTAAATTAAGCAGCTGAATGTAGCATAAATGTAGAACCAATGTAGAGGAACTCTGGTTGGCACTGTTTAAGAAAATTAATGTATCACAACGTCTCATTATTTGTACTAACACCACATTTTCTAGAAAGCAACAAAGCCTGAACTCTTAACAAGTACATCAGCAAACAGAAAGAAAAAGCAAAACAAAACCTTTACAATTAAGCTAGGAGCAGCAAACAGTACTTTCACCCAGAGGGAATTTTGAAGTATAAACTACAACCTGCCTAACTTTTTTTTTTTTTAAATTAAGATAGAATTTATTTATAGACTAAATAGCATAAGCTTTTTAAATAGCCAAGGGTAACCAAAAACTGCCTCAGGCAAAGCACCAAACCAGGTCTTAGCAGCTGCTCGCCTGTGCACCTGTTCAATCTTCTCCCATAACATTCTTTAGTGCACCAAATGCCACCCTTTAATTTGAAACACTTAAAAGGAGGTCAACTGTTGGGTCTTGTATACTTAACATTTGTTTTAAAGACACTTTTATTCAAAGCAACTCAAAAATCATAACATTATGACCGCATGCTCAATTTTGCACAGTATGGCTGGGAGCAGGTTAAGTCACTCATTCAAAGTTTTACAGCAACTTAGTGGAGATGACAGCTCCAACCACATTGCAAGTTACAACTCAACAGATAAATTATAACAAAGTTTAAACAGGTTACTTTTTTACCATACGCAAAGTCAACAAACAAAATCGATCAGGAATCACTTCTGTGCATAACTGTATTCAAAAGAACATTCGTCAGTGCAAGCACAACCACTAACTGTAGAATTTACTGTGTTACGTCTCTAGTGTTAAGTTAAGTATTGGTTGCTTCTTCTTGTGGGTATTTAAATATTCTCTGCAAAACAGAATGGTTGGTCTTAAATCAACTGATAAGGTCACTTTAAATTAATGCACTTAGCTTCACCACTACCACTCTTTCACATACACAGTACAACCCCCTAGCCACTCCAAACTTAATCTTTGGTGAATGTATAGTCCAGCCATGGTCTTTTGTCCAGTCCTTTCTGTGGATAATCCTGGCTTTGTCCATACATGATCCTACTTGATCTATTATCGACATGCACTTCTTATGAAGTCAAATTCATGTTTTTCCTCACTCCACAATTCTGCCTACTCTCCGTACTGTTTACAACTATTCTGACCTGTACGTACATCTTATTACATGTACCAACATATGTTTTTGAAAAATATTCAATAACCTCCCTTACAACAATTCTACATGACAAACACGTCAGTATGTCATCTATTCCAGTTAACTTTTCCTCTAGTTAAAACAGTCACATACTAAGAAAGTGCCTATCAAACTGTGGGACCACGGAATTGGCCGTTTTATTTGATAAGTCTAGGAGCTGAAAGGGTAGCCCTGAGGGATAGGAGGACCAAAAGTTCCCTGAAGGCTCCAACAAGCCATCTTTTCATTTCCTGTTTAGCAAAGCCCCAACCCCCGGTTTCCACACTATTCCTGGAGGAAAGTGCCCTTCGGTTTTCTACCCACATAAATCACAGTAAAAAAACTCCTTACTTCTACCTCTGCAACATATCCCATATTCACTTATTCCTCTCATTTCTGATGCACAGAAACTTATCCATGCTTTTATTACATCCCACATCAAGTACTGTTACTCTAATGGCAGGTGTCCCTACGAATCTGTTATCACAGCTGCAGGTGGTTCAAAACTCTGCAAGAGACCTTATCCAGAACCACAACAGCTTGCACATAACATTCATACTTCATCTTCAACAGCTGCCTGTGTCTTATACAATATAAAATATTACTGTCTTAAAAGATTTAAATGGCCTTGCACCTGATTAAAATCAGTAGCCACCTCTATCACTATGCTCCCGTTCGCCCAATAAAATCCACCAGTTTCGGCAATCTTGTTTGCCCCAAACTAACCTGTGCTCTGTAGGTGACAAAGCCTACACTGCTACTGCACCCATATTTTCTAACTTGGTAAATTAAATCAGGTGACTCAATCCATTGTTTTAAAATGTATCTTTACACTCAATTGTTGAAGAAGGCATTTAACTTACCAGACAATCTGACCCTCTCTCAGTTTACCCTCTCTTTCCAAATGATAAAGATGATTTGCATTTCTGTCACATAGTATGTGATTTGTCAATGGTTTCTTGTAGTATGTTGTATTTTTATTCCGGTTATTATGTTTCCTGTATTTATCTTTTTAGTGTGTTATGCCAATATTATTCAGTATCCACACCTGTGCATTTGATTTGTTTTTCTGCTTTTTCCCAATTTATCATTTTGAATTTCTGTAAACAACTTTGAACATTGGAAAGGTGCTATAAAATTAATAGGAATTATTTATCTTGCATCCAACTAAAAGTAGAACTTAGCCTCAGTACAAAAGTAAATGTATGTTTTGAAAGCCCTGTTTGGACGGGATTAGTTTTACACCAGCAGTTACCTAAAGCTCGATGCCACTTGTTAAAAAATATTAAAAATTTGTTTTCCTTTAATTTATTGTGAGGGGACCGGCTATAAGGATCTGTGAACCTTTAATACTAATTAAAGAAACAAAACATTTCCCAGCTATAATTCAAAGTGTGACTGCACTGTCCATTGTTGCCTGATTCAGCAGTGGTGCACTCCAAAAATAAATTAAACCTAATTATGAGGTCAGCTGAGAAAATTGGCTGTGCTCTTCCTGTAGCAGACCTGTATGGATCTAGTGTCATAAACCATGTCAAAAAGATCACCACGGACTCTTCTCACCCAGATCATCACTTGATCCAAAATCTCCCCTCTGGTAAACACTTCAGGTCATTTAAAACTAATACTTAGACACCTAAACAGTTTCTTTCACAGAGCCATAGCCCTAACATGTCCTTCTTGCGGTATTTGTGTTGTTTTTCATATACTGCACGAAGGTGTAAGAGTGTGTCTATGTAGGTAAATACATGTGTGAATACACTTGTACACACACTTTCATTTGCCCATCTCTATTATAATTAATGTACGATTATTCAGCGTAGCAAAATGGTTGAGACTTTGAACTACAAACCCTGAAGTTGTGGGTTCACATCCTGCTTTTCTAACAGTGTGACCATGTGCCAGTCATTTCACCTGCCAGATGGAGAAAGTCTTAATTCTAAGCCTCCCTAATTTGGGCTGTTACAGGAAGTACATAATAAACAAGAACAGTGGCATCAAATATTTGAAATATTAAAATGTTTGCTTTAAAATAAATGTTTCAAGTCTAAATATTCTTGACTGTAATAGAAATATTGATAGATGGCTAGATTTCTTTTAAAAGATCAACAATAGCATTAGTAATTACTGACCTTGTAAACAAGTCTAAAATGATACACCACATGATTATGTTTGAAATTTGTCATTTTGAACCTTCTTGGAGTGGCTCTTTGAGAGGTAGCACCACCAAATAGGAATTAAATATAAAAAAACATCAGCAACCTCAAAATAGCATAAAATGCTATTCCAAAGGCCTTTATTACCGATCCCTATTTTTCAATGTTCTGTAAAAAGGAGTAACTTTGACCTCTCATATCTCATTAGGGGGGTGAGTCACTGGGGTCATTTAACATGGCATACACAACTTGCAAGTCCTTCTGATGAAGACACTTATTAGATTAATCTCTTATGTATATAATTTCTTATAAAAAAATATTGTCCAGAAATGAACTAAATATTTGGGTTTTTAGGGTCTAGAGGAACAAAAACAAGGGGGAACCTTAAAAAGTTCAACGTCTTGCATAATTTGACATTAAGACCTTTTGAACAGTATATCAGGGTCTTGAAATGGTAAGTCAGCAGGTGGCATAGAAAAAAAACTTATTTCAAATCATTATTAATTGTTAAAACAATTTTCTTTAAGTAGCCTTATCCAGTTCTACTTGGAAAACTGAGAAAAACATACAAAATTAAGGCATTGGTGCGTCCTTGGTAATTATACTGTATGTACTAAAACAGAGTTGTAAAGCACAAACAAAATGCACAACACGAAATGGGAACATTAAATATAAAAAATTATATTCACCAAAGCATTCACAAGTATTTCTGCTTGTATACAATAAAAACAATATTCTTGAACATGATACTAATTTGTATTTTATTTCATTATTGCATATAGAAAAGTGTTTTTGTATGTTGCTGAAATCCATTCATCAAAGCTAATTTCCACTTGTTGACAATTAAATTAAAACTAACTACCAACTTAAATTCCAGTACACCGATTACGGTGGAATAAAAGTTACTGATTCTAGCTTGGGGAGCCTCAGAATAAAACAGTTGGAGAAACACTGTACCAGGACGCTTTCTAGTTTGAACCCTCACCCAGGACAAGTTAAAAAAGAAAACATCCCCCTCTCCACTTTTTACGGAAGAAAAGCCTTTGTATAATTTTGATTAAGTTTGCTGTCTTTTTTCCGCTGACTGGTAGAGATGATGTCTAGATCTTTTAATCAATGTGGTGTCCTTCTCCAACGACTTCGATTGCGTCCGATCTGGTAAACTATTAAAGGCGCGTAAATCCTTCAAGGGCAGATCTTGTTTTGGCCAACTCCAAACACGCCCTTATTCGCTAGAATTTGATGGCCAAGCCCCTCGCAAGCGAAGGTAGCAACCACGTGGGCGCTGCACCCAAAACGCATAGAAGTTACAATAGAAGAGCGGCCTGCTCTGCCTTGGTAAGACGTCAACGTTCCCGAGTGCTATGTAGCTGATCGCACGCCAGTTTTCCTTGTGCACATTCATCCTACGTTTCAACTTACTTCGCAACTGCGCAGCATTGATATCACATCTCTACGCACCAACCGCCACCGTCAGATCGCAATGAGAGTCTGGGTAGCGGGCGAAGGCCTCAAGCCCAGTCAAGTGCCCGAGAGAACACGGCACTTCCATTTCTCATTAACATTCTTGCTTTGCACGTGTACCATTCTGCACATGGATCGGACAATCAAGGAAATACAGAAGGCAAAGCGACATCGGCTCAAACGTGCAAGATAAAGATGTGGGACGGCCTTCTACACACAGCACACTGACAGATCGTTAACCACTTCTACCCGCCCCCGGCTCCTCCAAACTAACCACGCGGTTTCCACATACAAGTCGGACTACATCCGCTGTCTCTGCACTACTTTGTACCGACAAATATCAGGTTTACAATTTTCTCCACTGGCTTTACTTCCGAAGCACTCCACACCGTAAGTGAATTGCGCAGTTAACTGTTGGGACGATGCAACCGACTTAACTCTCTCATAAAATGCATACCTTGTACATGCCGGGGAAAAATATTTTCATGTTTTCTGTTATATATATTCTCACCAAAACATTCAGGCCTCTTCGCAGAGAGTTCACCTGAAACGCGTGCTCTCTTTCTGGTTCATTACTAGCAACCATGTTTTGACCTCATGGGGGGTTGAGCACATCACTGTCACCGATCCGTGAGTTCACGGTGCTATGAGCGCACGCGAAGTTTACCTTCTTTTTTAAGGGGTACGGGGGGCTGCGTTTCTTCCTTTTTGTCCAGTAGAGGATTCTTCCTATCCTTTTGAGATTCCTTTTTAGGCTGCTTCGCGGCTTGCGCGGCAGTCTTGGAGAGACCAGAAGCGGCACTGTCTTTCTTCTTGTTTTCTGCCGCCTTTAAAACCTCAAAAGGATCAGATTCGTCGTCAAATAACTGGTCGAACCGATTGGTTACGACACAGCCGAAGCCTTCTTGCAGATGTCCGGGCATGATGACGCCCCTTTAACGGGATTTTCCTCCGATTCTACGAGGCTTGAAGCGAACAGCTCGCTGATTGCTGCCACAAGATGGCCGGGAAAGAGACTGTCTTCTCTTCCGGTGGGATAGACATCCGGGACTTCAAGCGCCTGGTATTCTGGGGGATGTAGTGTATGCTTGGGTTGTACTGTAAACGGATCGGAATTATTAGAGTTTAAAAAAGAACTACAACAGCCATAGTTCTTTGCATGAAATGTTCGATTGGTATTCTAGTGTGATTTGTAGTCAAGTTATTAAAGAGTTAAATTAGTGTACTTCATCAAGCGCCCAAATAAACAGCCGGACATCAACAGATTTTTGCAGGTACACGTGAACTGATGCGTTACTACAGATGTGACTAAACGGGTCATTTATGCGTATTTATGTATAATTTAGTGGGGCATGCAGAGTGTCGTTGAGGTATATTTTGGAATAAATCCTGTATTTTTCAAGCATTTGTAAAGTGTGTGAAAAGCGTAGTATTTTTTTTTACATCTTTTTGGATTGCTCCAGACTTATATATAGCGTGTGTTTCTAAGACGTTGATGTGAGCACTACTTATATTAACTTAAATGTATTTTAAGATAAATAATGACCTGCCATCTGAGCATCCGGTAAATGTTTAATGTTACTTAGAACAACTAATTACGAACTCAAAAGCCAAATACACCAATAATATGCTTTTCTATTACAGTGGAAGGTGGGTTGTTATCAAAGTTTTTAACTGTTTGTTCACGGGGGTCTGCTGGAGCCAATCCCAGCCAACACAGGGTGCAAGGCAGGAAACAAACCGAGGACAGGGCGCCAGCCCGCCACAGTCAGTCAGTATGTACAGCTAATACATTTTTATTCATTGTAGCAATGGGCTCAAGGTTCGAACAAACACTGGACGGGACGCCATTCAGTAGAAAGGCAAACACACAAAAAAGCAAACAGTTAATCATACGGAGATGAAAAATTAATAACGACCTCGACTTTGCGATGTAGGAGAAAAAAGGTGAACCCAGAGATAAACCCACTCAACGTTGGGAAAAACATGCATGTCACAAAGCACTGGCCGGAATCTGAACCCAGCAAACATGCACACAGTGTTAACCCCCCCAGTTTAGGCTAAGAAAAACCCAATTAAGTACCGCACAGGCCCAATGTGGGGGGCTGCTACAGGGGCCCCCTTAACCAAGGTCCCCTAGTGGCCCAAAACAGTTGGCAGTACAAATTCAGGAATTCCGTCATTGATCTAATGATGGTTTGGCAAGGCTGGCTGATGTTGTCACTACCCCATACCTTCCCACTTTTGGATTTTGTTGCAGAGTAAGTAATGCAGTAAATTAGTAGATAACAATTTCAATTACTTCAAAAAAGTATTGTTTTTATATTGGCTAAAATTGCATCATTTGTAAAGTTTTATTGGCAATGTTTCCATGTTCAGGGTTGTAACACCAGCAAAACAAAAAAAGGCTGGTCTAGCACCAAAAATGCAAGGGAATATATATATATATATATATCAGTTGGGAGGAGTATTATGAACATGTTCTTCTTAAGTTTGTATATGCTGGGTTTATGTCCAAATGTCTGTTAATGGCGTTTCTGTTTGATAGCCAAGATTCAGCCAGTTCTCTGGCACTTTTAGCACTGGCCTTAAATCTTACTTGTACATTGTCCCAGTTAAATGTATGTCCAGTTGATTTAGTATGCGTGTAGATCAGTGATCGTGAGTCCTTCCTTCTGATGGCGTTGCGATGTTCCTGTATGCGAGTTGCAATTCTTTTTGATGTTTGTCCTATGTATACCGCTGGGCAAGAACTGCATGGAATGCTATAAACTGCGTTTCGTGTTTCTGCTGTTGATTTCTTGTTTTTTTGCATTGAAAAGGGCTGTGCGCAGATTGTTCGAAGGCTTGTGTGCTATTCTGATAGCTGGCTGAATCTTGGCTATCAAATGAAAACGCCATTCACAGACGTGGTAGTGCTGCTGCTTTGCAGTAAGGAGACTGTGGAAGATTGTGGGTTCGCTTCCCAGTTCCTCCCTGTGTGGATAGTGCTTTGAGTACTGAGAAAAGCGCTATACAAATGTAATGAATTATTATTTGGACATAAACCCAGCATATAAAAACTTAAGAAGAACGTGTTCATAATAAATAAAATTTACGACCAATACTCCTCCCAACCCCCACCTCATTACCCCCCTCACACACTGACCTAAGACCACCACCACCACTTAATTTTGCTATATATTGCCTTTGATTCTTGTAAGTCTAAGCATTACACCCTGATGACGGTTTCTGGCAGGGACTGAAAGCTTAGGAATAAAAACTACCTTATGATACGTGATTCATCTTCTCCCTTTGTGGATCTCCAGCTGCAAATATGTAAACCGACTTTATTAATCCAGGAGGGGAAAGTGTCTTTTTGTTTGACCTTTAGAGTCAGGGTAAATAAATAGTTTAAAGTTACATTAGTGTTGTGTTTTTTTGTAAATCTTAATAATTGCACAAAATTGAATTGATAAAAAAGACAAAACACTAAAATAAAAGTTTCAAGGAAAGGACCAGTAAGGTGTGATGCAGTTTTAGGACTGCAGCGACTCACAGTAAGGAGACCAGGGTTCACCTCCCCTGTGTGGAGTTTTCATGTTTTCTATGTGCTCTGGTTACATCCCACAGTCCAAAATCCATCCATCCATCCATTTTCCAACCCGCTGAATCTGAACACAGGGTCACGGGGGTCTGCTGGAGCCAATCCCAGCCAACACAGGGCACAAGGCAGGAACCAATCCCGGGCAGGGTGCCAACCCACCGCAGGACACACACAAACACACCAAGCACACACTAGGGCCAATTCAGAATCGCCAATCCACCTAACCAGCATGTCTTTGGACTGTGGGAGGAAACCCACGCAGACACGGGGAGAACATGCAAACTCCACACAGGGAGGGCCCAGGAAGCGAACCCGGGTCCCCAGGTCTCCCAACTGCGAGGCAGCAGCACTACCCACTGCGCCACCGTGCCGCCCCAGTCCAAAATCATGCAGGTTAAATGCACTGGTGGTGTGTGTGTGTGTGTGTGTGAGAGAGAGAGAGAGTATGCTGCTGCCCTGTCCTGGGGTTGTTCCTGTCTGAGCCTACAGCTTGCTGGGATAGGCTCCAGGTGCCCAGCAACCCTACCTTGGATAAGTGGGTATAGAAAATGGATGGATGGATTAGTAAGGTATGAACGTTTTTTCAGGTTCATGATGAAATTTGGGCTCCCCGTCTGTTTGTCCACACTTGTGCCAGTGTTTTGGTGCTAACGTTGCCCCGATTTGCAAATCCCAATTGGGCCATTGTTTGCTGCCCACATTGGGCTGCCACTGGCCCAATGTCAATTTGTTTTTGCTGGGTTAGGAATTAATGATGACCACTGAACCAACTCTGCTATACAAATCTTGTTGATATAAAATGACTGGACAGTATTTAAAAGAGAGAAAGAGAGGTTTGGAGCATGTGCTGATACAGCACGTTTACGCATCCACCACATGATGGACCACCTCAGGGTCCCAGATTAGGACCTGAGCGCAGCCGTGCAATGGATGACACCTCACATTCACACTAGTTCAAATGGAGCGGAGCAGTGTGAGGTTCTTCACAGTGGCTGGAGTGCCAGTCCTGCCACCAACCCCCAGGTTTTCCCTGAAAATTGGAGGACCTGCTTGCAAGCCTGGATGCAAGTTAACCTCATACCCAGGATGGAGCAATTGCAGGTTAAGAGCCTCGCTCAAGGGCCAAACAGAGTAGAGTCACTTCTGGTGTTTACGGGATTTGTTGCCAGTGTAGATCCCTAGCCTGAGATATGATAAAAATATTTAAAGTATGCTATGTACTCACCTACAATGGATTCAGAAAGTATTCAGACCTCTTCATTTTCTGCACAATTTATTTTGTTGAAGATTTAATTTTAAATTGATATATTTGCCATTTTTGCCCATCTGGGGCATCCGTTGATGAAGAGAGATTCACTGATCTTGACTTAGTTGATCATGCTGTGATCTTCGTGTAGTCAATGGAGGCTCTGATTGGGGCTTTCGAGAGACTGAGCTAGGAGTCTGAGTGTCTGGGCTTGCGACTATTTTGGATAAAAACTCAAAATCCAGGCCTTTAATGACCTCTTGGGCACAGCCATCAGCAGTGTGTCTGTCTGCAAAGAGAATGTTGTCCTTGCTGAGAGGTTTACTTTACTTTAGAAAAAACAAAACTGACATCCAGCCACTCAGGTTCAGGTTTCTGGGCATTGAACTGGAGGATGACCTGAACTGGAGCGCCAACACCAAGGAGCTGCTAAAGAAGGCGCAGCAGAGACTGTGTTTTCTGAGAATCCTCAGAAAGAACCATCTCCCCAAAAATCTACTCCTTGCCTTTTATCACTGTTCCATCTAGAGTGTGCTCACATACAGACTGTGTGTGTGGTACGGCAGCTGCACTTCCTCAGAAAGAAAAGCGCTCCACAGGGTCGTCAGGACAGCGGAGAGAACAATTGGCTGTACCCTCCCCACTCTGGAACAAATCTACACTTCCAGATGCCACAAAAAAGCAATAGACATTTCACAGGATTCATCACATCCCGGTCATTGCCTCTTCCAGCTTCTGCCATCAGGCGAGAGATACAGAGCAATGAAAACCAGGACAAACCGCCTTAAAAACAGCTTTTATCCAAAATCAATCATGGCCCTCAACTCAGAATAAAACTGCTCCATATCATTCTCTAAATATGTAATATAGAACTTAAGTCGACAAGACAAAAGAGATAATCGTGGACTTCAGAAAATCATGTCCTGCCCACATCCCACTCAGCATCAACGGTTTACATGTGGAGACTGTTAGGAGTACCAAGTTTCTCGGTGTGCACATAACTGAGGAACTTACTTGGACACATAACACCTCATCACTAATCAAGAAAGCCCAGCAGAGACTACACTTCCTGAGGCGACTGAAGCGAGCAAGTCTTCCCCCTTCCATCCTCACCATGTTCTACAGAGGCACCATTGAGAGTGTTCTGACCAGCTGTATCACTGTCTAGTACGGCAACTGCAACATATCCGGCCGCAAGTGCCTGCAAAAGATAGTGAAGACAGCTTAGAACATTATTGGGGTACCTCTCCCTTCACTACAGGACATATTTTACAAACGCAGTGTCTGCAAGGCCTTCAGCATTGTGCAGGACCCCTTACACCCCTCACATTGACTTTTCACACTTCTGCCATCCAAGAGAAGATACTGCAGCATCAAAGCCAGATCTGCCAGGCTGCAGGAGAGTTTTTACCCCCAAGCTGTTAGACTCCTTATCACCAGGCTGCCCCCGGGACCTTCCACACAGCCTCAACCACCTCTAAAAACAGAACTTTTACACATGTGAGCCACTGTCCTGCAAAGACGAGTGTGCAGGTAGAAAAGAACTGAAAATCTCATACTGACCTTTAAGGATTTTGACACTCTTGTTATCCTTCTGCTGTGAAACATTCTGACCTGTCATTGTTTATACATGTCTTAAACAACTATTATCATACACTGATAATTTCTGTATTATCTATATCTATTATTTATTTATTATATTACATATCTTACACATCAATATTGCTGCTACTTCTTTGTCTTGTCTTTGCACTATGTCTTGTTTGTGTTTTAATTTTAATTTAAATTTTAATTCTATTTTTAAATTATTATTTGCACATCATGTTGTTACACTGTGGACCCTGAGCTTCGCAATTTCGTCTATCTGTATACTTGTATATGGTTGAGATGACAATAAAGTTCACTTTGACTTGACTTTGAAGTCAACCAGTGCAATTTGTATATTTAACCAGTGCAATATGTATATATAACAAGAGCAATTTGTAAATTTTGTAAAGTACTTTTATTACGATTCGGTTTCTTATTATTTTAACTCTTATGCCTCACACCGAGTTGACTGCACCTTCACTTTCGTTGTTCCTTTGTAAAAGTGACAATGACAATAAAGATCTATCTATCTACTTACCTCGGCAGCAACATTCATGTCTCTGGTGACTCTTCTCCTATGAAGTTAGTAGATGGATTGGGAGAGCATGGGGGGGTCATGAGGTTGCGGGAAGGGGGTGTGTGGAGCTCCTGATATTTTTGCAAAATTTCAAAGATCCAAGTCTTTAGAATCCTGGTGCTTCCTGTTTTACTATATGGTTGCGAGACATGAGCGCTATCCGGTGACCTGAGACGAAGACTGGAATCCTTCGATACTGTTGCCTCTCCAGGTCACTTGTTTTCACTTTCATTTGCACCAAAGCAGGTGAAGTTGATTCAAAATCCCTTATGCATAAGACAGATTGATATCTCTGAAGGTTAACTGACTTGGTGTTAGACTGTGATAATTAAGTGTTGCCATCATTTTTTGAGCAGTATAGTTTCACACTTGTCGGTCATTGTGTCCTTGAGAGTGGTGATGTGTTGTATGCTGGTCTAAACTATGCATGTAAGACAAATTTAAACTTAAACTTAAAGATAATTGCGTCTAGAAATAGAGGAAACTGACTAAATTCTTGTGAAGTATAGATTCACCTGAGTTCAGCATGCATAGGTTTGCAATACCAACTGCAGCCCTGATTAAATTTGTAGGTGAAAGAAAAAAAAACAGGATTGGCTGTGGCATTTTTATTGCCCTCTGCATAAGGTAAACAAACAAATAAATAAATAAATGAAAAAGTGCGTGAAAGTGAACTTTCTTACTGCGCAGAAGTTGACTGGCTCGTGCCGACTCACTCATAGGTGCGTACTGGAGCAGGGGCAGCTGGAGCACCCTGCTTTGATGCAGCATCACTAATTGGAATAATAACAGTGTCTTTGGAACAGTTAAGAATGGTGTCCTCAGTGACCGAGGCGATGATCGAGTCCTATTCTTTAATGTGTGTCGTCATGGCTTCGTTTTTCATTTATTTTTGCGGTATAATTTGGGCTTTCTGTGACCGAACACCGAAAACAGATGAAGACAACGCATCAGCAGCAGAACTAATGAGCTGGATGTACGGAAATTCTAGTTATGGGGAGATTCCTTTGGAGATCATTCACATCTGTCATCATGAGCCGGACTGTCCGGATGCTGAAACTAAGCTAGCGGTCGACTGTGACAAGCACGTAGTCGCCGACCGGGTCTGTTACCATGTGGAGTCCGCCTGGGATTGTGAAAGTGCGCTTTACTAGTAAACGCAAAGCAAATGGCGGAGGGGTGAAACGAGAGAAAATTTTTGCGCTTCTGTAGACGTCGGTAAGGCGCTATATCGAATCATTGTAACGAAGAAAATGTGTGCATTGCATAAAATAACAAATGTTTATTCATCGAGCTACTTCTATTGGAATATTAAATAATAATAATAATCGATTTGCTTCTTGCGCTCTTCAGTTCAGGGTTGCAGTTAGCGGGCAGTGTTGGGCACAAAACACGAGCCAGCCTTGCACCGTAAATAACTTTGCAGTCATGTAAAGATGAAATCACTAGTGGCCGAGCTGTCAATCATTTAAGCGTCAAATAAAGTTCAGATGTGTAGACCATTTGTAACTGTTAATATGCGTACAAATAATAGAGTAAGCACTTTAAATTCTGCCATCTTTAACATCAGATTGATCTTAATCGTTAACACTAGCAATACAGTTGAATTTAACACAAATCTATTAATCAGTTATTTATACTGTATTAGAAATAGAATAAGGATTATTTGAGGTAAGTTACGTATCTTTAAACTATAAACGTTTTGTTAAAAATTGTGTCCTTCGGGTATGCGCATCAGAGTTATAATACAGCATCATCGTCGGCGTACACTGTTAAAAAATCTCATAAATATATTACATAAACTATATATTTTCACAATAAACCAAACTAACATCATTTAAGGTAAAACCATTACATTTAAACAGATAAATGCACGAAAAATTACAGTTAAGCAGTGTTTTAGCTGTCAGTATTGATTAACTTTTTCAATGTGCAAGACTATCCATCCATCTATCCATTTTGCGGAGCACGGTCCCTATGTTATGAATAATTGTTCAATTGCGGTAAAGCTACAATGTCACAGAATTCAAAATTCGCATGTAGTTCGTATATTTGCATAAGAAACGACTCCTTTACAGAAATGTATTAAACCGTTTCTGATGATCCCAACACCTTTGCAGTGTTTAAAACAGAAAAGTTAAAGATGGTTAGCAGACTCATTTTTCTGTGTGTGCTGAAAGTTTTTTTGTGATTATGGAAGCTGATTTATGGTGAGTTACTAGCGATAAACGCAACATCACAAAAGCAACCCTTCCTTCTCCACCAGACAAAATGAAGTGCATTCGTTAAATATTGGTTTCATTTAAAATTGATTATTTTATAATGACTTTTGTTATTATACTTAAAGTTTTATTAGTTTTTGTTTTTCAGGTATTCAAATTAGTAATGGACATTTTGATTCTTGGACATTTTTGATTCATTACTGATAGGATTCCTTGGAACTCTGTGTTAAAGTAAAGCAATTCTTTTATAGGATTGTAATTGTAATTTATAGGATTAGATGTTGATTAATATGTGAAGTCCTGTTTTGTTTTCAGTCCCATCTGATCACATTGCATTAATTTATATATGTATACTTATATATAATTTATTTATATGTAATTAATTATATATTTAACAAGATGGTAATTCATATGACATTGTCCTGTTTCAGTGCATAAAGCATGACAGCACATTTAAGATCCATCCATCCATAATCCAACCCTCTATATCCTAGTCTACTGGAGCCAATCCCAGCCAACACAGGGTGCAAGGCAGGAAACAAACCCCGGGCAAGGTGCCAGACCCACACACCAAGCACACACTAGGGACAATTTAGAATCACCAATGCACCTAACCTGCATGTCTTTGGACTGTGGGAGGAAACCCAAGCAGACACGGGGAGAACATGCAAACTCCACGCAGAGAGGACCCGGGAAGTGAACCCGGGTCTCCTAACTGCAAGGCAGCAGCGCTACACACTATGCCACCCTGCCGCCCCATATTTAAGATGCGTAATGGATATAAGTCATTATATTACAGAATCACAAGTGAATGACAATTGTCCAACATGTTGTCAGGTAATGATTCAGTTCACAAATCAAATAAATTAGAACCATGTGACTCATTCTCGGGTAATGATTCAGTTCACAAATCAAATGATCAAGAACCGTATAACTTTACTCAGGCAATGATTCAGTTCATGAATGTAATGATTCAGTTCTCAAAACAAATGAATTAGAATCATGCGACTAATTCTTGAAAATGATTCAGCTCACAAACCAAATCTATGAGAATCATGTCACTTGTTCTCAAGTAATATTCAGTTCACAAATCCAATGAAAAGGAATCATTTGACTCATTCTCAGGTAATGAATTCTTCACAAATCAAATGAATGAGAATTGTGAGACTCATTCATGAATCAAATTAACAAAAACCGAGTGATTCGTTTCTGAGTCAAATGAACAAGAATCGTGTGACTCGTTCTCAGGTAATGATTCAGTTCACAAATCAAATAATTGAGATTCTTGTGACTTGTTTTCAGGTAAAGATTTCATCACAAATCAAATGAATGAGAATCATGAGACTCGTTTGCTAATCAAAACAATAAGAATCGAGTGATTTGTTTGCAAGTTAAATGAATGAGAATCCTGGGGACCCGGGTTCGCTTCCCGGGCCCTCCCTGTGTGGAGTTTGCATGTTCTCCCCGTGTCTGCGTGGGTTTCCTCCGGGCGCTCCGGTTTCCTCCCACAGTCGAAAGACATGCAGGTTAGGTGGATTGGCGATTCTAAATTGGCCCTAGTGTGTGTTTGTGCGTGTGGGTGGGTGTGTTTGTGTGTGTCCTGCAGTGGGTTGGCACCCTGCCCAGGATTGGTTCCTGCCTTGTGCCCTGTGTTGGCTGGGATTGGCTCCAGCAGACCCCCGTGTCCCTGTGTTCGGTTTCAGCGGGTTGGACAATGGATGGATGGATGAATGAGAATCCTCTGACTCATTCTCGGACAATGATTCCATTGGAACTCGAAAGAATCAGTAACTGGTTTATGTTCTGTGCATTTAATGAGCTGTATAAAGTGTACACTAAAGTAAAGTTGAAAGCAAAAAAATGGTTAGAAATTTTAATATTTCTTAAAAAATAATGTTATTGATTTTAATTAGAAACAGATAACATTCCATACAGTCAAGTCAAATTTAACAAATCAAAGAAAAATTCAACCCCCCACCAAACAGAAAGGAGAAGAGCCAGCAACTGATGCTACTCTATAAAAGGAGCAAGAAAAGAAGGGTATCCTTTTCCCTGAAATGGAAGCTTATTCTAAAATGTTATTGTTTAGATCCTGCCATATTTTTAAAAAATTTTGAACAGATTCTCTAAGTCAGAATTAGATTTTTTTCCAATTTCAAGTAATATAGAACTGCAGTGACCCTGGGATTCTGCCATCTGAGCTAGATAAGTCTACGTGCTAGTAGTGTAGTAAAGGAAATTACAGTTTGTTTGTCCTTCTCCACTTTAAGGCTGTCTGAGAGTACAGCAAACACAGCTGTTAATGGGTTAGGAGGGATTGGGACACCGAGGCTGTCTAACAGACATGCAGAGATTTTGTACAAAATGTTGTTAATTTGGTGCACACTCAAAACATTTGGCCCAGTGAGACTGGACCTTGATTGCAACATTCACAGGTTGAATCTTGCCCTGGAAACATTTTGTACAGTTTTAAATGAGATAAATGTGCTCCATAAAAGATTTTAAGTTAAATGACTGAATGCTTTGCATATATGGAGCTGAAGGGTATTCTGTACATGGATGCCTTCCACTCCATTTCTGAAATATTAAGTGACAGATCCTTTCCCCAATATACTCTGGGGTCTTTGAAAGGAGGAGATTTTAAAATATTTTTTAAAAATTCTACTGATGCTATCTGAGTCTTCATGACTGATCAATAATTCTTCTGGAAAAGAACAAGGTGGAAGGTGAGGAAAATTAGGCAGGCTTTGTTTAGTAAAGTTTCTAGCTTGAAATTGAGAAATTGTGTTGATGAGAAGTTGTATTTGAAGTGCAATTGTTTGTAGGATGCAAAGACATTATATGTGTACAAGTCTCTAAGTGTTTTAATCCCGGACATTTTCCAGACATTGAATAGTGTATATGTTTGAGACGGTAGAAAAAGGTGGTTGTTATATTGAGGTGCAACAGATAAAAGCTTTTCTGTCTTAATGTACTTCCTACATTGGTTCCATATTCTGAGAGAATAAAGGGTAATTGAATTTTTAGTGTAATGGCAGTAGTTTGTATTAACTGGGGCACAGAGCAGGGAATATAAAGAAGTACTACAAGATTTTATTTCTATTGCAGACCAGCCTTGTGGATATTCATCAATTTTTGTCAATGTCCCAGTCTTTATAGCTTGTACATTTTCTGCCCAATAATAAAATTGAAAGTTGGATAGTTCCATGCCCCCTTCTGGTTTAGGTCATTGTAGAGTCACCCTTTGGATGTGTGGATGTTTCAATTTCCGAATAGATAGATAGATAGATAGATTGATAGATAGATAGATGGATAGATACTTTATTAATCCCAAGGGGAAATTCACATACTCCAGCACCAGCATACTGATAAAGAACAATATTAAAGAGTGAATGAAGTTATGATTTAATCTAATTTCTTAAAAAAAATATTTATTAATATTTATGGGGATGCTTTGAAATAGGAAGAGCAGCTTGGGAAAGATGGTTATTTTAACAATGTTGATTCTTCCTGCTAATTTAAGATGGAGTGTAGACAATCTAGTCACGTCTTGTTTAACTTTTTCCATGTAGATAGCAAAATTTTGTTGAAAAAGAGCTTTATATATACTTGCAATATTTACCCCTACATATATAAACTGATCTGCTAAGATAAATGGAAAGGTATCCAGTCTGATATTACGTGCTAGAAAATGCACTGGAAAAAGCACACTTTTACTCAAATTGATTTTAAGTCCAGATATCTTTTGAAAAATTTCTAATGCTTTTAGGACTGCTGGCTGAGAATTTTGTGGGTCTGATGTATACAGTACCATATCATCTGTGATATAGTGATATTTTCTGTTTAAGTCCTTCTCTGAGAATCCCCTTTATCTCTTATGCATTTCGAAAGTATACAGCCAATGGTTCATTGGTGATTGCAAAGAGCAAAGGTGATAAGGGGCATCCTTTTCGAGTACCACATTATAATTTGAAGTTATCTGAAATAATGTTGTTAATATGAACTGAGGCTTCTGGACTGGTATAAAGTACTTTGATCCATGCACATATGTTTGGACTGAACCCAAATGTGCGCAATGTGGTGAATAGGTAGTTCCATTCAACCATATCAAATGCTTTTACTGGGATGTTAGATATAATGGGTGAATATATTATATTAAACAAACATGGAAAGTTAGAAGTTAAGTGTCTAGCTTTAAAAATCCCATTTGGTCTTGTGATATTACAGAAGGAAGCACTTTCTCAATCCTTCTGGCTAGAACTTCGGAGAGTATCTTAACATCATTATTCAAAAGAGAGATTGATCTGTATGATGCACATTGATGATGTAGTAGGTCCTTGTTCTTCTTAGGAAAGATGGTAATTTAATGCTTGGCAAAAGGTTTGAGGTAGAATTTTTTGTCTTTAGCTTCTGTAAATGTTGCTAATAATAGTGTAGCTAACATATCTGAGAATTTTGTATAAAATTCCACTTGGTAGCCATCAGGGTCAGCTGCTTTACCACTTTGAAGTGCGTTTATAGCATCTAGTAATCCTGAAAGTGTCAGAGGTTTATCCAGTTCCACACCAGTAAGAGTATCTAGCTGTGGTATCTCTAATGAATCAAGAAACTCATTAGATTGTGTTTTATGTTGTTTAAACCGAGTACAATATAAGGACATATAGTACTCTTGTAAGTTATATTTTTATGGTGAATAATTGATCTCAGTCTGTGTTGTTAATTGCTGTTATTGCATTACGGACTTCCTGCTTGTGGATTTGTTGGGCTAAGATCTTTTTGATCTTTTCTCCATGTTCATAATAATGATGTCACGACTTAAAGATAAGCTGTTTTGTTTCTTTAGTAGTCAAGAGGTTAAATTGTGATTGCAAAACCTGTCTTTTCCTATAGAGTGCCTCATTTGGTGACCTGGACTATTCTAGATCTATTCTGGTAATTTTGCTGATTAACTCTGATGCCTTCTTGGTTTCCAGTTTATTTTTGTGATAAAGATATGAAGTAATCTGTCCTTTTAAAATTGCCTTCAGTGTTTCCCAGAGTATACCTGCTGAAACCTCTGAGGATGCATTTGTCTCATGAAAATAATCAGTTTGCTTGGATATGAATTCTGCACAGTTTTCATCAGCTAATGACAGAGGGTTAACATGCCCACTACGAGATGAGTGTGCATGACACAGTAATTTAAGCTCTGTGATCAGTGGGGCATGGTCAGAGATAACAATAGCGTTGTACTTTGACGATTTGATAGTGGGCAAAAAATTATTGCCTATGAGGAAATAATCAATTCTTGAGTAACAATAATGTACGGGTGAGAAGAACGTTAGGATTTAAGAACCTCCATGGGTCAGAGAAGTTATGATCCATTACAAATTGTGTAATTATCTTTGCAGTATTAGATGTTATCGCCATTGTATCTGAGGATCTATCCAGGTCTGGATTTAAAACAAAATTGAAGTCTCTCGCCATTAATTTTGTGAGTGTTCACATTAGGGATAGATGCAAATACACTTTGGAAGAAAGCTATATCATCCACTTTAGCTGCATAGATATTAATCAAAATAATTTTAGTATTAGATAAATTGTCCATCACCATGACATATCGCCTTTCAGAATCAGATATTACATCTGACATTACAAAAGGGACAGTTCTGTGTATTAAGATTCCTACACCCCTGGTTTTCTTTGTATAGCTAGAGTGACAAATTTGGCCAGACCACTCTCTTTGCAAAAGAAACTGGTCCTTGCTTAATAATTGAGTCTTCTGTAAAAATACTATCTTGGCATTTAGAGTTGTTAAGTGCAAGAGTACTTTCTTTCTCTTTAATTCATGATTGAGACCTCTGACATTCCAGCTCACAAAGTTCACTATTTCACTATCCACTATTTGGTCATGGAAATATTTCTTCTGAACTTTTTTGACATTTTGTAGTCTTAGGTTAAGATAGTACACTGTACATACGATAGCTTTGACATAAATTTCATATTATTGCCAAGTGATACAGCTGTGGAGCGAATTCTTATGTTGTCACTAATGGTTATTGGGGTATAAGGGATACAATGCTTTCTCTCCACCCCCTAAAGGCACCCAAACCCCCCCCCCCCCCATTCCGCCTCTGCAAGTGAGGCAAGCCACACTTTGCAAAGTCCCAGTCCTCCGACATGCTAAGAGAAGGAGCATGTCTATAGCAAAATGAACCCCCAGCAGTGATGTGAAGAAGGTTAAAACTGAGATCTCTTGAGAAGGTACAGTCCAAATACAATAGACTAATGATATAATCCTAAACAGTCCAAATATAATAGACCAAGGGTATGATGTTAAAGAAAAAAAAAACTGTAAAAAACAGTGTGAAAGGCTGGTTACTTAAATAAGGCTTTTTGGTTTGGAGGCATTTGATCCACGTTGGCTGCAGAGATTTCGATGTCTGATTTAAAGTCCTCTCCAGTTATTTTAGATAATAGTTCAGCTATGAATTTCACTGGGATTGGACTTTCACGTTTTTCAGGATGACCTTCAATTCTGATTTTTGCAGCCGTTGCTTTTTCATCCACGGTGGAAGCCGATTGTTCAACTATTTCAATATGGGTTGTGAACATTTGCTTAACATCTTCAAGCTGAGCAGCAAATACTTTAATTTTACTCTCTATAGTACTTGTATTTTCCTGTATTTTTTTCATGAGTTTTTCGTAGCATTTCTGTAAAGGTTGTAGTAAACTTAGTACTAAAATGTTGCTCCAGGTCTTTTATATCCTGACGTAGTCTCTCATTTTTCTTGTTTAGGACCTTTATTTCATTCTTTATTTCTGTATTGTTCTTCAGTCCATCTCACCTTATATCATTCATGTTCCCCCCAGAAGCACAGTGATAATTACCTTCAGCTCGGAGAGTGCATTTTGATCTTCCCCGATCTCCATAGGCGGAGTTACAAGTTCAGTAGGAAATTATGTTGCAGACTCGTTTTGGGGGGGAATAAGCTGAAGTTGAAAGTGGGAATGAAAAGGCCATGCTCAGCTCCAATGATTCTCCTGGAGTCAACGAATACTCCTAATCCGCCTCACTCGCAGTTTCGCTACCACTACTGCTCTCGGCTGGTCCCAGGTCAGTCTCTGGGTGGCCATACTGTGAACTTGAGGCCAGTTTAGACTTTGATGGGGCTTTTGCTGCCTTATTCTTTTTATTTTCTGAGCCATTAGTTTGCTACTCATGCTTATTTGTACTTGCAAGTAGTACACTACTACTAATGGAGCTGACCCCCCCCAAACCACGATCTCTGAAAATGGACGAAACCAAAAAAAAAGAAGGTTCAGTTTTATGTGACTTTTTTTTTAAATGTAAGAAGGGTTATAAATATATTAATTTAATATTATATTCTGTTTAAAACAATTCCAATAACAAACTGTAGAAAACAACCAATTCATACATTCTACTTTGCACTGGGTGTGACGAGGATGGATAGGATTAGAAATGAGTACATCAGAGGGTCGGCTCAGGTTGGACGGTTGGGAGACAAAGTCAGAGAGGCGAGATTGCGCTGGTTTGGACATGTGCAGAGGAGAGATGCTGGGTATATTGGGAGAAGGATGCTAAGGATAGAGCTGCCAGGGAAGAGGAAAAGAGGAAGGCCTAAGCGAAGGTTTATGGATGTGGTGAGAGAGGACATGCAGGTGATGGGGGTGACAGAGCAAGATGGAGAGGACAGAAAGATATGGAAGAAGATGATCTGCTGTGGCAACCCCTAAAGGGAGCAGCCGAAAGAAGAAAACTATGAATGTGTTGTTACTGTATTGTACTTGAGTAATGAACAAGAGAATGATCAATGACAGAGTTCTCATTCACCAATGATGATTTAGATCTCACTAGAAAGAATCACAAATCAGATGGGCGATACTTACACATGTCAGTCAGTCAGTCACTCTCTAACCCGCTTATTCCTGAACAGAGTTGTGGGGGTCTGCTGGAGCCTATCCCAGCTAGCATAGACTGCAAAACAGGGAACAAACCCTGGACAGTGCGCCAGTCCATCACAGGGTGAACACACACACGCACCCAAACCACACACTAGGGGAAATTTAGGATCACCAGTCCACTTAACTTGCATGTCTTTGGACTGTGGGAGGAAACCGGAGCACCCAGAAAGGTGGAGCACTTTAATAAATCTAACCGAAAGTGGCTGATGGCATCATGCATGCGCTTTATCACTCCCGTTGCACTCTGCTGAATCTATTCATTTGTGCTCATGATTCACTGAAAGGGTCGTTCAAGAAGAATGAATCATTTGCGAATTGCCCATTACTAATAAAAAAATGTGCATCACAGGTATGTTGTAAATGAGAACTTGTATCACCCAAAGAGTTAGCTTGAATTGTTTTATTCTGAGGTAATTGTAATATGTATGTTACGTACTGAAGGAAACACTTCAATTTAATGTTAATGATGATATAATTTTAATTTCTGACTGCATTAATTTTGCTGATGCAAGCCATTCATTGTTCTAGGCTATTTTCTTAATGAATAAATAATTGGCAGCTCAGCTGCCAGTCATTTAACCGTTAAATTACAGCCACATTTTTTAGTACATAGAAATGCAACAACTATCCATAAATGTTACTTGCATATTAAAACATTTTATTGTTATTGGCAGCTAAATTTTCGCTTAAATATGACTATAAGATATTTATTTTAAACCATTCATTGTATTACATTTTTTTACTGTGAAAATAAACAGTTCATTTAATGGATTTGTTAAAGGGTGGACCAATCTCCTGTTGGGAATACTTTTAACATCAGGAAAATTTAGTGTTATATGGAGAAAATGCTTCTGGGGGGTAAGCATCCATCCATCCATTTTCTAACCTGCTAAATCCGAACACAGGGTCACGGGGGTCTGCTAGAGCCAATCCCAGCCAACACAAGGTGCAAGGCAGGAACCAATCTCAGGCAGGGTGCCAACCCATCGCAGGACACACACACACACACCAAGCACACACTAGGGAAAATTTAGAATCGCCAATGCACCTAACCTGCATGTCTTTGGACTGTGTGAGGAAACCCACGCAGACAAGTGAACCCGGGTCGTCTAACTGCGAGGCAGCAGCGCTACCCACTGCGCCACCGCACACACCAGGTTGTGTGGTTCCTCGTAGAGCCATTGCTTGGTAAAGAATCATTTCATTCTGGAAGCACAAGAGATGTGCTACTTGGGCTTTGAAAAGTTTCCCAATATGTGGACAAAACAGAAATCTTTAATGTATGTTAGGCTACCTAGTAGGATAGTAACAGATCATGGAAACCTGATCTTAGTCCGTGTGATTGAATGCAGACCTTTTAAAATCAGGCACCCACTGGTATTTCACAATCTGCTCCCATCTGTTCATTGTGATTTATGGATTGTATTACAGATCTAAACAAAAGGTTCTTTCTGGAACCTTCACTTGGATGGTTCTTTTAGAAATCAAAAACGGTTCCACTGTGGCGTCACTCTGAAGTCACTCTTAGACAGGTAGCATGGCTATTAATAGCATAAACTTTTTTCTTTTGTTCTGCATGAAAACACTAGATTACATTTTTTTTCTTGGCCATCACTACAAACTACACACGGTAAGTAACATATAAATAAAACATCACTTTCGGGTGGAGTATTCCTCTAAGCTCAAAATGAACTGTCATTATGTCAAGGAAAAGAATAAAATTTCTGTATGCTCTTGTGATGTTGGGTGAGCAAAAAGTTTGGTAGTGTATGAAAAAAAAATGATCATAAATCAGCTTCTACAACCATAGAATTCAGAAAAAAAAAATACATTTGCTAACAAGTCTTTAACTTTCTTTCTAACTGTACAAAGGTGTTGGGTCCACCTTGGGAAGCAATGCAACAAAAGGGACAGTTCTGTATCCAAAATGTCATATCTTACTCAAGTATAGGAGTGTCACATTCATTAAATTTGTTTATGTGAAGTTAGATCAACCTAACACAACCATGTATTGTGAAAATGTGTGTATCATTTTTGAGTATGAAAAGGTGTTCATTTTGAGTAAGGTTAACAAAAGACAGTTGAACATTAAGAACGGTCCCCGAGTCAGATTATACTTCTGTTTAAAAGAAAATATTCTGATGGGTTTGTTTCAGCATCAGTTAATTGTATCGATAGATGAATATGAAAGGTACTATATAGTTGAAAGATAGACAGATAGAAATGGAAGGCACTATCTACAAATTTGGTTTATAGGTAGACATGAGAGGTACAATTTAAGAGATAGATAGATAGTGTGATAGACGGCCTGGGGACCGTGCCCTACTGGGAGGCCTGGAGAAGCAAGGGACCGGGAGAGGGGCAATTCCTACCCCGGGACACGAGAGGTCAGTGACCCCTGGGTTGCACCGGGGCCATGGGGTTGGAGCTTAGAAGCTCAACCCTGCTGAGGCCTGTGACCACCGACAGGGGGCGCCTGGACAGCTCTGGAGCCTTGGCATGCAGCACTTACGCTACACCCAGTATAAAAGAGGCCGCCTCACTCCATTCAAAGAGCCGGAGTTGGGAGGCAGAGGACAGAGCTTGCGAATGGAGGAGTGAGGGTGGCAGTAAAAAGAAAGGAAAAGAGAAAGGAAGGACTGAGCATTGTGAGTTGGAGCATTGTGTGGTGCTGTAAAACAAAGTGTGTATGTTTTGGACTTCTGGCTGTCTCAATGTCTGTCTGTGTCCGGGCTTATTTCACAATAGATATAAAGGGCACTATATGATAGATAGATAGATAGATAGATAGATAGATAGATAGATAGGTGCCCACACACTATGGTCTGAACACACACACCAGAATAGATAGATAGATAGATAGATAGATAGATAGATAGATAGATAGATAGATAGATAGATAGATAGATAGATAGATAGATAGATAGATGCCCACACACTATGGTCTGAACACACACCAGAATAACTAAAAAGGTAGAAAATTTAAAAAGAAAGAACTCTTCTGACATGGCAGTCCCAGTCCCAGTTAGATGCTGTACAGGTGTATTGCTGTTGGTATAAAGGACCACCATAGCATTTCTTGACACACTTCTGCTGAATAATTCATTGTCTGAAAGTCCTCAGTGTTGGTGTGTCAAAGAGAGAATGTGTAGCGTTGTTCATAATGGCACTCGGTTTTGTTTTCATTCTCTCCTTCTCTACGACCTCCAGGGGATCCAGAGTGTGTCTCATAACCGAGCATGCCCTTTTAATTAGCTTGTTATTTCAGTGGGCCTCTCTTGAAGTGATGTCACCAGCCCAGCACACCACACTGCACTGGCCATCACAGAGTTGTAGAAGATGTGAAGGATGCCACTTCCCACATTAACGGAATGCCATCTCCTAAGGCAGCACAGCCAGTGCTGCTTTTTCTTCAGTAGTTCCTCTGTGTCATAAAACCAGTCCAACCTGTCATTAATGTGGACCCCCAAGCACTTGTAGGAGTGGACCACTTGTACATGTGACATCTAAGGGATTTGTATCAATATAACCAGAAGGGCTCCATAATACCAGCAAACGAGATCATTTTAACTTAAATTAACCTAAATGAGATCTATACAGTAAACATCGCATTGAGTTCTTTTAGTTCACCATTCAAGAACTGAGCTAGTACTCAATCAGTCCAGTATTCACTCATTTAATTATAATGATTTTATCAATTAAATAATTCACTGGTCATCCACTAAATTGATTTTTAATTCCTGGAGCAGATATGTCTTCTAGTACAGTTTATACTTTTTACATAAGATATTAAAAACATTGTTAAAAAATTAAGCAGAATGTCTCCCATAGTGGATAAAATTTCAAACAGCAGCACACCTGTAGAACTCGGGGCTATTGTGGGGTTCCTTGGTGTCTTTGTTATTTGTTAGTCCTGTGCTCTGGAATGATATCCACTATCAAAGACGCTATTTAAATTGAATAGACGTATAAGAGACGTATCGTTCTTTTTCAGAAGTGCAATGGCGCAGACTGTGGCTGCTACCTGGTGCCACATTGTAATCCCCTTCAGGTCGTCTGTGTTAAGTGACGAATGCTCATTAAAGTTTAATGTGGCACCTGCCAGGAGTGATCAAGTTTAGCTTCTCCCCTAATGATAAACTGTGTGCAGTCCAAGATACTGCTGAGGCAGCAGTACCCACTTAACAGGAAAGAAGACGGACCACGGAAGAAAAAAATAGGCCATTTCCACAGCAGTGTGATCAATAAAACTGCAGACGTGTAACCTGATATGAGACCATGCAACAACAGGATACATCCAAGGAGCTTTAAAGGTTACTGCGTTCATGGAAAGGATGAAAGCGGAAAGGACAGTGCTGATGGTGAGCAGAAAGACCTGAAACATGAGCCGAGCCCACCGTCAGGGCTTCCACAGAGTAAAATCCTATCCTGCTCAGCCGCAGGGCTTGACATTGACTCCCTCAGTGGCGGGAGGCCTGGTATTCCAGTGGGATTTCACCTGAGTGACCAGGCCCCTAGCAGCACGGCTCAGCTAGGCCACATCTCATCAGAAACCCACTGGAGGAGATTCTTAGTTGAGGCTCACTGGCTCAATGGCCGTCCAGAGGAATGGAAAGAGCCGTCTCCGTCGGCATTGCCAGCAAGGTCTTTGGGTGTAGATGCCGCTTCTGAAGATAAGACCAGGGTCCCTGTGGAAGATAAAGTTTTACTTCAGGAAGGTGAGAATATAATCTAGGTGGCAATCTGGCATTTGTGTGTACTGTGCAAAGAGTTACTCATTTTATGACGTGAGTTCACTGTAAAAAAATCCTTTCAAGTTGAAATTGACAGCAGTGCTCTAAATGCAATATTTTAACAACATTATGAGATCCATCTCACATAAACTTTAAAATTGCCAGCAAAATATTCTATAAAACATGAGGGAGATAGTATTTAATAAACCCATGTTGCATATTTTTAGAAAGTCACTGCACTACACTGGGGGAGTTCTTAAGGACTGGAAATTTGCAAATACTATCCTGTTATATAAAAAGGGTGACTAGGCCGATCCAAGTATCTATGGGCCAGTAAGCTTAATGTGCATGACAGGAAAATTAATGGGAGGAATTATCCAAGAAAACATGGCAGGTACTGGGGCTTTAGGGAACAGTCAACATGAGTTCAGACGAGGGAGGTCGTGTTTCACTAATATGCTGGAATTCTTTGAGGAAGCAACAAAAGGGTACAACCAGAGTGGAGCAGATGATATTATTTATCTTGACTTTCATTAAGCATTTGATAAAGTGCCACATGAAAGGGTGGGCCTCAAACTGAAAGAAGTGTTACATGTAGGTGGGTGTGCAGAATTGGCTCAGACACAGAAAGCAGAGGGTGATGTTAACAGTGGTGTCCAACAGGGGTCAGTGCTGAGGCTGCTTCTGTTTTTAATAGTTATAAATGATTTGAATTGGAATGTAAGGTGGGTTGGCACCCTGCCCAGGATTGGTTCCCTGCCTTGTGCCCTGTGTTGGCTGGGATTAGCTCGAGCAGACCCCCGTGACCCTGTGTTCGGATTCAGCGGGTTGGAAAATGGATGGATGGATGTAAGTAACAAGGGGGCAGCATGGTGGCAAAGTGGGTGGCGCTGCTGCCTCGCAGTTAGGATACCAGGGTTCGCTTCCCGGGTCCTCCCTGCATAGAGTTTGCATGTTCTCCCCATGTCTGTGTGGGCTTCCTCCCACAGTCCAAAGACATGCAGGTTAAGTGCATTGGCGATACTAAATTGTCCTTGGTGTGTGGGTGTGTGCCCTGTGGTGGGCCGGCGCCCTGCCTGGGGATTTGTTCCTGCCTTGCGCCCTGTGCTGGCTGGGATTGGCTCCATCAGACCCCTGTGACCCTGTTTTGGGATATAGCGGGTAGAATAATGGATGGATATAAGTAACAAGCTGGTCAAGTTTGCCGATGATACCAAGTTAGGTGGATTGACCGATAATCTCAAATCTGTTAAATCATTACAGAGAGACTTGGACAGCAGATAAGCTTGGGCAGATTTTTGGGAAATTTATGGAGGTTAATGTAAAGGATTCCACATAGGAAGTAAAAATGTTACATTTAAATACACAATGGGCGATCGGAAAATCAAAAGGACACCTTATGAGAAGGATATAAGAGTCATAGTGGGCCTGACACAATCAACTGCCAGACAGTGTTCAGAAGCGATTAAGAAGGCTAACAGCATGTCAGGTTATATAGCGCCTTAATGTGTAGAGTACAAGTCCAAGGAGGTTCTGCTCAAGTTTTATAACACACTGGTGAGGCCTCATCTGGAGTTCTGTGTGCAGTTTGGGTCTGCAGGCTACAAAAAGTACAAAGTTAGCACTAGAAAACATCCAGAGAAGAGCAACGAGGCTGATTCCAGGGCTACAGGGGACGAATTATGATGAAAGCACTTTGAGCTACGTTGCTTGTATGAAAATGTGCTATATAAATAAATGTTGTTGTTGAAAGATTAAAAGAGTTGAGCCTTTACAGTTTAACCAAAGCAGAGACATGATTGAAGCGTTTAAAATGATGAAGGGAATTAGTGCAGTGGATCGAGATGGTGACTTACAAATGAGCTCATGAAGAACACGGGGACACAGTTGGAAACTTGTTATGGGTGAATTTAGCACAAACATTAGGAAGTTTTTCTTTATACAGAAAGTCATAGACACTTGGAATAAGTGACCAAGTAGTATGGCGGACAGGAGGACTTGAGGGTACAAAATCAACATTATCCAAAACTGATCATTTTTCATTTGTTATTGATAATTCCTCTGTCTCCCCTTCCCCACAGTTGTCACCCTTGACAGTACTTTATCTTTTCAGTCCCACACCAATAACATCTCCCGGTCTGCCTATTTCCACTTGCGTCACATTAATCGTATTCGCCCCCTCTCCCTCACTCCCCACACCACTGCTATCCTTGTTCATAGCCTTGTCACTTCTCCTCTGGATTATTGCAATTCCCAGTTCTTTGGTCTTTCTTGCAAATCTTTTTATAAGCTTCAACTGGTCCAGAATTCAGCTGCCCGCATCATTACTAGAACCCCCTCTCTTCACCATATCACTCCCGTTTTGCAGCAGCTTCATTGGCTTCCAGTTAAGTTCCGCATTCAATTCAAAATTCTCCTGTTAACTTTTAAGGCTCTCCACAACCTCGCCCCTCCATATCTGTCTGACCTCCTCCATGTTGCCTTTCCCTTCCGTACCCTTAGATCCTTTTCCTCCATCCACTTGACTGTCCCCTTTGTCCGTCTTACCACCATGGGGAGCAGAGCATTCAGTTGCTCTGCTCCCCAGCTCTGGAACTCACTGCCATCTGAGCTTAGAAATATTGAATCATTCTCACTTTTCAAATCTAAACTTAAAACTCATTTGTTTAAGACTGCTTTTCCTCTTTGATTACAATTGCTCTGTCTGATTTTAATTTTTGTATTTTAGTTTTGTTTATAAACTGTTTTGTATCTATTGTTCGGTGTCCTTGAGTTGTTTAGAAAGGTGCCTACAAAATAAATGTATTATTATTATTATTTATTAAAACTTGACTTGATGTTATTTTGGAAGAATTAAACAGATAGAACTGGTGAGCTTTGTTGCGCTGAATGGCCTGTTCTCATCAAAATATTTTCTAATGTTCTAATAGAAAACAATCCATCCATTCTGTAAGGTCATTCCAAGCAGTAGGATTAAAGAGCAAGTCAGCAAACCAGATTATCATTTACGAGGGATGTTCAAAAAGTTTCCGCTCTTTAATATTTTCGTTGGAAACGGTGAAAGCGGGAGGAGTGGTGATTGAGCATTAAAAACTTGGTACGACGCTGGGAAAATTGCATCGCAAAGGAAAGTGACTATGCAGAAAAGTGATGTCATTTGTTTTTGAAATCCTTAATAAACAGAGTTAAAAAAAAGTGTGGAAACATTTTGAACGTCCCTCGTATCAAGATCTGTTAATGAATTTTAAGGCATCTTCAGTTGCATTTTGGGTGATTTTGAAATGAGTTATAGATATCCAGTAATGTGTCAATTTCAAGATAGGTTAAATACATTTCCAGATCTCTTACATGCATTTCAAGATATCTTATAATGACAACCTAGTCTTTCTAAGATATCCAACAAGCGTTTTAAGATATCTCACTGTATTTCAAGATTTTTTTGACGTAAGAGTCCTTGCATTTTGAGAGATTATAATAATAATTCTTTACATTGATATGGTGCTTTTTTCACTACTCAAAGCGCTTTTCATAGTGAGTGAGGAGCCACTTCAACCACCACTAATGTTGTCATCCACCTGAATGCTGTGACGGCAGCCACCCATGAGGTGGTGAAGTGGTGAGACAGCCAATTAGAGACATGAGATGATTAGAGGACCAGAATGACTAGGCCATTGTGGGCAATTTAGCCAGGACATCGGGGTACACCCGGCCCTTTATCAAGGATGCCCAGGGATCTTTTATGACCACACAGAGTCAGGACCTCAGATTTACATCTCATCTGAAGAACAGATCTCAGATACACTTCCAGATACCTTATAATAGCACAGTAAGATGCTTTAAGATACCTATTTTTGAATTTAAGACATATCAAAAAGGCTTTCTGTAAAATCCTGTATATTTAGTAGGACTGCCTATTCCTTCAGGATATCATGGAATGCATGTGAGACACCTGAAAATGGTCTAGCGATCATGTCAAAATACCTGTCAACATATCTGAGTATGATTTTGGCATATCAAAATACAACTGAAATATTCAGATGTCTCCAAAAAGCTTCCTGTCCATTTTAAGATAGGAGTCTTACTAAAAAATATAAGTTTTACAGAAAGATATTTGCATAGGGCATCACGGTGGTGCAGTAGTAGCGTTGTTGCTTGGCAGTAAGGAGAACAGGCTTGGCACCCCATGTCCTCCCTATGTGGAGTTTGCATGTTCTCCCTGTGTCTGCATGGATGTCCTCCCACTATCCAAAGACATGCAGGTTAGGTGAATTGGCAACGCTAAATTGGGTCTTGTGTGTGTTTGCCGTACGATGGACTGGCACCCTGTCCAGGGTTTGCTCCTGCCTTGCACCCTATGCATGCTGGGATAGGCTCCAGCCCCCTTGTGACCCTGGTCTGGAGTAAGTGGGTTAGAAAATTACATAACCTACTGTGTAAATATTGATCTACTACTACGGGCCTTACTTGTACATTCATGTTAAGTGACAATAAAAGCAACTTGACTTGACATGGATTATGAGACACAAGTAATGGCAAAAATTGTTTGTGCTGTCCAGTGCTTGGTCACCATTGGGTCCCATTCAATCAGTAACTTTGTTATTTCCTTTCTCCACAAAAAGATAAGATTAATTTTTTTTGGCCAACTCTACACACTACATGGAGTAAATAACATAAAAAAGGTTATTTTTGGGTGGGGTATTCCTTTAATGCAGTACAAGGATTTTCAATCTTGCAGATTAAGGGTGTCTTTGATGATCACACAGTCATTGATGAAGAAGAAAACATTCGGCTTTTGGTAACAGGTTTGGCATTTTAACATCATGGGGCCCACACCTCCTGCACACGTGTTACACTGCTACCGATTATCTACAAATAGTCAAATGAAATGGTGAAATATGCATGGGGTATTAAGATAGGTTCGAAATTTACTAAAAAATCTGAAAGGGGACAATAACTAAGATACTTTAAAAAAAAAAAATCTTTTTTGCAGGTTGCCACTCTTGTCAGACCGCACAGAAAAAACAGCAGCTGTCTAAGGTACGTTTCAATTTTATGGGGTCTGTATCCCCATTTAATTAGTATTGTAGTTTTGATACAGTAATAGTAAATATACTTATGGGATGATCATTTTTTTTCACTTGTCAAAGTGTGGAGGGTGCATCAGATGTGCAATGAAACTTACAAACATCCACCCATCCCGGGACTTTCAAACCCAATTGACTGTCCTCTGGCAATATAATCAAACAGCAAAATTTGCCAAATTTTAGGGCCTGAATTTCATTTGTGGGTGATGGGGGAGTATTGTATTAGTATTGTATGAGGAAGTCGGGAGTAGCAGAGAAGAGTTGTACAGGATACTGTATGTAGAAGGGACGTGTGACAGTGGTGAGGTCTGCGGTAGGAATGACGGATGCATTCAAGTTGGAGGTGGGATTACATCAGGGATCGGCTCTGAGCCCTTTCTTATTTGCAATAGTGATGGACAGGTTGACAGACGAGATTAGACAGGAGTCCCCATGGACTATGATGTTTGCTGATGACATTATGATCTGTAGCGATAGTAAGGAGCAGGTTGAGGAGACCCTGGAGAGGTGGAGATATGCTCTAGAGAGGAGAGGAATGAAGGTCAGTAGGAACAAGACAGAATACATGTGTGTAAATGAGAGGGAGGTCAGTGGAATGGTGAGCATGCAGGGAGTAGAGTTGGTGAAGGTGGATGAGTTTAAATACTTGGGATCAACAGTACAGAGTAATGGGGATTGTGGAAGAGAAGTGACAAAGAGAGTGCAGGCAGGGTGGAATGGGTGGAGAAGAGTGTCAGGAGTGATTTGTGACAGACGGATATCAGCAAGAGTGAAAGGGAAGGTCTACAGGATGGTAGTGAGACCAGCTATGTTATATGGGTTGGAGACGGTGGCACTGACCAGAAAGCAGGAGACAGAGCTGGAGGTGGCAAAGTTAAAGATGCTAAGATTTGCACTGGGGGTGACGAGGATGGACAGGATTAGAACTGAAGACATTAGAGGGTCAGCTCAAGCTGGACGGTTGGGAGACAAAGTCAGAGAGGCGAGATTGCGTTGGTTTGGACATGTGCAGAGGAGACATGTTGGGTATATTGGGAGAAGGATGCTAAGGATAGAGCTGCCAGGTAAGAGGAAAAGAGGAAGGCCTAAGAGAAGGTTTATAGATGTGGTGAGAGAGGACATGCAGGTGATGGGTGTAACAGAACAAGATGACGAGGACAGAAAAATATGGAAGAAGAGGAAGAAGGGGGAGTAGCTTCCCCCAGTGTAACAAAAATGGGAGGAGTTATTGGCCTGGGGGGTGTATTTTAAAGGCTTGGGGGGATTTCAGTGAAGGAGTAATTTCATCGTCATGGACGTTCTAAGTTATCTTATTATATGTAGTGCCACAGATGACACGGGTTGGCTGGCATCCTGGCTGGGGTAGAGTTTTCTTTACTTGATTGGGAAGCCTTTATAAGGGAAGGTCATGGAAGGGTGGGCATCCCAGCCGGGGAGCCATAAGAACAGAAGGATAGAGGCAGACTGCTTCACGGGGCCATGTTTTAGCCCAGTACACTGGAAGGCAGCATCCCTCTGTTGGAGTTGCCATTTGTACACCTGCACAGCAACATGGGAGCTGTAGTCCTGATGGGCAGCCCTATTGGGGTATTTAGGGAGGACCTCTCCAGCAGTGCCAGTCCAAGTCCATTTGAAGCTCTATGGGGGGTGGACAGACATTGCCACTCATTGTCCATAGTGGAGAGTCAGTATTATTACACTTCATTGACCTTTGGGGGGGGATTAGGAATTTTTGTCTGTGTTCAGAGGAAGCACCCCTTCAGGAGGACAAACGGCTCTCCTTTGAGTATATACCACAGACTTTAAGGATCTGTGCCCCTTGGTGTACGAAGCATTCAAACTTTAACTTTTATAAATGGCACCCAGTTGGTAACAGTGCCCACTCAATATCATCAGAATTTTATTACCTAATCCCCCTCGGTGCCCAGAGCATGTGCCCCTTTGAGTATATACTGTACTGCAGACTTTAAGGATCACGTGCCCCTTGGTGTACCAAGCGTGCACACTTTAACTTTTATGAATGGCTCCCAGTGGGAAACAGTCCCCACTCAGTATCATCACAGTTCAATGATCTGTCCCCCTTGGTGTCTGAAGCACGCACCCTTTCAGTAGCACAAACAGTGCCCCTTTGTTATATACCACAGACTTTAAGTAGTATATGCCCCTTGATGTATGGAGTGTGCGCACTTCTACTTTCATAAACAACGCCCCCACCGTATCACTAGAGTTTGATGACTGTTGGTCCCTCTCAGTGTCTGAAGCACACTCCCCTTAAGTAGCACAAACCGCGCTCCTTTGATATATACTACAGACTTTAAGTAGCACGTGCCCCTTGGTGTATGGCGCATGCTCACTTTTACTTGTATAAATGGCTCCCACTGGGTAACAGAGCCCACTCAGTATCACTAGAGTTTCCCTCTCAGTCTCTGGAACACGCTCCCCTACAGTAGCGCAAACGGTACCCCTTTGTGTATATACTGCAGAGTTTAAGGAGCACATGGCTCTTGGTGTATGGCATTGTGCGCACTTTTACTTTCATAAACAATGCCTGCTCAGTATCATTAATAGAGTTTTTTGACTGTTGGTCCCTCTCACTGTCTGGAGCACGCACCCCTTCAGTAGCACAAACCTTTGATATATACTACAGACTTTAAGTAGCACGTGCCCCGTGTTGTATGATGCATGCTCACTTTTACTTGTATAAATGGCTCCCAGTGGGTAACAGAGCCAACTTAGTTATAATTAGAGTCTGAGGACTGTTGGTCTCTCAGTGTCCAGAGGGATGCGCCCCTTCAGTAGCACAAACGGTGCCCCTTTGTGTATATACCACAGACTTTAAGTAGTACGACATTGTGCACACTTTTACTTTCATAAACAGGCCCACTCAGTATTGTTAGACTTTGATGACTGTTGGTCCCTCTTATTGTCTGGAACATGCGCCCCTTCAGTAGCACAAACGGTGCCCCTTTGTGTATCTACCGCGGAGTTTAAGGAGCACATGCCCCTTGATGGACAGGCATCATCTCAAAGATCAATAAATAAATAATTCATAAAAACATTCTCATTCTCTCTCTCTCTTCCCCAATGCTGCTCTTGCTCTCTTCCTCCATTTCTTTCATTTCTTCTTTTCCATCTCTCTCTTCTTCTGTATCGACTCGTACTTATATGGCTCCGTGGGTGCAGCATCTCAATCACGCACCACAGGAAGCTGATGAAGCAATTGAGAAAGATCACACCCTCACATGCAGGTGCGTCTCGACCCAATTACGTATCTTTTGCATGTGAGAGGAAAACTGGAGAACCTGGAGAAATGCACAAAGGAACACAGCAACAGGGGTGGGATTTGAACCCTGAATCATGAATCAATAAAGCAGCAGCATTAACTACCACACCACCCATAATGGAAAGGGGCTATAGGACAAAAGGTTTGATAGGCAGTACCACCCCCTATTGGCCAAATGCTGGACTGTAACACAGGGCTCTCTGTTTAATCCTCACCTCTGACCAGCCCTTAGGAATTCACTTAACCGACTGCTGATCCAAGTTTTAGAGCATGGGAACGATTATACTCTTCATTTCGATGTAGTAAATTACTCTCAGCAAAATAATCACTTGGAAATGTGAAGGACCCTCACCTAATATGATACTAAAACTGATATCTGCTGTTTTGTTTTCTGTTTTACTCTGCACCATTAGGTTTCTGAAGAAACAAACTCACCTTGTCCAAGATGTCCAAAGTGCAAATCGGTCACAGTGAAAATATTCAAGAAGAGAACTCTGGAGAACCCAACTGAGCTGAAGACAGTTTTGTCACCTCCTTCATCCAAGCCACCTGCAAGGATCCGATTTCCATCCTTAAAATTCAAAGTGTGCCCTCTGAGCAGAGTCTCAGCTCTTGGCCAAGAAATCATCCAGAACCTATGTTCACTTTGTGCTGCCTGGCAGAATCACGCATGCTGTCACCATTATTACCTCATAGCGGCTATTTGTTGGCTGACCTGCATTGTAATGGTGGTTTTGATTCTTATCACGAGCATAATATTGCGATAAATTGTTAACATTTTTAACATTAAATATTGCAATGACCACCTGAAAGACAACTCTATTAAAGGGGAACATTAAGATTGATTATTTTTCTTTAAATGGCAAGAGGGTGTCTACTTTTATAAACTTCCTCAGTGGAATGAGAAAAAAAAAATCATGTAAAACAAGAAATAAAGGCAAAGTCTTAAAATATTAAAAATCTTAAAAAATTAAATCTCTCTATTATAATAAAAAAAATCCTGGGACGAGACGAGACTTTTTAGTCTGAGATGAGACGTGACTTTTTCAGAGAGATACTTTCAAGTCCCGTGAGACAATACTTTGTGCCAAGAGATTTAACCAGGCCCGGGGCCGGAAATAAAACAAAGAGTAGATGACAAAGTAGAACGTCGTAAAGAATTCAAAAACGCTGATGCGATACACATGCAGAGCAGGTTAGAGATAATGGAAGTACAAAATTGGAAAGTCTCAAAAAAATGATAGTAAAGATCACATTAGCGCAAACAAACTGAAATTATTACTTGGTGGAATATACAGAACAGCGAAAAGAGATTGAATATATTGTTCAGATTTAAACTTTATGTCGGAGTATTGTAGATCGTCTAATTCGTGTTGCCATCAGGGAAAAGTAGTGTTTCTTCCCAGTGAAGAGGCGTATCCGTGAGAATTAAAAGATTTGTTGTTTGGTGAAAGAGAAATCCCGCAAGTGAAATCATTTCTCATTTGTGTGAATGTTGTCAGACACATTTCTTGTAGAGAAAAAGAAACGGTATTCACTCACGGGCAGTTATACATTGTGTTGTCACGATGTACTTCCAAACACAAAATCAAAATTCAATGCGATATTGATGAAAAGGTAAAAGTGAAAAGAGGTAGAATATATGGACATAGGTGATATGACAGAAGTGTGCCTCCTGAAATGCAGATCACACAGTATCGCAGCAGCAACAAGCCAGCAGCTGATCGAGCAAAGAGGAGGTAAATAAATAAATAAATAAATAAAACTACCCATTGTATCAACGTTTAAGAGGGGGTTTAGGAGGAGCAACCACTTCTCCTTGGGGTGCATTTTTGAGCAAAGTGATCAGGGGGCAAAGCCCCCTTGTAATTCTTAAATGAAATTATCCAATAGGAGCCCCGAGCCCAAACCTTAAACACCGTGATCGAAACTCTCTAAAAGTTTGACAGCATGCCACCCACCCCAGTGTATCTTACATTTTGCTGTCTTAACCTGCCACTGCAAAGGTTATTGAATTGACTTTTTGATAAATGTTTCAAAACCACTATGGGATGTTAAGGCACATTGGTTCTGTCATAAATCAATTTATAAAATGGGTCGAGTAAAAGGGTACACCATTTTCGTCTGGCTAATGACACGGACAGGGAAAAGTATTCTTACTGAGGCTCCTAGAAAGCTAATATCAAGGAGGCATTTGAAGGAAGAAAGCACACTTGCTACAGCTGCTTGGCATGTTAATCCAAATGGCATACAAGACAACTGTATCCATATTTAGACAACCCTGGTGCTAGCAATGCAAGGACTTGGTGCCGCACAGCTAACTGAGTGGTGCCAGCTGAGCTGCTAAACCTTATTTAGAGTCTAATACCCTAACAGATATGCCAGACTGCAAAAAGGTTTATGAAAAAGAGGAATATCGGCAATATGGCTACTCACGCCATTACTAAGACATAGTATTTATATAACTAAGTGACCGTCTCTAGAAGGAAGAAGGTGTGGGGTGTGTGTGGGAATGACATTTCACATAGAATAGTCATCAATTGTGAGAAAGCACAGGACAGGATATCAAGCTGTTAAGGTGTGGTGGTTTGTGGACTTCTCTAGCACAATGAAAACATGCCTGCAGTGTCATTTTATTTCCTTCAAACAGAAATTCCTCTGTGATTAGTCAGGTCAGGTCAGGTTGGGGAGCACGCACTGATATAGCACCCACCACACAACGAAACAGTTCAAGATCCCAGTTGGCAACCCCCCAAGCAGACACACTGTCCAGTCCCACCCCCTCGAAATGACCATCTATCTGCCACAGCCAGGTGTTACGTGGACGTCCCCTTGGCCTTGTCCAGCCACTCGGGTCCTCAACAATGAGGGTCCTGTGAGTCGGTTCACCCTTGGGGAATCATGCCAAATGGCCGTAGTGCCATAACTGACCTGCCCTCACAGTGCAGGTAATGTGCCTCATTCGGTACTCCATGAGCAACTGCTCATTCGACACAAAGTCAAACCAGTGGTACCCAAGGATTCTCCGAAGAGACACAGTACCGAAGGAGTCCAGTCTTCATCTCAGGTCACTGGATAGCATCCTTGTCTCGCAAACATATAGCAAAACAAGGAGCACCAGGACTCTAAAGACTTGGACCTTTGTCCTCTTGCAGAGATATCTGGAGCGTCACACACCCTTTTCCAGTGACCTCATGACCCCCGGATGCTCTTCCAATCCGTCTATTGACTTCATAGAAATGTAAAGTAATGTAATGAAAATGTTTTATTTGTGGAACCTTACTGCACACTTTTAATAATGTGGTCATTTTCCACATAAGTTTCTAAAGTCAGGGCTAAGACTAAATAATTCAAAACTCTGTTCTGTGTTGCATGCAATTCCAAGGCCTGCCCATGGCTGTTCATTGCTCATTTCCTAATGCTCAAGTCAGAATTTCTTTTTTTTTTTTTTTTGCATAAACAGTAATGTATATTACTGGAGAGATTTGCTGGTACCCCTTCATGAAAAAAGAAGAACCCACAACTGTTCAATTTTAATAATGCTTTTCATTTCTCCTTTACCATATGTGCATGTTCACCTCCACCCTTGATGTTGTTTTTTATCTGCTTGCTCATGCCCACCACACCAACAAGTGCAGGAATCCACAGGAAACATCCATAAAGTCCCATCATTTTAATCCTAAATAGCACCCACCACACGATGAACCAACTCAGGTTAGGAATTAATGATGCCCACTGAACCATCCTATAACTCTGCTATACAAATCTTTTTGATATAAAACGACTGGACGGTATTTAAAAGAAAGAGAGAGAGAGAAAGGTTGGGAGCCTGCACTGATACAGCACGTCGCCGCATCCAGCACACGACGGACCACCTCAGGATCCCAGATTAGGACCCGAGTGCAGCCGTGCAATTTGTGACAACTCAGCACCAAACTAGTACAAATGGAGTGGGACAGCGCAAGTTTTTTTACTGTGGCTGGAGTGCCAATCCTGCCACCAACCTTCATACAATATACCTGGTTTAGCTTCTGAATAAACATTTGTCAAACTCTAAAATGTTGAATTGGAATCGGCTAATATTCAGCTGCCTCACCTCCTCCATCCACTGTAAAGCTAATACCACAGCTGCCATTTCACCTGTATACAGGGTGTCCATAAAGTCCGTGTGCAATTTAAAATAGTTGTAACTTTGTAAGTATATGTAATAGAAAGAATTCGTAAAAAAAGGATTAGAAAGCTTGATGTATCTAGTTTTTTTTGTCATTAGAAGTTTTACTTTTGCCGTATTTAGGGAACTGAAAATCCACATGAGTCTGTTAGACATGGAAGAGATTCTCCCAAAGTTAACGTGTGGTGTGCTTTGGGAAAAAAATCGAGTCATAGGGCCATTCTTTTTTGAAGGGCGTGTTGTTAATGGTGATAGTTATTTAGAAATGCTGCAAAATTACTTTATTCCCCAACTTGAACAATTAGGACTGATAGAGAATACAGTGTTTCAACAAGATGGTGCTCCTTGTCACTATGCTTTGCATGTTTGACAGTTTCTACATGAGAAATTCCCTAACAGATGGATTGGAAGAGGTGGACCATTTTCTTGGCCTCCACGTTTGCCAGATTTGACTCCATTGGATTTCTTTTTATGGGGACATGTGGAAATTAATGTTTATTCAACCAAACCTTGATCTTTAGAAGACTTGTAAGCAAGGATAACTGATGTGATTGCTTTTATTACTGAAAATCAGCTAGAAAATGTTTTCTGAGAACTACAGAATCGTATTACCCTTTGTATTAGTAATGATGGTGGACATGTTGAAAATTAACAAGAACAACAAAAAAATGTAAGTGTTTCTTCTTTCTAATCCTTTTTACAGAATCTTTCTGTCACATATACTTACAAAGTTACAACTATAGTGGAACCTCGGGTCACGACCGTAATTCGTTCCAGAACTCTGGTCGTAACCCGATTTGGCCATGACCCGAAGTAATTTCCCCCATAGGATTGTATGTAAATACAATTAATCCGTTCCGGACCTTACGAGATGTATGTAAATATATATAATTTTTAAGATTTTTAAGCGCAAAAATAGTTACTTATACCATAGAATGCACTGTGTAATAGTAAACTAAATGTTTACTTCTTCTTCTCTCGCTCGCTCACTCACTCACTCACTCACTCGCGCGCTCTCACTCCTTTGCGCGCGCTCTCTTGCGCTCGCTACACAGGGAATGCACAAGGAGAGACTGAACACGTACGGAAATCATCGGCGTGTACGAACCAGAAGGGAAACTGGCTTGTTCGTCACCCGAGTGTGTTGTCGTGAACAGATGCAAAAGTTTGGCAAACTTTTTGGTCGTAACCCGATTTGTACGTGGTCCGAGACATTCGTGACCCGAGGTTCCACTGTATTTTAAATTGCACACAGACTTTATGGACACCCTGTATACTGACAAATACTCATTTGTCCTTGCCTGCTTTGCTATATGAAAATCTGGCACCACAGATCCTACCAAATTTATTGGTATCCCTCCACGAAAAAAAGAAGAGCTAACAACTGTCTCTGAAATCACTTGAAACTGACCAAAGTAATTGGCACTCATCATTGTTTACACATATTCTGTATTTAACAAAAGTCAGACTTCAGAGTTTTGATTCAACAGAATATTTCAAACAATAACATAACTGAAAATGGCATGGCCAAAAAAATGGGACCCTTAACCTAATATTTTTGTTGCACAACCTTTAGAGTTTCCATTCACTGCACACAAGCGATTCCTGGAGCTCTCCATGAGTCTTCTGCCGCTGTCCACAGGTTGTTTGGCCCACTCATCCTGAGCAAACTGCTCCAGCTGGGTCAGGTCTGAAGGGGTCTGCCTGGTTCAGTTCTTTCCTTAGATGTTCACCATAGTTGATCTTTGGTAGCACTTTAGGTACTACCGGTACAAAAATGCATCTATTACTCATTTACTTTTATGTAACAAGACCTTAACAAAGGCTTCTTTGGGTTTCATAACGCTTACAAAGTATCACTAAAGTGTTATTTCATCTCTGCAATGTGACCGACTAACAAAATGTCACTTTGGAGTGGACACTAGGTGACTTAACTGAGACACATTTCTCTTGATATTACATATTTAGTATAAGGCCAGTGAATCCCTCATATTAACGAAGAATGTTGCCATCATGTCAATATGCCACCCTACAAATGAACGAATAACCAATCTATTAGAATTAGAATGCCTTTTATTGTCACTATACACATGTTCAATGAGATTAAAAGCAGCTCCTTTCAGTGCAGACATATATGTAGAACACAACAAGTAAATAAACAAATAAACAAATGGTGCAAAAAGTTGCAAAAAAAGTTCTGCGACGCTATATACAAATGGAAAGAATAATAACTAAATCGAGTTATTGCACATTATTTAAATACTGGAAAGAATAAATAACTATGGCACTATTGGGTTATTGCACATAATTTAAATATTGCACAATAATGATGATCATGTGCAGTGAGTAGTGGATGTTGGACCCTGAGAGTAATGATATTGTACAGTATACAGATATTACACAGTTATTATCAGTACCATTTAGATATTGGATATTGCACAGTTGATGGATAGAAGGAAGTCTAGGGGTTGGGGGGTTAGACTGTGTAGTCAGTGCATGTGCGAGTTTAGAATGGTTATGGCTTTTGGGAAAAAACTGTTCTTGAGTCTGTTTGTACTTGTTGTGATGCACCTGTAACGCTTCCCTGAGGGCAGCAGGTCAAACAGATCAGAGCCAGGGTGGGAGCTGTCCTTGATGATGTTTTTTGCTCTGCTGAGGCAGCGGGAGGTGTAAATGTCCATCAAGGAGGGGAAGAGGGCAGCCGATGATCTTCTGTGCTGCCTTTACTACTCACTGAAGCCTCTCCCTGTCTGCCATGGTGCAGCTGCCGTACCATACTGTGATACAATACGTCAGCAGGCTCTCAATGGACGAGCGGTAGAAGGTCAGTAAGCAGGCTGGAGTCCAGGTTGTGCTTTCTGAGGACCCTCAGGAAGTGTAACCACTGTTGAGCCTTCTTGATGACTGCTGTGATGTTGTCTGTCCAGGAGATGTCAGCGGAGATAAGGACGCCAAGAAACCGGAAGGTATGGACCCTCTTCACACACTCGCCGTTGATGTAAAGGGGGGCTAAGTCAGTGCTGTGCCTCCTGAAGTCGACAATGATCTCCTTGGTTTTCCTGGTGTTCAGAGCCAGATTGTTCTTTGAACACCAGGCTGCCAACTTCAGGACCTCCTCTCTGTAAGCTGCCTCGTCTCCCTTTGAGATGAGTCCGACCACTGCGGTGTCATCAGCAAACTTGACGATGAGGTTGTTGTTGTGGGCCGGACTGCAGTCGTGGGTGTAGAGACAGTACAGAAGGGGGCTCAGCACACAGCCTTGCAGGGTACCGGTGTTCAGTGTGAGAATGGAGGAGTGGTGGGGTCCGAGTCTCACAGTCTGGAGCCGGTTGGTAAGAAAGTCTTTTATCCAGACACATGCGAGAGGGGGGAGGCGAAGAGTAACCAGTTTGGTGATGAGAATATCAGGAATGATTGTATTAAAAGCTGAGCTGTAATCCACAAACAGCATCCGGACGTAGCTCTGCTGCTGCTCCAGATGGCTCACCACAGAGTGGAGAGCTACAGCAATGGCATCTTCTGTGGATCTGTTCGTGCGATATGCGAATCTATGGATGTTTTACACTGTAAGTGTCATGAAGCCCAAAAGAAGCCTTTGTTAAGGTCTTCTTACATCACAGTAAATGACAAATAGATGCATTGTTGCAGTACCCAAACTAAAGTGTTACCTGATCTTTTGTCACATTTGATTTGCTTTATTCAATGACATATCAAAGGCATGCAGGTAGGTATACAGGGGACAGTGGCTTTTCATGTCATCACTTTCCACCTCATTAACCGTGGTTCACCTCATTCTATCTACCTCACACAACTGTATTTGACTTGTCCATCACACACCTACCTGCACACTTACACTTTATACTTCTATTCTGTTTTTATACTTTATGCTGCCTCAGTTACTTATTATCTATCTGCTACTTGTTATTTATGTTTATCTTTATACAGTAATCCCTCCTCCATCGCGGGGGTTGCGTTCCAGAGCCACCCACGAAATAAGAAAATCCGCGAAGTAGAAACCATATGTTTATATGGTTATTTTTATATTGTCATGCTTGGGAACGTTATTCGAACACTGCAAACAAACATTTGTCTCTTTTTCAAAAGTTTAAACTGTGCTCCATGACAAGACAGAGATGACAGTTAAGTCTCACAATTAAAAGAATGCAAACATATCTTCCTCTTCAAAGGAAACAGAGAGGAAAGCAAACAAATCAATAGGGCTGTTTGGCTTTTAAGTATGCGAAGCACCGCGGTACAAAGCTGTTGAAGGCGGCAGCTCACACCCCCTCCGTCAGGAGCAGAGAGAGAGAGAGAGAGATAAAAAAATCAATACGTGCCCTTTGAGCTTTTAAGTATGCGAAGCACCGTGCAGCATGTCGCTTCACAAAGCAGCTGCACACAGAAGGTAGCAACGTGAAGATAATCTTTCAGCATTTTTAGATGAGCGTCCGTATCGTCTAGGTGTGCGAACAGCCCCCCCTGCTCACACCCCCTACGTCAGGATCAGAGGAAGTCAGCGCGAGAGAGAGAGAGAAAGTAAGTTGGGTAGCTTCTCAGCCATCTGCCAATAGCGTCCCTTGTATGAAATCAACTGGGCAAACCAACTGAGGAAGCATGTACCAGAAATTAAAAGACCCATTGTCCTCAGAAATCCGCGAACCAGCAAAAAATCCGCGATATATATTTAAATATGCTTACATATAAAATCCGCGATAGAGTGAAGCCGCGAAAGGCGAAGCGCGATATAGCGAGGGATCACTGTACGTTGGTTTTGGCATTTGGTGTGGATAGCAAAGAAAGAATTTCATTGTACAGGGAAACGTGTTTCCTTACTGTGCACATGACAATAAACTTTGAACTTGAACTTCAGGAGGCATACAGCACTTTTTTAACGAGCTGTAAGGGGGCCAACAAATTTTTCCACGTCAAATACATGTACTAACCACACTTCCTGTCGAAGAGAGGTAATACAACAATTTTCAAATATTTTCAAATATTTGCTATCTCCTGCCGTACATGTATTTTCCTCTGTATTCAAATGTGTCTTAAGTTCTCGTTCCCATGAAGCCTGCTTCTTAGACTTCGTCATTATTTTTGAGGTGCCATTCTCACCTCTTGCCCGGTTTCATATTTTCGGTCTGTGAGAGCGACTTTCTCAGCATAGGCATTTACTCCTCATGCTTCTCACACTCTGACGTCATACTGCATCATGTCACCTAAGCCAAACTGACCAATCAGATTGCACTGAGGGACTGGACACCCAGATCTTGGTGTTTTATAATATGGTACATGCAGTATATGAGGGACGTTCAAAAAACTTTTTTTTTTTTAACTCTACTTATTAAAAATTTCAAAAACAAATGACATCACTTTTCTATATAGTCACCTTCCTTTACAATGTAATTTTCCCAACTTTTTAATGCCCAATTACTACTCCTCCTGCATTCACTGTTTCCAATGAAAATATGAAAGTGCGTAAACTTTTGAATGTCCCTCGTATGTCATACAAAGTAGATAAACACACACACACACATATTGCCTTCAGAAAGTATTCAGACACCTTCACTTTTTACGCATTTTGCTATGCTGCTGTGCTAAAATCATTTCATTTTTTCTCCTCATCAAACAAAAATTAGTTCACCAGAACACTTAAGCAAAAACAGGATTTTACAATTTTTTGCAAAGTTATTAAAAAATAAAAAAATAAAATATCACAGCAACACAAGTATTCAGTCCCTTGGATATGACACTTGAACTTTGGCTCAGGTGCATCACATTCTATTCTTCATCGTTGAGATGTTTTTCCACCTTGTTTGGAGTTCACCTGTGGCCAATTCAAATGATCGGACATGATTAGGGAATGCACGTATCAGTCCATAGAAGGTCCCACATGTATGTACCTGTTTTTTAGAACACCTCAGTTTGAAATGTAATCAGTTGAAATGTAATGAATGACCTAAATGGTGAAAAGGTATGCAGTAAACTGCTACAGTTTTAAATTTAAAGTTAAGGTAGCAAAAACCCAAAAAAGGAAATTTCAGAATATTACAAATGGGCCTTCTTCAGGGAACAACTAATAGGTTACAACCTATAGATGATGTGCAGCAATTAAAGCAAATGAAACTTTGCAAGTTATAGCAAACAAACAATTTGCACAGGTGTCCCAACTTCTTTTGATTACTTAAACCTCTGTCTGTCTTAAAGTAGAGTTGGAACAGACTGTGTGACTACACCCTCTGTAGTGCTACTTGGACAATATTCCAGTGATAATGGCAAGAAAACAGCAATTTACAAATGAAAAGAGACACGAGCGTTATTACCCTTAAATGTGTAGGCGTTTCATTTAGAAATCAAAGTGTCCGCGAGTATAGAGTGTCCTACACAATCCAAAGGCAACAGGCTATATGCAGACGGTAGTGCCGACGTACTTCCGGTGAAATTTCGGTCAACTCAGTGTTTTGTCTTTGTAGAGAAATACCGTTTTTACTCGTGTACCACGTGCCCTTGTGTAAGACGCGCAGCCTAATTTTTACAAAGAAAATCGTGTAATTGTAATCGCTACTATCCATGCTGAATGACGATGCCAAATGATTCAAAAACAGAAGCGAGAGAGAAAGCGAGAGCGCGAGCGAGAGAACCCAAGCAGAAGAAGTAAACATTACATTTACATTTCCTCGTGTATGACGCGCACCTGATTTTCTAATGCTAATTTTCGGGAAAAAATGTGCACGTGGTACACGCGTAAATATGGTATATTACTCTACTTTCCCCTTTTGTATTATTAATATGTAGCCTATGTCAGAATGCCTCAAATCTCACAGACTTAAACTTGTAAATGAATACTTCTCACTAATGTAACACTATTAGACATAGCAATGTAATATTAAAGACATACAAAATATTTATCAAGTTATATGCAAAATCTCACATCACAACACTCAGTCACTTCCGTTTTCGTATTGCAGTTGTGATTTTTGTTTAGTGGCAAGAATGTCCAAGAAAAAGAAGCTGAAGTTTCAGCATCTGGATGGCTCTACAGCTGAACATTGTTTTGTACCTTTATGTTGAGCTTCCAGTATGGGCAACATATTAAGTTTTCATACATTTCCCTCCAATCCAGAAACCCGAATTAAATGGATTGTCGCTATCCAGAGATATACAAGGGGTAGCCGAAAATAACCGGAATCTATACCTGGTGCGCAATCTAAAGTTAGTTGTGAATTTCACCACTAGGTGTGGCATACTTACAGTATTTTCTGGCAATCTGCCAAGTGGTGTTGCTCTGTATTGTTCGTACTGTAACGGTCGACCGGAATATGTGTATGTACCTGTAAGTTTGTACCTTTTCCCATACCTGTTTTAGTGGTATGCCTTTATGTTTAGGGCCGGCCCTTTATACAGAGGGAGGGGAGCACCTGGCTTGGAGGGCCAACAGACTGTACGGGGAGGAGTTATCCATATGTAAATAGGTGGCGGGAAAAAAGAAAAGAACAACGAGGAGAGAGGAGGAGGCCATAACAGGAAAAGGCACGAGGGAAAGGATTAACACCTCTTGGATATCGTCAGGTGAACCCGGGTTCATTGCCAGTCAAATTATTTTTACTTTCGGGAGGAAGGCATATGGGAGAGGACTTGACGGGCCAGCACAAGGAACAGTTAATCAGAACATTTCCCGGAATAAGAGATATGGTCGGCGCCTCATTCCCCATTACAGACTTGAGTTCAACGCTATCGTACAGTTAAGACTTAAACTATAAATCCATTGTTTTTTTTTTTGTGTTTCCATTTGCCCAAATGTTTATTAGTAATGCAAGTTTTCAAGAGTTTGTGTCGTGATTTGTGTGGGGTGGGGAAGCGCTGCAGCGCAATATTATGTATATAAGGTTTTTTTTGTTGTTGTCACGGTGATAATGTGCATTGTCTTTCAATAATCATTTGACGTGACCCTGCTTTCACTGGTGTGTCTCCATAATTGTAGTGGTGTAGTAGAAAAGTAGTGTTGGTCACTCACGCCCTGGATTATTTATTTTCTTTTTGCTGCCTTTCAAAGAGGGCAGCACGTATTATAATCATGCCGGATCTGAGAGCGGTATAGTACGGCACTCCATGTTGGTTTTTCTTGTTGCTTATTACACATTTTCTGTGATTTTTGTGATGGGTAATCATAAAGAACAGTGTGTCTGCATTAAATTTAGTTTTCTCTTAGGGAAAACAGCTGTTGAAACTGTAGTGATGCTTGAAACTGCTTTTAAAGAGGAAACTTTAAGTAAAACACAGGTCTATGAGTGGTTTTCGCATTTAAAATGAGGGGAAATGTCACTTAAAGAGCAACCAAGATCTGGCTGACCTTCTCTAATTAGGAATGACGAAAATCTTGAAAAAGTTCGCAAGCAATTTATGATATACAGTACGATCCCTCTTAACTGGCCTCGCATTAACCTGCCGACGGATGAACCGGCCTGTTAAAATAAAATAAAATTTAAAAAAAAATTTTAATCCTGAGTTCTTCTTTATATTATACTAGCAAAATACCCGCACTTTGCAGCGGAGAAGTACTTCCTTAAAATTGTTATTAAGAAGAAAAGTAAACATTTTTCAACTGAGGGAAAATATACAAATAATTATTTGTTAAGGATCTCTTTGTATACCACATTGTCAGTTCGGCCCTCCGGTTGTAATATGACCAAGCTGTGCGCTGAGCTTACTCTTGTGCATGCAACGTACAGTTGGCCATGTGAAAAGCAATCTTGCCTCAAATCAATGCCAACCTTTTGTAGGGTTTGTCCCCGAGACTTATTAATTGTCATTGCAAAGGAGAGCCTTACTGGAAATTGGAGGCGTTTGAATTGAAATGGGAGATCAGAGGGTATAACGGGGATGCGAGGAATAAAAACTCTCTCCTCTGAGCCACTGCCAGTAAAAATAGTTGCCTCAATTAGGTTCTTTTGCAGACACATGACCTGAAGTCTCGTGCCGTTACAAAGTGTCGGTGGCTGTACGCAAATCCACAATCAGCTTTTTTGAGCCAAACCTGTTGTTTTCATATGAGCCGCTTTTTATTATTGGGTTCGTACCTAGAAACAGAAGCTCTATTAACTTGTGGATTTGCGTGCGAATATTTAGCGGTAGCGTCTCTATTAACTTGTGGATTTGTCTGCGAGTATTTAGCGACAGCGTGTCTATTAACTTGTGGATTTTTCTGTGAGTATTTGGCGGCAGCGTCACGAAGTTCTTTCCATCTAGCTGCATCAGAAAATGTACCACGACGTCTGACACGCCTCCTTTTTACTGTTTTCTCACAGCTGGGATTGCTGCTGTCATAATCGGTTCGAGTTTCATGGTTTGTTTCAATTACGTTAGTATTTGAAGGATTTGTTGTGTTGAAATGACATTCGGCATCTGTCAAGCGTTGTAAGCATACAACCGGTTTCATCGATAACTTCGCATCCAGCTTTTGAGAGTTGAAACATTCATAAAACATCAAAGTGTCCACTACTCAAATCATCACCTGTGAATCTAAGATGTTTAAGAGGCATTGGCGGTTCTCCAAACGTGTAAAATAGACAGGCAGCCAACTACGTGGGAGGCCGTTGGACGCAGGACGCAACCCCGCCTCACACAGCAACCGAGCTGCAGGCTATGGATGTATATATGTACGTAAGTAGGATTCAGTTATGACCGTTATGTGTAGAATTTCGAAATGAATCCTGCTTAACTTTTATAAGTAAGCTGTAAGGAATGAGCCTGCCAAATTTCAGCCTTCTTCCTACACGGGAAGTTGGAGAATTAGTGATGAGTGAGTCAGTGAGTGAGGGCTTTGCCTTTTATTAGTACAGATTTATGCACTTCCTTCTTACTTGGAAGGTGAGAGTGCTTCTACTTTCAGAGTGATTTCCATTTACATATTCCTTTATGAATTTTCCACGGTGCTTTCTTCTTTCTACCTGGCAGCTCCCCTGCTTTTCCCATTGGGCTTCGCAACAGGGGAGTCGCCCTACCTGCAGGTGCAGCTGCCTTCCACACTGGTCTGGTAGCCCTCCGATCCCTGGCTACGTCGGGCTCCATCTAGACCGAGACTTGGGTTCTTTCCCCAGTGGCCAGGGTGCTCATGCTGGGGCTAAACCAGCCCAAAGCCTCCACGACTGCCGCTGCCTTTGGATGGCCAGTCGTCTTCAATACCAGTCACTCCAGCTCCATGATCACTCAGCTGGAGCGACTGCTTTCTTCAGCCCCACCGAGTGTCAGCCAAACATTCACCTGCAGGGGTTCACCTCCCAGCTGCCTGCCTTTGCTCCATCGAATCTGCACTCACTCACTCTCCTGCACGGGCTTTCCTCAATCTGCTTCCTTCTCCATTAACCTCCCGTTCTTTCCTGTTCTCCCCCTAGCCGCCTCGCGCTTCTATTTATCACGGGGACGTGGATCAGATGTGGCAATTAGCAGTTCCTGGGAACAATTACAGATATGGACGACTCCTCACCTGCGCACTTAAGCTGGGATCGCCCACATCACGAATTCCCCGGGAACCGATCAGCCACAAATACTCGCTAAGCCGCGAGTGCGACGATTATTTATTTAAAAAGTGGCCTTTTTGACTTGAGCTGTGGACCTGCTACACCACACTGTCCAGTCGCCGTACAAGAAAAAAAAACCCGTGTGCGAAATCGTGGATGAAGCCTTGTGGCTATGGTTTCTTCAGGAACATCAAAGAGGTACAGTACATACCTTAAAAATATTTTTCTACATGAAAATAGGTATGCATCGGATTAACCGGCCAAAACGGCAACCGGTCATGGGTCCAGTCCCGAGGTGGCCGGTTAAGAGGGATTGTACTGTAATAGATATATCGTATATAATAAATATATGCAGACATACTGTATATTGATACACACACACAGATTTTGAGCTCTGTATATTAAGATTATATAATGAGCTTGCCAACTTTTATACTGTAGACCGATTCTTCGTCCATAATTCCATGTATTGTGTTCCACAAATGTAATTAAAAAATGATGTCAGATCACAGAAGGAAAGATTAATAGATTGATTTTAACATATAGTCACTGTGGACCTTCAGGATTGGAGTTTTGACAGTACAGGGAGAGGGTGGTCACAGGGTAAGCAGGATTGGACACTAGCATATTTGTTTTATATTTGTAGCCTGTCTTGCGACCACTTTAAGAACATTGAAATTAGTGTGGCTTAAAATGTTTTGCTACCCATTTCCTTACAATGTGCTATTTGTGAGACAGTCTTAATAAACTTAAGAGAGTCAGATAGCGGCCACTTGCTTAACTTGAGCACATTATTACTGAACAGCATTAACAGCACAAGTACTGTTGGGAATACGGAGATCATTCATTATGCAAAGTAAACTGGCTGAACCTGAGCGAAATACGACCCTTGTTACCAGGAGACACCATTACATCTTTTGATAGAGATATGGCAACGGCTTCTACAATTTCCTTCCTCACCCTACAACTAACGTGTGGCTACTATTGCAAATTGTACCAAACTAGACATAAAACTATACATAGAACACAGTACTGGTTTTATTTCACATTTTAGATAGAAGGCATTTGTGTTATTATGATATACATTTTAAGAATCTCTTTCTCTCATATATAAAATGATCTGAAAAGTGCTTTATCCATTAATTTTGAATTTAAATGATGCTTTTTAAAAATGACCAAAATTTCAAATCTAAAAATAAAATATTAAATAGATTAAGAGATTTGACCTTAGGCGGGTGAATAATGAAACCTGAATCTGTAACATCCGTTTCAAGCCTACTACCTTATCCTCTACACCTGCCTGCTGTATAGTCATTTAATTGCTTCTTCTGCAACACCAACTTTCTGTCGAAGTTTGTGCTCCAGTTCAAGTAGTTGCTTATAAAATGCTTCTGCTGTGTCTTCCCTAAGATCCATCTAATTAAAAAAAGAGAGGAAAAAAAGGGAGAGTCAGCAAACAGGTCTAATGATGAGAAAACTATCTTATCAAATAGTGACGGAAGTGTTTCAGATTTTAACTTTGAATAATCCAACAGCCTAAAGCGTACACCTTGCCCTGGGGAGTGTTTTAGCAACAACCAGCTCAGCAGGTTAGGTCAGATTTTCCATGCTCTAGCTGCATATTTCCAGCTTTTCCTGATGGATTGTCAGACAAGCTTTGAGATGTAATCCTCTCAGTGCGCCCCTGGTCAGCTTTCAGGTTTTTACCACAGGGACATCCTTATCAGCCACCCAAACTACTAGAACTGGTTTACTTTGAACCAGAGAAGCACAACATTGCTCTTTAAAGTAAATTAGTCACATCTTGCTCCTGCAGCTTGTACATGCTATTGCATCTCATTGGTCACTGATCACAAAACAAAATGAGTTACAAATTAAGAATTTGCCCATATTAGCTACAGTTTCACAATTACAGAATCAAACACTGCACCATTTAGCACAATTCCTTTAACCCAAACTCATGAACAAGACCTCCACAGGGGCAGTTGGTCTCCCTCTAATTCTTCTATTCCCCTTAACAGAACATTAAAACTACAAACTTGGAAGTACTAATTCTTAATTCAATGGTGTCAAGGGCTGCAGCCCTAGAAAAGGAGAATAATAAAGAAAAATACAGAAGGAAATAACTTTCAATTTTTGAGGTTGCACTCACCTTTTTTGGGTTGACATAGTTATTCCCAAGTCCTGATGTGCAACTGTGATACTTTGCACGGGGATCTAATGATTCGGGATTTTGCTTATATAGCCACACCTATTAAAATAAAATAAATAAAAATATGAGAGAACAGGAAGCTGTTGCACTTCTGGGTAGTACTTGCACGGGTGTTGGATTAATGTTACAGGGCATGGCTGATCTGGAACAGTGGAATCTCTGTAAGCACTCATTTCTTTGTAGATGTGCAGTGTATGTGCGTGTGTTAGTTTTACTGATCAATGCAATGCAAATGCTGTATGAGTGATGGCGTTTTTGTGTCCATGAATGGACCCTCCAATGGACTGCATCCACCTCCAGGGCTGGTTCCTGCTTTGACTCAATTGCTTCTGGGATTGCTAACACATCCTGTCTGGGTTGTCTGCAGCTGCCTTATATCTTGAACCCGGGACCACTGATAGTCATGACCCGAGATGAGCCAGGCAACGAGAACACTAAACACAGCAAGGGTTGGTGCAAAATGCTAAAGTCTTTTTATATTTACAATAGTGCAGTGCTCCATACAATAAATAAGTAATCCAAAAAAAAAATGGGTGTTCATATGGAGGTTAAAACCAACAATAAAAATTCCAATAAAACATGGTTAAAATCCCAGGCAGTAATTCATCCTTTAAAAACAACCACAAGTCATAGTGCTTCCTTCAAAAAAACTGATATCTCCTCAGGTTACTATTGTTGGACTCCTCATGAGGAGACATTGTCAGACAGGTGAAGTCAACTTTAAAATCCTGGCTCATGTGTCTTGCTGCCATCCCTCTTCATTCGTGATGACCCCCGCAAGCCCTGCTCCTGTTTCCCCACTGCCAACACATTGTATCTGCGGCAGCCTAGGATGGCAGCAAGACACATGAGGCAGGATGATGGAGCAGGAAACATGGCTTAGCTAACAGTTGGTGGAAAAAAATGGAAGAGGTGGTCGGGAGTGTGGTCTAAAAATGAATGAGTGGGTGAAGCTCAAGGGACAGGGGTCTCTCCTGCTTAGCACTCAACTGTCGCTCACCCACCCTCTACCCAGTTTCCTGATCCAGCTTGTTTTATATTGCTAGGGTTGGAGGAGTGCCGATTACCAACCCCGAAGTACTAATGAGGCAATCGACTGAACCTCACACGTCTGGAAGTGAATGTTTAAATCAGTCAATCACCCCATCAGCACATCCCCACCTACATCACTCTGAAGCCTGAGTGCTTCATACGGATTTGAAATCGTGCAACGCCATGGACTTCTTTCAGACCCATGACTCTTAATTAGAATAAAGCTTGAAAGTAGATGGAAGTTTGAAAATACTGTGTGACTTGTTATTGTTCACTTTTCAACTTCTTCAATACTGCAAAAGGAATTAAATTGAATCAGTAATGATCTTAGAAATAGTGAGACAGACAAATATACAACTAAATATATACAGTGGATTCAGAAAGTATGCCGACTCCTTCACTTTCTGTACACTTTACTGTGTAGTAAATTTAATTTTAAATGGATACATTTGCCATTTTTTTCCCCTAACAATATACACTCAATCGGATCCTACCTGCCCTACTGGTTTATGTGTAATTGTACTGTATATTACGTTTTTTATTCTTATTTACAGTATTTATTTTTCAAATAATTATTTATTTACTTACTTATTTATCTTCTGATACTCGTATATATAAATACTGCAAATAAATAAATCACTACAGCTGTGGCACTAGAATTTCATTATGTTCTTACACTGAATGTGACAATAAACATTTCTGATCTCTAAACTAATCAGGTATATCTTTTGTCAGTACTATAGTATAATTTAAATATCAAAAGAAGCAAACCACCAGCAACATTATTAAAATTAGCAATCTAGTTCTTTACACTTACGAGTTGGTGGATAAAGGATGAAGACAAGCTTAATCAAATTTACGGTTTAAATAATACATACCAAAGCCTCTGCTCCATTGTAGGGAGTAAGAGTGAAAGAATTTGTGAAAAAACGGATCTGAAAAAGAAACAGAGATTGGATTAGAATTGATTGATTGACAGATATGAAAAGCATAGATAGATAGATAGATAGATAGATAGATAGATAGATAGATAGATAGATAGATAGATAGATAGATAGATAGATAGATAGAAGAGGCATTATATAATATATAGATAGTGTAGTAGGAGAACAGGCATCCTGGAGAGGAACGAGGACAGTTTGTTTTCCAGATGGGAGGCCAGAACAGTGGACGATGAAATAACTTTGTGCCTGGCCGCACTAATATGTTGCTTGGACCAACAGAAGGCGGGAGTTGGGAGCAGTTCCATTCCCCCTTAAATCAGGTTGTGGCAGCCCAGTCAGAACACCTGCAGGGGTGCTTGGGAGTTGGAGTCCGGAAGTGCAACACTGACGAGGTTCCTGGGTGCTGGTAGAGGGCACAATTGGGGGAGGACCTCCCTACTTTCTTTATGGCCTGGAAGTGTTCCAGGAAGACATGGTGTGACACTAAAAGAATTCCTGGGTCCGGCTTCAAAAGAAGCCCGCCACCTCACATTTATTTTTTGTTATATTATCTTCATTTATTTGTTCAATTTGCATTGTTATTTTTATGTTGTTTGATTATTTTTAGCATCTATGTGTGTCTTTTCTCATGTTTTGTTCTCATGTTTCATTGTCTCATGTTTTGTTTCCTATATTTTGTGAGTATATCCCAAAGACGCAGGGCCATTCATCCATCATAGTTACAGGCCCTGTAAAGGCTGCTGAGAATTGAGGACTGTTTTTTTCCTCCAAGGCGCTCTGGAAATTGATCATATTGTAATATTGTGGTTTATGTTTTTACATCCATCCATCCTCTTCCGCTTATCCGAGATCGGGTCGCAGGGGCAGCAGCTTGAGCAAAGATGCCCAGACGTCCCTCTCCCTGGCCACTTCTTCTAGCTCTTCCGGGAGAATCCCGAGGCGTTCCCAGGCCAGCCGGGAGACATAGTCCCTCCAGCGTGTCCTGGGTCTTCCCTGGGGCCTCCTCCCGGTTAGACATGCCCGGAAAACACCTCACCAGGGAGGCGTCCAGATCAGATGCCCGAGCCACCTCATCTGACTCCTCTCGATGCGGAGGAGCAGCGGCTCTACTCTGAGCCCTTCCCAGATGACTGAGTTTCTCACCCTATCTTTAAGGGAAAGCCCAGACACCCTGCGGAGGAAACTTAGCAAAGATGGCATCGACGTCTCACGAGGGAGCGAAGAGAGTACAGAAAACACTCAACAGACGATGTTTTGTGCATTATCGCCGAGTTGGACTCTGATTTTTCAGAATCTGATTTTGTTGACAGTGATCAGGAGATCGAGCAGGAGAGTGAGGAGCCGGCGTCAGCTGATCGGACACCAGCTGATGCCGCCCCAGTTGATCGGCTGCCAGCTGAGTGCATTTGTGCAGCCGACGCACCTACAGCAAGGTTTGTGTGGGAGGAACACCCAGACATTGATTTGTGGGAGCCAAACTGGCTACCAGACTTCACAAGACAGCATGGCTTGCTGTTGGACACGACAGATTACCAGCCGCTAGAGTACTTCAGGCTGCTCTCTCCTAATGCTGCTTTTCAGCTACTGTCAGACGAGACAAATAGTTATGCAGAGCAATTTTTTGAATCGCGGGCTGCCCTTGTACAGCATTCTCGTTTTTCAAAGTGGAAACCCACAACAAAAGACGAGATGAAGGGCTTTGTGGCATTACAAATAGAGATAATAATAATAATAATAAATTTTATTTATATTGCACTTTATATTTTAGCAATCCCAAACTGCTACAGAGTAAAAATAGAATGGCGAAATAACTTCAGGGAGCATTGGTCCAAACGTGTTTGGTCCCCTGGTGTCTTTGGACAGGTTATGCCGCGTGATAGGTACGTGCCGCTGCAAAGTTTTATTCACTTCTGTGATAACCAGAAGCAAATCCCAAGGGGTGAGCCAGGCTATAACCCCATGTATAAAGTTCAGCCCCTGCTTGACATTGTAGAACCAACTAATAAACAATTTTATCAGCCTGGCTGTGATTTGTCTGTGTATGAATCTATGATAAAATAAAAGGGACGCCTTTTTTTCTGCCATTATATGCCAGACAAGCCCACAAAGTATGGCATGAAGGATTTTGTACTGGCAGAAGCAAACACTGGTTTCTGCCTGAAAGTAAATCACATATACAGGAAAGTATCCCTTTCAAAGGCAGCAAAACATTCAGTCTTGTGAAGGATTTGAGCACACACAGATCCAGGGCTCTCAGCGCATATAAAGCGTATAAGAACAGTACGTTATAAATGAAATGTCGACATCTAAGCGAAGAAGAAAGCAGAGTGGAGAAAAGAGACTCAAATGCGTTGGAGAGAAAAAAAGAGCAAAAAAGAATAATCGAGGTGCAAATTCAGAAAATAAGGAAAGTAATTATCAGCCTGGAACAAGTGGAATTGAAAAAAAAGCACATCCAATCCGGCTCAGAATTAAAAGACAATGAATAAAAGACAAAGTAGAACTTCATAAAGACGTTTACAAACGTTGACGCTAAACACATGCAGAGCAGGTTAGAGACTATGACACCAGTGAAATTAGAAAGGCTCAAAAAAAAAACATTGGCGCTATACACATGTGGAGAAAGTTAAAGGATATGAAAGTAGGAAAATTAGAAAATATAAAAAAAGAAAGTAAAGATCGCAGTAGCGCAAACAAACAAACTGCCTCATTTAACTATGCACCAGTCTAACTTTGGTTTTGCACAATAATTACTACACTATAGCACCTTAACACTTAATTCTACTTTATTCACATAATTGTACTTATTATGTTCTACTATACTGTTATCTTTCAATCTATGACTTTTTGTTAATCTATCTTTTATTCTTCTAACTTTGCACAGTTTGTGATAAGCGGATAAGGATGCATTTCACTGCGTGTTGTCCTGTATAACTATGCATGTGACAAATAAAGAATCGTGAGAATTTCAAAAACAGAGTTTACCGCACATGCATTTATTGGTTACTTTGTTCATGGATATATATTTATCTGTCTGCTTATTTTAAAAGCTACATTTACCCCAGGAGTCAAAAACGTTCTGTCTAGCCCTTGTACAAAAGCTGGGGTATCACCTTGGTAACCCCATGTACTTTTGGAACTGTGAGAGGAAAATAGCAGGACTTTACAGACAGGAGTCCAATGCAGAACTCTACTTACTTTTTTACTTTTTAAAAGAAAATGATTAACTGCTGATGATGTCGATCGTTTTGTCTGTGCTGAAATTTCAAACAGAGAAACCTATCCTGACCTCATTAAAAAGATTCAGCATATTGGGACTCACAAGATTACAAATATTGTTTTTACAGAAGTTCTGAAATAAAAGTGAAACTAATGAAATAGCAACAATTCAAAGAAAAAAAAAAAAAATCTTAAAAGTGTATCTGGAAAACCAAACACGGGGGTTGGCGAGCGAAGCCCCCTAGTCATATATATGTGTATATATATATATATATATATATATATATATAAAATGTAAAAAGTGTAAAAATATTGTCAGTTCAGAGTTTTTAGGGAGGCAGGGTTCACTGATAAGAACAGCTGTGTTTTATGAAGTTACAAGTTTTAACCACCCAGTGTTTTTAGGAATGCTATCACTGATAAGAACTTTTGGTAAATACTGCTTTTGTGTATGCATTTTGTGGTAGCGGGCTGAAGGCTCTGCATTGATCTGGTTGCAACTGATTGCACAGGAGTACTTCAATACAACCCTCACTCCCTCCGAGCGTGAAGCTGCTTCGATACTCCTAGACATCAGAAGCATAGATTTTGTTGTCTTGCCCATTCCAAAAGACAACATGGAAGAATACAGGTGGCCAAGTTGAAAGGACAAGCAGGTTAGTTTGGGCCAAGGATGGAATGGAGACTGAGTTGCACCAGATGATGCACTGAAGAGCTGAATCATTGGACCACACCACCGCTGGTCTGGTGGCATGTCAAGGCTGTAGTCTAATAGGCAATGCTGTGTCTCTGCTATCCCATCCATAGAGCGGTCACACGTTCACAGAGTTACAATGATCGAGGAGATACCAGACGCCATTCAAAATACTAATACAGGGACCTCTTCGATTTGGTCTCGCGATTATTGGTTTAAGTTACTGATAGTTGTTCTTCTGGTTTTGACCCTCACTATGGTTTTTTTTTTTTTTTTTTTTTTTTTTTTTTTATAAACTATAATCCTTGTTTCCCAGTCGCCCTCTGAATTGTCAGACCTGCTGGGCATAACGCCTGCCTGTTCTGGTACTATACCTAATTGCCTGGGATAAAAGGGGAAACTTTTTATCTACAAAGGCAGTCAACTCTGATAGTGACCAGACTGGTAAGACTAAACATTGTGAACATTAGAGGGCACTGTTGCTCCTCAAACCCAACAGACATACACTGAGGACACAATTGAAAAGACTCCTTTTATTCTTTGTTTAAATTCTTCACAGTGTTCTCCACCACCACAGCCACAAGTAAATAAGCAACACTGCCCACAATTATTCTTTTTCTTTCTCTGTCCTTTCTCCTCCACACCTCCCAGCAAGCTTTGTCCACCTTCCACCCAACTCTGGCTCTTCGACTGGGTTTAAGGCGGTCCTTTTTATATTGTCCAACCCAGAAGTGCTTCTGCTCTTCCACCCACATGACCTGCCAGCACTTCCGGGACATGTGGATACCTTATATCCCATGGTTCATTCAAAGCATCCCTTGGTGACACCCATGGCACCCAACAGGGCTGAGATACAGAACTCCAAGTCCCATGGTGCCCTGTGGAAATCCAGGGCACCGCTGTAAACCAGGGGTGCCCTCTAGCATCTTGGGGGGAGGCAGCACCCTAAAAAAGCTGCCTCCCCCCATCCTTCCATATCTGGGGCATCCAGGCCGGGTTGAGCTGCCGGCCATTTTCTTACAACATACAAGGGCTAGAAGATGGGATTTGGGGCATTCCATTCTAAAAGGAAAAACAGGTACACCTCACTACAAGAAAGCAGCAGCTATGAAACATTAACCGATCTATTTATCATGGACATCATCAAGGCCAAAGACATGCAGGTTAAGTGCATTGGCGATCCTAAATTGTCCCTAGTGTGTACTTGGTGTGTGGGTGTGCTCTGCGGTGGGCTGGCACCCTGCTCAGGGTTTGTTTCCTGCCTTGTACCCTGTGTTGGCTGGGATTGGCTCCTCTGACCCCAGTGACCCTGTAGTTAGGATATAGCGGGTTGGATGATGGATGGATGGATGGACGGACATCATCAACAACTAGATTCATAAAATATGTGTAGTGAGTAGGGAATCCATTCCAGGATGGGTTTATCCATTCCCGGGAATCCCGCATTTCTTTCCCAGGAATCCCGGGCTCCTGGGGATGACACAGTGCACGGGCATCTCACATGTGAACAGTTTTAGAACGACTGACACTTATTTTTAATACAACTACTTCAATATGTTGACATAAATAAAAAACTAACCTTATCTACAAGCAGTTCTTGCTGTCATATAAGTTCATGCATCTAGTTAGTTGCAGTAATAAGAGCGTAGAAAGCACAACGTGTCGAGCGTGCGGTCGTCCAGGCTACAGCGCACCTTCATGCAGAAGTACGCCAGCCGCTAAGAAAGCACACTCTGCCTCCACTGAAGTAGGCGGCACAGTCATCAGATACTGATACACTTGTTCTAAACAACACCCGCGCTTATTATTCAAAGTTATTGTCTGTTTTTTACCCGCATTTTTATTACTCTTGTGAAGGACAGCCGGGTCCCATGCCCGGCAGGGACGCCCCTGCTGCATCTATTCCGGGGGAGCCACCATGGGCAGCTCAGTACCTCCCCCGGGACGCTTGGTGGCAGCCTCCCTGGTGGACGATGATTCCCCAGCCTGGCGCAAGGCTCCATGCGAGATGGAGTCCTCCACAGCCTGGTTGGGGGCTGGGATGGCCGCCAGGGGGAGCTGCATGGACTTTCCAGCCCAGCTGGTCGACTCGTCAGCCCCACCCGGAGGGTCAATTAGGGCCAGGTAATCATGCACCTGGACCGCCTCCGGGTGGGGTATAAAAAAGGCCAGCCACCACCACTCGAGAGAGCCAGAGTCGGGAGGAAGAGGACTAAGCCTGAGGAGGAGGAGGAGGAGGAGGAGGAGTGGTGGTGGTGGTAGTGGTAGTGGTAGTGGTAGTGGTGGTGGTGGTGGTGGTGGTGGTGGTGCTGCTGCTGCTGCTGAGGTGGAGAGAAGTGTGGTTTGTTGTGCTAAGTGTATTCGGGACTGTGTTGGGCCTGTGGGACACGGGAAAGGCGTGCCCCATGGCTGAAGATAAAATAAAAAGCATTTGTTTAAGTATGTGCCTCTGCGTGAGTCTGTGCCAGGTCGGGCGCTATATAGCGCCTTTTACAAGTGGCGTAGCCGGCAGGATCCCGGTCCGTCCATTTGGACCGGAACCTGCAGATAAATTTTGTGCAGAGACTCGGCATAGCGACCTTCAACAGCGCGAGGCACGTGCTCGACTCAGCTGCACGGAGAGCGCGCTCCCGTCGCAGCTACAAGCAAGCAGGCACGGCTCAGAGAGGACAGCACAGCGCAACGAAGCGCGCGCACACGGCGGGAGCCGGCAGCTGTAAGCTAGCACGCGCAGTACAGCTCGAGAGGCGCGAAGCGCGCACACGCGGCAGGGGCCGCAAGCCGGCACGTGCAGCACAGCGAGAGCGCAACTGAGAGCTCCTAAAGACACCGCGGGATGAGGAAGAAGAAAGCCGGGCGGTCACAGAAGACAGCCGCCAGACACTGCCATGCCCTCCAGCAGACCGGGTTGCAGCCGGAGGTAGGTGACGGGCCCAAAGGGGAAGGGCTGCGGGAAGGGTTTTCCGCATTCGCGTCAGCCTGCCTCCTAGGTGGCGAGCCGCAAAGCACCCGGTGGTGGCCGGACGATATCTGTCCATGGAGGGATGGTGGAGTCCGCTCAGCAGAGACCGAGGCAGAGCCGTGTCTTCCCTTCGCCCTGCTGGATCGACTGGGGGAGGAGAGCCCCCACGAGCTTCCCAGCGTGGTGTCACCGCTCAAGGAGCCGGACCTCTTTTCGGAAACAGGTGAAGGGGGGGAGGGCGTGGGTCAGTTGCCCGCCGAGGAAAGGTTGCAGGCGGGGCTGACGGACCTTCTCCCCGAGCCTCTAGCTGACCCGAATGGGCCTGCGGAGATGCCGCAGGGCCTTGATGGCTCGCGGTCGGCGGAAGGGGACAAGGGGAGCCCTAGTCCACCGCCGACCGATACTATTAACTTTTCCTGGGCTACAGGGGAGGTGCAATCAGTTGTCCTCGCCCTGCAGTCCTTATTCAATGTTTTTAAGGTCCTGCAGGAGTCAAAGGAGGGGCTTGAGAAGAAGCTCGGCGGCCTGTGCGGAGCCCTGGTTGAATGGCTTCGGACAGGTGGGTCGTCACCCTCCAGCCTGCAGGACGCAGCGACTCAGGTAGGTGAAACCTGGGTCAAACAGGAAGGAGGGCGGTGTGCAGCGGCGGCAGTGGTGATTAGTACTGCTTGCCAAGCCACTCCGTCCTCAACACAAGACGTTGCCGTGATGACAGACGGCGTGGCAGAAGAGCGTGCGGGGAGGTAGTTGGTGAATATCAGCTGCCAAACAACTCCGCCCCGACTGCCCGCGCCTGTCTTACGGCCGTCTAAAGGGGTGCAGACGGCACGGGGTCTCCCTTCTTCCCATAAGGGGACTCAGACCGTCAGTGCACCCCAAAGAAAGAGGAGGACCCGGACAAAGAGGTTGGGGACTCCTAACAAGGTGCAGCATGAGCCCGTTGGGTTAACGCAGCGGGAGGGCTATGCTGCAGAGGGGCGGAAGTGTCACAAGACCTCCTCAGAGCGGGCTATGGGGCAGGCGTTTCCTGCCTGCTTCCACGCCCGCAAGGGTCGAACTGGAGGGGGTCGGGCGTGCTAGAACTGCGGCCACGGTGGCCACGTCTGGAGGTGTTGTCCAGTGAGGACGTCCGAGTGGCAGGGACGTCGGGGCAGCACCCCCAGACCTGTTGCTTATATTTTCACAGGCCGCAGAAACGAAGCCAAGAATGCCGACTCCCTATCCTGGAGAGGACCGGCCCTCGCGGGGCAGGCCGATGAGCCCCAGAAGCCTCATCTGAGGGAGGGGCCATGTGAAGGACAGCCGGGTCCCATGCCCGGCAGGGACGCCCCTGCTGCATCTATTCCGGGGGAGCCACCATGGGCAGCTCAGTACCTCCCCCGGGACGCTTGGTGGCAGCCTCCCTGGTGGACGATGATTCCCCAGCCTGGCGCAAGGCTCCATGCGAGATGGAGTCCTCCACAGCCTGGTTGGGGGCTGGGATGGCCGCGAGGGGGAGCTGCATGGACTTTCCAGCCCAGCTGGTCGACTCATATAACTTGAATAATGTTCAACGTTTACCCCCTCTGGTGGAATTGAAGAGTCGCATAGCTTGGGGGAGGAATGATCTTCTCAGTCTGTCAGTGGAGCAGGACAGTGACAGCAGTCTGTCGCTGAAACTGCTCCTCTGTCTGGAGATGACATTGTTTAATGGATGTAGTGGATTCTCCATAATTGATAGGAGCCTCTTGAGTGCCCGTTGCTCTGCTACGGATGTCAAACCGTCCAGCTCCATGCCAACAATAGAGCCTGCCTTCCTCACCAGTTTGTCCAGACGTGAGGCGTCCTTCTTCTTAATGCTAAGGCCCTTCTCCCCCGATCGCTCAGTTTAGATGGCCGGCCAGCTCTAGCAAGAGTCCTGGTGGTTTCGAACTTCTTCCACTTACGGATGATGGAGGTCACTGTGCTCATTGGGACCTTCAAAGCAGCAGAAATTTTTCTGTAACCTTCCCCAGATTTGTGCTTCGAGACAATCCTGTCTCGAGGTCTACAGACAATTCCTTTGACTTCATGCTTGGTTTGTGCTCTGACATGAACTGTCAACTGTGGGACCTTATATAGACAGGTGTGTGCCTTTCCAAATCATGTCCAGGCAACTGAATTTACCACAGGTGGACTCCAATGAAGCTGCAGAAACATCTCGAGGATGATCAGGGGAATCAGGATGTACCTGAGCTCAATTTTGAGCTTCATGGCAAAGGCTATGAATACTTATGTACATGTGCTTTCTCAATGTTTTTATTTTTAATAAATTCGCAAAAATCTCCAGTAAACTTTTTTCACGTTGTCATTATGGGGTGTTGTGTGTAGAATTCTGTGGAAAAAAAAGAATTTAATCCATTTTGGAATAAGGCTGTAACATAACAAAATGTGGAAAAAGTGATGCGCTGTGAATACTTTCCGGATGCACTGTATCTATCTATCTATCCTTGTCTTTTATATTTCTGCTGCTGTATACATCTGAATATCCCCATGGATAATAAAGTTTATCTAATCTAACCTAATTGAGGGCTTATAAACTGCTCAAAAAAAATAAAGGAACACTTTGCAAACACATCAGATCTCAATGAGAAAAAACATCCTGCTGGCTATCTCTACTGATGATGTGTTAGGAATGAAAGGATGGCACATCGTTTGATGGAAATGAAAATGATCAACCTGCAGAGGGCTGAATTCAAAGACACCCTGAATATCAAAGTGAAAAAATGATGTGGCAGGCAGGCTTGTCCATTTTGCCAAAATTTCATTGCAGTAATTCCAAATTGTACTCAGTAGTTTGTATGGCCCCCACGCGCTTGAATGCATGCCTGACAACGTCCTAATGAGACTATGGATGGTGTCCTGGAGCATCTCCTCCCAGATTTGGACCAGGACATCACTGAGCTCCTGGACAGTCTGAGGTGCAACCTGGCAGCATTGGATAGACCAAAACATAATGTCCCAGAGGTGTTCTATTGGATTGAGGTCAGGCGAGTGAGCGTGGGGGGCCAGTCAATGGTATCAATTCCTTCATCCTCCAGGGACTGCCTGCATACTCTCGCCACATGAGGCCGGGCATTGTTGTGCTAGGGCCCGCAGCACCAGCATAGGGTTGGACAATGGGTCCAAGGATTTCATCTCAATACCTAATGGCAGACAAGGTGCCATTGTCTAGCCTGTAGAGGTCTGTGCATCCCTCCATGTATATGCCTCCCCAGATATACCATCACTGACCCACCACCAAACCGATTATGCTGAACGATGTTACAGGCAGCATAACTTTCTCCACAGCTTCTCCAGACTCCAGACATCTTTCACATGTGCTCAGAGTGAACCTGCTCTCATCTGTGAAAAGCATAGGGTGCCAATTCTGGTATTCTATGGCAAATGCCAAACAAGCTCCACAGTGCCGGGCAGTGAGCACAGGGCCCACTGGAGGCCTTCAGGCCACTTTCATGAAGTCTGTTTCTGATTGTTTGGTCAGAGACATTCACACTAGTGGCCTCCTGGAGATCATTTTGTAGGGCTCTGGCAGTGCTCATCTTGTTCCTCCTTGCCCAAAGGAGCAGATAGCGGTCCTGCGGATGAGTTAAGGACCTTCTGTGGACCTGTCCAGCTCTCCTAGAGTAACTGCCTGTCTCCTGTAATCTCCTCCATGCCCTTGAGACTGTGCTGGGGGACACAGCAAACCTTCTGGCAATGGCACGTATTGATGTGCCATCTTGGAGAAGTTGGACTACCTGTTTTAACCAACCTCTGTAGGGTCCAGGTATCGCCTCATGCTACCAGTAGTGAAACTGACCGTACCTAAATGCAAAACGAGTGAAAAAACAGATGAGGGAAAAATGTCAGTGGCCTCCCTCCACCTGTTAAACCATTCCTGTTTTGGGGGTGGTCTCAATGTTGCCCCTCTAGTGCCCCTGTTGTTAATTTCATTAACACCAAAGCAGCTGAAACTGATTACTAACCCCCTCTGCTACTTAACTGACCAGATCAATAGCCCAGAAGTTTCATTGACTTGATGCTATACTCGGATTAAAAAGTGTTCCTTTAATTTTTTTTGAGCAGTTTATTTTATATTCTCACCTAAGAGTATACTGTTACAAGATTGGGTTTTTGCAGTGAGCGGGCCATAAATGATACTACTGGGAAGCATTATCTTTTTTTTATATAAATATGCCAAATAAGTGGTATAGACTTAACAGTCGTTTCTAAGATTTGTAGGAATTCTTTTATAAACCAGTGTTCAATATGGCTTTACCTTCTAACTACTGATGACATGTTATTCCATGTTAAAAGTCATTGGGTTTATGTCAGCCATATGGAGCGTGTGTTGTAAAAGGGTGCAATCTACTTTTGTCTCTCCCAAAACTGAACTTTATTTACAAGCAGCTTTTGACAAAATGTTAAGATCCAGGTATGAATTCAAAGGGGTCCACTGATCCTCTTCATAACTGCCAAAATGGATCAAAGGATTTACCATACAAACAGTTGTGTTATACAGAGCAGTCATATACAGTGACTGAAGCGACTGTGAGCGAATAACCACAAAATACCATACCATACTGGCTACAGTGGTGTTAAGAATAAATAATTGAAAGTTAAGATTTTGCACTCACCAAAAACATGATTGGCATTATCAATGTCCAGAAAAAAGATGGTAGGATTCCATATGTAAGGTTTGTCATTACAAGCCCTGGACATGTTACAGATGAATACAGTCCCTGGAAAAAAATTAAAATAGCTTATCAAAACAGGCTGGCACTCTGTCCTTCAGATTTTAAAATGGCATCCTTCACAATGAATCTTACAAATGCAGTCCTACATAAAAACTGTTACAATATCCATGATCCTTTTCTTTGTCTTATTCACTTATATGTTATGCATTGCATTTATCTTTAGAAGATAAATGTTGGGACTCCTTATAGCAAGGAGTTTCAGTCCAGGAGGGGGCCTTCAGACTTTCATTTTAATTAATTAATATTCTTTTTATGTCTTCCATTTTATTTATTTGCACTTTAAAATTAGCAAATTTTGTTTTTACTACAGTATATCAATGCAGATCATCTCAACAAGATCCAAATTAAAAAACTCCTGCTAGATCATTGGGGTGGCTACAGGTGTCACTGTTGTGCTATTAATAATGACAGGCTGTGACTTCAACAAAATCTTTTGCATGAGCGAAGATCCGTCACCGAATGACTAATAACAAATTTATACATAACATTCTGAAACCTTCTTCCTCTTCATCTTTTCTCACTTCTATGTGTGGTCGTTGTGCTTGATCAGCCTTTTCCAAACATCTCAGTCCTGCACCTCCTTGCCAGTCAGACCCTTTTCCTTCAGAACTTCCTTTACTTTATCCATCCACCTCTGCTTTGGCCTCCCTCACTTTCTTTTGCCCTGTACTTCCATACCCATCACTTTTTTGCCCACATATTCATTGTCTCTCCTCATCACATGTCTAAACCACCTCAACCTACTTTCCTGTACTTTCTTAGATATCTCTTATATGTTCTCATAATAGAACATTCTCAAACCTGCGTAATCTAATCAGGGTTATGGGAGAACAGAAATTATTCCAGAAGTACTGGGTACAAGGCCGGAAGCAGCCCTGGATAGGACATCTGTCCATCACATGGCTCACTCATGAACAGGTCCAATTGAGCAACATCATTTAATCTAACACATACATTTACTTTGGTTTACTCTTTGTTGTTGAAGTGTGTGTTATCACCATGCCTAGATTGAAAGCTCTCTGAAGGTTATAGAGGAGTGTAGAAAGGAATTTCAAAAGATCTCTAAAACATCTGGAAAACAATGATTCCACTGTGTGGAAGATACTCTAAAAGTGGAGGGGATTACAAATGACTACCAACTTGTCCTGGCCAGGCTGCCCCAACAAGTTCAACCAGGAAGCAAAGTGCAAGTGTCACAAGTAGTTCCAAAAGCACTTCCAAAAATGGCCAGTAGAGGAAGGTACACCACCAAACCCCTGCATACTTTTCCCACTCACAGATATGTAATACTGGGGGACTTTCCTCAGAAAATAAATGACCAAGTATGATATTTTTATCGCATTTGTTTATCTGGGTTCTCCATATCTACTTTTAGGACTTGTGTGAAAATCTGCAGATTTTTAAAGCCATATTTGTGCAGGAATATGGAAAATTCTGGATTCGTTACCTTTTAAGCACCACTGTACAATCTCAGTAAATTCAATTCCAAAAGCAAAGTTCAAATACAGTATATCCAAAATGATCACAGGTTCAAAAAAAAAAATCACAAAGTACAAGAACTCACCACTCCTAAGCACATTCTCAATGAACTGTCAGGAACTGTGGCAGACTGTCTGGATATTATAGAGTGGAGGTCAGTTCCTGGAGGTGATTGGCATGTGACTCCGCCTCTTGGGGGGTCCACACACAAAACACATAGAACATAACAAAGGCAGCTAATGTGGAAGATGAATGTTCTATTCGTTCCCTTGTACTAACCCCATGTCTTTTTAAGTTAAGCAGAAGTGGGCTCTGCGAGGCCATGCATTGTATAAAAGCTTGCTTTGATGAGCAAACAGAAAAATAGTTGTGCAAGGGACTCAAGATCAAAGCATTCCACACGAGTCTGCCTTGTCACGTTTTCCCCTAGCTTACATTTGAAACGCCATAACAAAGGAGCCAAGAAAATCAGCTCGCACAGGGGCGTTTTAGAAACTCAAGGATTTTGTAAAATAAATTTGTCAACTGTTGCATCGCATAATGATATTAAATCACGCATTCTAGGGGTATAAAAACTTGCCCCACCCAAAAAGACAGGGTTCAGAAGAGCCCTGACGCTGTCATGTAATATTGATTACCTGCTCTTCTGAAACTCCACTCACTGTGATGCTGCAAAATAAAGCTGCTATATAACCACACCTGCTGTCATGTCTGAAGTCGTCCAAACTACTACACATAGTAAAACCAAAAATAAAGAATGATGCATATAAATATCAAAGAATCAAAAATGAACACAAGAGACAAAAACCTGGCTGATAGCAGTGTAAACCACTAATCTACCCTGCCTTCCTGACCTCCCTCTCTTTCTTTCCTAGGACATGAAGTAGAAGTGGATAATGGCCAACAGTGACATTCTTGTTAAAGAATTCCAGGCCCTCGAGAACCACATTCAGCAGCTCCTGACCAGATGGAAGTACCTGAGGGAACTAAAGGCTGGTCTGCTGAAAGAATCTTCCTCGGCAACAGAAATCATTGCAACTTATCGTGATTCAACAACTCTGACCCCACGCCATGCCACTCACTTTCAGTGACAAGCGAGTTTTACCCCCATACCCCTTCGGGACGATGACGATGAGAGAATCGGCCTGTATCAGCTATGCAGGTGGGGGTTTAAGGATAGATCACCTCCATCAGTTCAGGCAAACATCTCCATCCAGAACTGTTTCAACTCTCTCTGCTCCCAACACTGTGCCGGCAGCCCCAGGTGATGCATTTATTATTGGAGATTCTATATTTCAAAACCTCAGTAGGCCTATGTCTTGCCCTAAACAGAAATATTTTGTCACTTGTTTTCCCAGTGCACATGCAAGAGATATTACAAGAAGAGCACCAAAAGTCTTCGCGAGGTACAAGGACAGGGCAGCGGGGACCATCATAATACATGCTGGAGCAAACGATATACGATACCGGGAGTTGGAGGTTCTCAAAGTGGATTTCGCAGGACTTATTGATGAAACGAAGGAGAGGACCCCAGCTGCAAGAATCTTCATTTCAGGTCCCTTACCTCTGGCAAGAAGATTGGATAAATACTACAGTCATCTGCTGGCATTAAACAACTGGTTAAAAGGCTTCTGCAAGGGACAAAATATTGGGTTTGTGGACAATTGCAATCTCTTCTGGGAGAGGCCGCATTTCTTCAGCTGCATCCTAATAGATTTGGTGCCAGGGTCTTCTTCTGAGACCTTAAATATGGCCTTATTAAATATTAGAGTGATAACCAACAAGACGTTTTACATCAACCATCTTATCAGTGATAGGAAAATCGACTTTCTTACATTAAGTGAAACGTGGCTCACCTCTGCTAGTGCAGCAGTTTTAACTGAATCTGCCCCTCTGAAATACAAATTTACTCATGCGGTTCGCCAAGGCAAGAAAGGCGGCAATTTAGTAAATATTTACTCGAGCCAGTTAAAGTGTAAAGATATCGGCTTTGGTACATTCACGTCCTTTGAGTATCTTGCCGTTGTTATTCAAGGAGTTTCTCAGTCACTAGTATTGTCTTTGTATTGACCACCTAAATATGATGCGTCTTTCATTGAGGAATTCTGAGACTTGGAGTCAATTATAGTAACTAACTATGACAGGTTCCTAATTGTTGGCGACTTTAATTTCCCTATCAATATACAGTGGGACATAGTCGCTCCTGAAAAGATAGTTAAAAAACCTTCCAGCACTATTATACTATGGAAGACCCAAAGAGTCTGATTTAAAGAAAACATGCCGGAGAGCGAAACGTAAATGGAGAAAAACTAAATTGATAGTTCCACAGGAAATATTGAAGGCTAATATAATGGAATATAACAACATAGTGTGTATTGAGAGGCGGTGCTATTTCTCTAGAATTATAAATATTAATGCTGGCAATCCAACAGTTTTATTCTCTACTATTGATTGTTTGCTAAACCCAGGTCACTCAATGGAATGCTTCCAAAAAACTAATACTGAAACTTGTGAGGCTTTTGCTATGTTTTTTAAACACATTAATGATATTAGAAATAATATACTACATCCCCCCAAAGCTGATCCTATTAAATCCCGGTACTGCTTTTTAATCAAATTAAATTTGTTCACCAGGATTGATTTACCTGATCTACATAGAATAATTTCGCAACTGAAGCCCTCCACTTGTGTCCTTGACAAAACACCAACAAGCTTTTTCAAAGAAGGATCCAATCTGCTAACTGATAGTTTGCTTGATATAGTAAACTCATCGTTAGATACGGGGGTCTTCCCAGACTGTCTCAAGACTGCTGTTGTTAAAGCCTTGCTCAAGAAAAATAATCTTGAATCTTCCATTTTCAACTTATTTCTAACCTACCTTTCCGAAGTAAAATTCTAGAGAAGGCAGTCATTACGCAGCTAAATGATCACTAGAATAAAAATGCCATTCTTGATAAGTTTCAGTCAGATTTTAGAACAAATCACAGTACATAAACTGTGCTGGTGAAAGTAGTAAATGACTTGCAGGTTAATGCGGACAGAGGCCATTTATCTGTTCCTGTCCTCTTAGATTGGAGTGCAGCATTTGATACCACTGATCATAAGATTCTTACACCTTAGTCAGTGGATGGGCCTCTCTAGCAATGTCTTAAATTGGTTTGAGTCTTACTTAATAAGTTAATTTGTTAGTTGTGATAATTATACTTCAGAGACACATGATATTCTATATGGTGTTCAACAAGGATCTATCCTGGGTTCACTGCTCATTTTGATCTACATGCTTCCATTAGGTCAGATTATCTCAAGGCATAACGTACTACCACAGCTATGCTGACAACACACAACTGTATTTAGCAATAGTGCTTGATGACCCCAACTCTGATTCACTGACCCAATGTGTTACTTGTTGTTCTGAATGGATGAGTAGTAATTTTCTCAAAGTAAATAAGGAGAAAACAGAAATCTTAGTTATTTGAAAGAAATGGATATAGTGAGGGTACTAGAAATAAATTTGATCTATTAGGCTTAAACGTCAAGATGGAGGCAAAGAATTTCGGAGTAATTATTGACTCTGACCTAAATATTAAATCACATATTAATAAGATTACTAGGACAGCTTTTTTTTTTCACTTGAGGAATATAGCAAAAGTTAGATCCCTTATAACTTTGCAAGACGCTGAAAAATTAGTTCACACTTTTCTTTTTAGTAGACTAGATTACTGTAACGCACTCCTCTCAGGACTACCCAAGACAGACATCAATCGGTTATAACAAGTGCAGAATGCAGCTGCTAGAATCTTAACTAGGAAAAGAAAATCTGAGCACATCTCTCCAGTTTTGTTGTCAATACATTGGTTACCTGTGCCATTAAAACTTGACTTTAAAATACTGCTGATGGTGTACAAAGCCTTAAATAATCTCACCCCTATAATTTGGAATGCCAGTCGTAATCTTAAATCTTCAAATGAGTGTCTGCTTATAATTCCAAGAGATAAACATAAAAGAAGTGGTGAGGTGGCCTTCTGCTGTTATGTACCTAAAATCTGTAATAGTTTACTGATAGAATTTCACCAGGCTAATATGGTGGAGCATTTTTAAAAAAACTGCTAAAAATCAATTATTTTAACATTGCTTTCTCAAAGCTACATTTTAGTGGATCCCTGTATATCCCTGCTAAACTATATGTACATTGAATTATCATTTTCATCATGGCTCTGCAATCCATAATAATCTCTACTGTTCTTTTTCTGGTTTTCTGTGCCACCACCGCCTGATCAAGGCACCATGCAGTCCCTACACTGATGGACTGAAGGCAGTACCCCAGATGTCCACAAGACCACCATCATCAATTTTTTTCACATGAATCCTGAATGCCATAAGGACTGATTGACATCATTTATGTTAGGTAGAATGCCCAGTTGGGAACCCCTGCAGATTTTGTTTTTTTTCCTCCGGCCCATCTGGAGTTTATTTTTTTGTTTTTTCTGTCCTGCCTGTCCTTACTTTATTGTTTGTTACTTAGCATTGCCTATTCTTATTTTGATTCATATAAACTTTTCTTTCTTCATCTTGTAAAGCACTTTGAGCTATACCATTTGTATTAAAATGTGCAATATAAATAAATGTTGTTGTTATTGTTGCCAGCCAAGGTTGCATTGATAAACTATCTAAAGAGAAACAGCAAATGGTCTTCACCCGTCTGTTGAATTGCCTGTTCAAGGCCAAGCTGAGCAGGTCAGAAGCATATTTGGATGAACTATAAGATTCTATTCCTTGACTATGCTGGTAGTCATCCAGGCTGAATGCAGATTTGTGAGCATTGCTGGAGGAAGTCCATATTAGCTGGGAGGTCATTGAAGGACAACATAATAGTGGTTCCAGCTCCTTGATCTGTAAAAGTAAAAAAAAAAAGAAGAACATGAATGAACCAAACAAAGCCTATTCCAGGAACATCAAGCACAGAATGCCAGTCCATTGCAGGTCTCACTCACATAAACATTAATACTGAGCCAGTTCATTAGTACGAGTCATATCACTACACAAACTGGTGAAATTCTTACTTGCTATACATGTCTGGCCAACATGCAACAACACATTGCCACTCTCGAGTGGCATGACAAACCAGAATGGATTATAATACAAAATTTCACTTTAAATTGATAGAAAACACAAACCAGCATACATGATGTACTTATTACTTAAACATTTCAATGTTGTCTGCTCTCTTTCATTATTTAAATATACAACAACAGCAAAAAAAATAAATAAAATAAATACACATTCTGCGGACCAACTGCAATATAAGGTAGAAGAAGGTGTGTGAAGTGCAGCACAAAAACACCCAATAAGAGTACAAAATGTCAGATTTCTCCGTGTCTAGTGGTAAACAAATTGTTTCAAGGACTGGCATGAAAAATACTTTTGAAAGTTAAGGTTTGGATAAGTACATAATTGAATGTATATAGGTGCTGGTCATAAAATTAGAATATCATGACGAGTTTGCTGGCCAATCAAGAACAGGGATACCATGGTCCTTAAACCAGGTACTGGTAGCTTTGGCACTGTGTGCAGGTGCCAGGTCCTGTTGGAAAATGAAATCTGCATCTCCATAAAGTTTGTCAGCAGCAGGAAGCATGAAGTGCTCTAAAACTTCCTGGTAGACGGCTGCGTTGACCTTGGACCTCAGAAAACACAATGGACCAACACTGACTGTGGAAACTTTACACTGGACCTCACGCAACGTGGATTCTGTGCCTCTCCTCTCTTCCTCCAGACTCTAAGACCTTGATTTCCAAAGGAAATGCAAAATTTACTTTCATCAGAGAACATAACTTTGGACCACTCAGCAGCAGTCCAGTCCTTTTTGTCTTTAGCCCAGGCGAGACGCTTCTGACGCTGTCTCTTGTTCAAGAGTGGCTTGACACAAGGAATGCGACAGCTGAAACCCATGTCTTGCATACGTCTGTGCGTGGTGGTTCTTGAAGCACTGACTCTCCCCCACATTTTTGAATGGGTTTTGTTTCACAATCCTCTCCAGGGTGCGGTTATCCCTATTGCTTGTACACTTTTTTCTACCACATCTTGTCCTTCCCTTCGCCTCTCTATTAATGTGCTTGGACACAGAGCTCTGTGAACAGCCAGCCTCTTTAGCAATGACCTTTTGTGTCTTGCCCTCCTTGTGCAAGGCGTCAATGGTCGTCTTTTGGACAACTGTCAAGTCAGCAGTCTTCCCCATGATTGTGTAGCCTACAGAACTCGACTGAGAGACCATTTAAAGGCTTTTGCAGGTGTTATGAGTTAATTAGCTGATTAGAGTGTGGCACCAGGTGTCTTCAACATTGAACCTTTTCACAATATTCTAATTTTCTGAGATACTGAATTTGGGACTTTCATTAGTTGTCAGTTATAATCATCAACATTAAAAGAAATAAACATTTGAAATACATCAGTCTGTGTGTAATGAATGAATCTAATGGAATTACTGAAATAAATCAACTTTGTCATGATATTCTAATTTTATGACCAGCACCTGTATAGTAACAAATTGTTTACTTGTTGCTTCAGAGTGATATAGAGGGTCTGTTTGTGTACATACGTATATTTTTTCTAGCTGCAATACTTGTTTTGAGAGATTGCTTAGTTGCAAGAGATTAAATGTTTCCAAAAATGGGACACCTTGGGCCAAACAGTACAACTTTGCAGCAATGCTATGGGATATGAGGATATGACATCTAAACTTGGTTCAATGATTGCTGACAGACTGGTGCACAAGAGAAAATGGATTCCAGGATTGTGCATAAAATGTTGGCTATGTACTTTAAAATCCAGTTCTATTGGAGGAAAACTTCCTAAAGCACTAAATTGTTTTTGTGTAATAATCTACAAAACAATGCAGAGGGGCGGCACGGTGGCGCAGTGGGTAGCGCTGCTGCCTCGCAGTTGGGAGATCTGGGGACCTGGGTTCGATTCCCGGGTCCTCCCTGCGTGGAGTTTGCATGTTCTCCCCGTGTCTGTGTGGGTTTCCTCCGGGCGCTCCGGTTTCCTCCCACAGTCCAAAGACATGCAGGTTAGGTGGATTGGCGATTCTAAATTGGCCCTAGTGGGGTGCTTGGTGTGTGGGTGTGTTTGTGTGTGTCCTGCGGTGGGTTGGCACCCTGCCCAGGATTGTTTCCTGCCTTGTGCCCTGTGTTGGCTGGGATTGGCTCCAGCAGACCCCCGTGACCCTGTGTTCGGATTCAGCGGGTTGGAAAATGGATGGATGGATGGACAATGCAGAGGAAAAAAATGGTCAAAACCAATGAATAAATCAAATTCCAATGAATAGTTAAAACCAGAATTACAAGCAGAAATGGGTCTTTTCCCATTTTCGTATACAAGTGTCTCATACTCTTTTCTGGTCTGTTCAGCAGGTGGGAGACACAAACGAACAGAACCCAGGCCCCCATGGCTCTCTCTCTCCCAACCATCTCTGATAAGTACCCACACCGAGTCATCTCAATCTCATCCTGATCTCGTTTCTTTCTCTCTGCCTTCAACGATCACTGCAGAGAGCTTTCTAGAGTCCTTGATTGTTTTTGCTCCCTCTGGCTCAGCATTTTTGACACTCTTTCTTCAAAAACGGCACTCCTTGCACACCTGTTGTAGACTCACACAACCAGCACTCTCTCTTACCCGCATACTGGTTTCCAAACCTGATTCTCATCTCTGTCATTCCCTTTCCTGTGCTTTGACTTTTCTTTCTTTTGCTTGTTCTCCCTTCTTTCTGCCTATACTCAGACCTTCATACCCAGGTGTGAGGAGTAGGTGCTGCCCTGTATGACCAACAGAGCTGCTAATGAGGCACAGCTATGTATCAGCTCATTTCCCCATTAAGTGTCTTTACTATATACACCTACACTTACAAGTGTGAGTTGCACTATTTTAAAAAACAAAACCTGCACTTCGCTATGGGCCTAAGACACACCATGCCACAGCTGAGCAAATCATGTAGAATTCTTGTCTGCTCCCTGGCTTATTTTAGGAGGCCTCACACCTATTTTGTCTTGAAGGAAACTCCATTTCAAAACAGCTGGTACTTGAAGTAGTGTAGTGGCTGATCTCTCTTGTACTGAGTAAATGTGGCTGAAGATCTGCATGGTCGCGCTCATAAAAACAGCAGGATTTCATTTATCCTTTTTACACTTTTTTTTCAATACACACACCATTTGGGGCTCCTTGCTGTTTTTTTTTTTGGGTGTTTAGGTTTGCTTAAAAAGTGAAACCACCTGCTATTCCAAGAAGACAAAGGAACAATGTGCCGGAATTAAATCCAGGCCTCTGCAGATTTATGAGAGGAATTGTAAACCACTGAGCCAGCATGTCAACTCGGTAATAGTTATGACTACAAGTCTCAAGATACACAAGCCTCAAAAAGTTGCAAAAACACTTCTAATAATGACAATTTAAGGAGGATATACCGCCAAAGACCAGCAAGATAAATGGCCAAACTTCATAAAAATAAAATGGTTTTATTTTTCATAAGGATGCTCTGTCACAGAGAAGCTCAATAGGCAACCTAAGTTGAATACCATCCTAATTCAATTCAGTTGAAGTCATAAAACAGAGCACAGAGGTAAATTTCTGGAGAAATCAAAAAGCACCAGCACCCATAAGACAATATCTCAAACTCCCAGACCGGATTCAAAATGAACCGCCAGAAATTATGGGAGATACTCCAATTTATAGGGCAGTTCCCCCTCTGCCCGGGGGACAACCCACAAAGCACATGAAACATAGCCGAGGCATCAAAATGGAAGCACAAGCAATAGCAAATAAGCACAGATAAACTTAATACATACAAAAGAACCAAAAATTAACAAAAGTGACATAAAACATGAATTTAGATCCAGGCCGCGAGGAACCCTGGCTGAGCCGTGACGCTAATTGTCAAAGTAAAAACTACAGCTCTAATCTCTCCCATGGATCTGCTAAACAAATAAGTAAAATTTGTAAATGATGTAAATATACTGCAATCATATATCACATACCAGAATAAAATGACCAAAGACATTAGTAGCAAAAACCTTCTGTAATCCGTTCGCATTGACATGATCCTCTTGGGTCAGCAGGCCTTCTCCAGTTGCAAACATTCTTACCACTTTCCTACATAATCAAATTAGAGAAAACAGTTCAGTTAATAGCTAACAATCAGCAGGCACTTTAAAATACATAAATAATATGCAGTATCTCAAACTTTAAGACCAAAAATGTGAAATGCACTGCTGGTAATGGGAAGGACCTATGTGTAACTTACTTTCAGGACGTATTCACCATTTTTTCCAAAGTTTTACCTGGAAAAGAGGCCTTTCACAAACACCTTTAGGTTCAGCTGAGGATTGGGCATAATCCCTGCATTGAGGTATATGTAGTCTAATCTCGAATATCTGAGAAATAAGAAAACACATTCAAAGTAACTATAAAGATCTGTCAGTTTATTGTAAAAATTGTTAGGGTAATAAAACACAACTCACACCTACCTCTTTTTGATTTCTTTGGCAGCCTCTAAAACAGAATTCATGTCGCCAACATCGACCTTCAGGAGGGAAATATCCGCCTCAGGGTGGGAGTGGAGTAATGCAGACCGGGCTGCCATTGCTCGCTGTGTATTTCGACATGCCAGACAGAGGTGGATTTCAGAATCGGTGGTGAGAAGTCGCTCACACAGAGCCAGGCCAATGCCACTGAAACAAAACAAGCAGCACAGGCAGGTCAGCTCCAGGATGGCACACACGAAAAAGATTAACCAACTCTCAAGCATACTACTACGTCTTAACCAAAAATGAAAAGATAAACTATTGTATCAATACAATTGCGTAATTTTTTTTCAGAGTCTGTAACCTGTGAGTTACCTTTTTCCTGATTTTGATCGGGATTCATATGTAACTGTATACTTTTTGTAAAGTCCCAAAAAGCTTTTTTTTTTTATTCCATTTCAACTAACACTACTGTTTTTAGAAGACATGATTCACCAGCATACTGTATGTGTATCTGCTTATATCCCTTCGGCGATTATCTTTTACAGGTAGCAAAACTTTACACCGGCTGTTACAGACTGAATCAAGGCTCCTTCTTTTTGGGCACATACACCGCCAGCACGGCACTGCCAGATCTAAACACTAGCACGACAAATTGCTCGCATACTGAAGTGACTTTAGCTGCAGGTGGAAGTCCCATTTTACTTCTGGTGCCAAGTGGAGTTATGTCACGGTGCAGCAGT